>NC_057798.1:502387370-502687370 GCF_018294505.1 Triticum aestivum
ACACTTAAGCGCGAAATTAGGGTAATTCAATCATTGCAACGTAAAAAACCACACGTAACATTTTTTTATACGTTTGCAAATCCGGTATATTTTTCTTGTGGTGTAAAAAACATGTTAAAAGAAATTACAACATTCCAAACATACCTATAACTATAAGCACTTTTTCGTACCTACACAATGAATCCTCATTGGTTGCCTAAAAATCATTAAGAGGAATCATCACAACATATGAAACCTCACTCTAGCCGAGGATAATTCCGGCACGTTGGAGTGCCATTAGAGTCGGATCGGCTCCAGTCACATGACAACACATTTGAACCATTCGTTTGGGGTGGACACTAAAAAAATACACTTCCGTGATGATACGTATTTGTCACAATAGGTCACGTTTTCTGTCATGAATATACATCCATGACGATTTTACGACAGAATCAAGATAGTCATACTTGTACTATCATAGGAGTGTTACATGACATTACCAAAATTATCATCACGGAAGTGTCCACTTCCATGACGATAAATCGAGCGTCATGTAAATGTTTTCGTCGAGGGTGACCGACACGTGGCATCCACCGTAAAGGGTCGCGGTTAAGCTATCGGGTTCCGGTTTGGATCCAATAACCCGTTAATAGCCCGGACCAATGGGGATTTTCCACGTGTAAAATTCTCAATGGCCAGAGGAACCACGTGTCGGCTCATCGTCGGGATAGACGTCATCCACTCATTGGACCGAAGGCGCCTATGATACGTCGACACGTGGCACGGCCTGACAGAGGCCCATTCCGGTGAAAAGACCAGCCTGTTTGACCTGGTCAAAAGGTAGCGGGCCGGCCCATGGAAAGCCTGTTAACGGCTTGTTCGCATATAGCTCATTTACAGCCTGCTAAGTCACGACCCGTTACGGCCTGTCCGAATTAGGACCAGTAGCGTCATCTGGGCCGACCAATATGATTGCAGCCCATTGTAACTTCCGGCCCATGTCGTCTTTCGGCCCATATGAAGCCCTTTGTAACTCTTGGCACATTAACAGCCCATGGTGAAACTGGCTGTAGGATCGAAAGTATGTCTAGAGGGGGGTGATTAGACTACTTGACAAAATAAAAATCTAGCATTTTCCCAATTTTAGTTCTTGGCAGATTTTAGCAACTTAGCACAAGTCAAGCAATCACAATGCAATTGAATCAAGCATGCAATGAGTATGTGAGCAGCGGAAAGTAAAGCATGCAACTTGCAAGAAAGTAAAGGGATGGGATTGAAGTGTGCAAATGCAATTGGAGACACGGATGTTTTTGTCGTGGTTCCGATAGGTGGTGCTATTGTACATCCACGTTGATGGAGACTTCAACCCACGAAGGGTAACGATTGCGCGAGTCCACAGAAGGCTCCACCCACGAAGGGTCCACGAAGAAGCAACCTTGTCTATCCCACCATGGCCATCGCCCATGAAGGACTTGCCTCACTACGGTATATCTTCACAAAGTAGGCGATCTCCTTGCCCTTACAAACTCCTTGGTTCAACTCCACAATCTTGTCAGAGGCTCCCAAGTGACACCTAACCAATCTAGGAGACACCACTCCTCAAAACATAATAGATGGTGTGTTGATGATGAACTCCTTGCTCTTGTGCTTCAAATGATAGTCTCCCCAACACTCAACTCTCTCTCATAGGATTGGATTTGGTGGAAAGATGATTTGAGTGGAAAGGAACTTGGGGAAGGCTAAAGATCAAGATTCATATGGTTGGATTGGAATATCTTGGTCTCAACACATGAGTAGGTGGTTCTCTCTCAGAAAATGAGTAGTGGAAATGTAGGCACGTTCTGATGGCTTCCCTCACGAATAAGGAGAGGGTGGAGGGGTATATATAGCCTCCACACAAAATCTAACCATTACACACAATATACCAAACTCGGTGGGACCGAATCATAAAACTCGGTCGGGCCGATTCAGTACATTATGTGACCGTTAGTAATTTCGGTGGGACCAACATGTCAACTCGATGGGACCGATATCATTAGGGTGAGGGCATAACGTAAACTCAGTTTGGCCGATTACACAAACTCGATGGGACCGACTTTGGTAATAAGCTAACCAGAGAGTTGGTCAGGCAAACTAGGTGGGACCGATTCGCTCATCTCGGTGGGACCGAAATGTTACGAAAGGGAAACAGAGAGTTTACATTGCGAACTCGGTGGGACCGATCGCTCATCTCGGTTGGACCGAAATGTTATGAAGGGAAACAGAGAGTTTGCAATCCCATCTTGGTGAGACCGAGATCCCTATCGGTTGGACCAAAGTGACTAGGGTTTCTGCCAGTGGCTATGTCAAATGAACTCGGTGGCGCCGGATGGATCAAATCGGTGGGGCCGAGTTTGACTTTTTGTTTGGGACAAAAGTGGATATGAGAAATTGGTTGAGGGCTTTGGAGCATATCATTAAGCATCATGAGAGCAAGCAAGCCATTAAGCAACACCTCATCCCCTTTTAATAGTAGTGGCTTTCCTATGGACTCAATGTGATCTTGGATCACTAAAATTAAAATGTAGAGTCTTGAACTTTGAAGCTTGAGCCAAACCTTTGTCCTTAGCATTTTGAGGGGTCCACATTCCTAATCCATGCCATGTCAATCATTAAACTTTCCTAAAATATTTATCTTGAAATAGCATTAGTTCAATGAGCTATATGTTGTTAATCATTACCAAAACCACCCAGGGATAGTTGCACTTTCAATCTCCCCCTTTTTGGTAATTGATGACAACATATAGATCAAAGCTTTGATAAATGATGATAAGATTGAAATACATTGTCGCTTTGAGAAGTATGTGATAAGTAAGAGCTCGCCCTAAATTTGTGCATTATGTAAAATTTGCTTTGGACTGCAAATGCACAATTTGTTAGGATCATGGGTCACTCTTCCATGTCACATACATCTTGGTGGAGCGCTCAAAATGATAACAATAAAAAAACATGCACTCATCACCAAGCAAAGTGAATGATCATATATGGAAATAAGAGATGATATTATTCAAGCACACATTAAAGTCGTATATGATCAACCACATGATCATCCAAGTATCTCACAAAAGACATAATGTAACAAGCAGTCATATAATAAAGTTCAACCAAATAAAGTTCAAGAGAGACAAAAGGCAACACCCTCTCTCTCTCTCGAAGGCTATGATCTATACATATTTCTCCCCCTTTGGCAACAAGTTACCAAAAAGTTCAAATATGCATAGTGCTATGTGTCTCTTAGGCTTGGTCTCCATGAGGCGGTGTAGAGATGACTCCAAGGACGAAGGCTTCTGTTGAAGTAGCTGGAGCTGCTGGAGTGGGTGCTGGAGGTGGTACTGAAGTTGTGGCTGCTGGTGCAGATGTGGTGGCTCTAGTATCTGGTACTGGCACTGCATCAGACCTCTGACCTCTTGGCACTCTTGTGAAAGCATCTGTAGTAGCCTTGCCTTTCTTCTCCTCTACTTCCTCCTGGAGTTGCTCAACTACTGACTTAATCTCAGTTACTTTGACATCAAGATCATAGAATTTTTGCTCAATGATTCTTTCCAAACTCTCCTGATTTTGAGTCAGGGTGGCCAAGCCCTTCTCAATCCTCATGGTGGATTGGATCAGAAATCCAAGTTGATCTTGTTTACTCTTTAAGAACACTTGAGGCGCCTCTTCAGCACTTGGCATCTTTGCAGCCTTGTCTGCCCTTGCCTTCTCTCTCTTCTCATGTGCTTGCACTGATGAAGGATCATTCTCATCCACGACCACAGTATTGTCTTCAAAATCTGTCCTGGGGGGTAAGTGCTCCTTGTCCAACAAATAAGTGCATGTGCCCATCTTTGAGTTGATGAGCATATGAATTTGTGGAGCATACCCACAAGACCTTTTCTGATCTGCAGCAGTCCTCTTGATTGTTTCTACAATCAGACTCATCACTTTGAACTTCTGAGGAACATCAAATATGTGTATCAAGTTGATTGAATGTCCTCTTATCATCCTGTGAACTCCAGACTTGGGCAAAAGAGTATGCCTTGGGATGGTGTTGATTGTAGGCAGTCCTGACATTAAGTTCTTCACTGAACCAAACTTGTGAGTTTCCAGGTCTGCATCAGGAATTTCCTTGTACATACTTGCCATTGAGTTATGGTCTTTCTTCTTCTTGGAATACACATCCAAGTCATCCTCATGAGCTGTTGGGGCATTTATCAACTTGGCCCATTCATCAACAGTGGATTGGTACCTTGTACCCTCTGACATCCATACAATCCTGCCATCTGGATAGAAGTGAGCAGTGGAGTAAAATTGCATGATCAGCTCATCATTCCACTTAGTGAGCTTCTGGCTAACAAACTTGTCATCTCCACAGTCCTTGAAGCTATCATATACACCTGGGAAGTGATCTTCATTTTCTCTGATGTATGTCTAGTCAACCCATCTCATGTCACAGACAATTGGCTTCTTGTCAAGCAGGATAGTCTCATAGAAATCTTGTTGTTCTTTGGTGTGGAACCTGTAATCCATAATAGTTCTCCTTCTCACAGCATAGGGATCATTCTTCCTCCAAAGTCTCATGCATCCTTCCTGATGCTCATGTCCTCTGCCACTGGATGTGTGTCATCGTGGTCTGGAATCTTTGGTTTGAGCTTTCTCAGCACTTGGGCTTCAGTTTCTTCTTTTGCAGCTTCAGGCACTGGGGCCTTGTTCTTCTCTTCAGCAGGGATATTTCTTGTGCTCCTCTTGGGTGCAGTCTTGGTGGCTGGAGCAGCAGCTTTGGGAGCAGGTTTGGGCTTAGGAGCAGCCCCTGATCTGATTGCATCTCGCATAAGTTTTTGTGCCTTAGGTGCTGGAGCAGCATCCTTTTCCTCTTCCTCTTCAGATTCTCTCATCATAGAGGACTTTCCAAGAACTTTTGCATGTGTGGTCCTTGCCCTCTTCTTCTTGTCATTTCCATCAGCCTCACCATCATTAGATTCTAAAGTGAACTTCATGGTTTGTCCTGTTGCACTTTTTCTTGGCTTGGATGTTGGGACTCTTCTTGCTGGTGCCTTCTTGTTCAACCTTGGCTTGGTTGAAGCAGCAGTGCCATATTCTTTCTTCGTCACCTTCTTCTTTGAAGTGGACTCATCCTGAGATGCAACATAATCCTTACACTCTGAATCTGAGGTTCTCTTCTTCCTTGCTCTAGTAGCTGCCTTGGGCAAGTTACTAGGTGTGCTCCTGCTGTCCTCATCATAACTGCTGGAGGTACTAGTTCCCTCACTCAGATGCACTTGCTCTTCAGACTTATTCTGGCTATCACTTTGGCCAGACATCTTGTAGGCAAACTGTCAGCAGACCCTGTGAATAGATATAGATGAGTAGAGTAGATGAGCATCACAAAGTACAGGGGTTTTGCAAAAGAAATGAGTCAAAAATCTTAGTTTTAGTTCTCTACAGAAATGATCTCGGAGCTACCGAATAGACAAACTCGGTGATACCGAAGCAAATTTTGGAACCTAAACTAGTGAACTCGGTCAGACCGAGTCACGGTTCGGTGGCACCGAGATTGCTAGGGTTTCACAGAGAAGTGATCTCGGTCAAACCGATTTCCATTTTTCAGTCAGACCAAAAAGCGCATGTGCAATGGCCTAAGCCAAATCGGTGAGACCAATTTCCACGATTCAGTCGGTCTGAGATGAGTTCTGCAGAGAGCTAACCCTAAAATTTTCGAATCAAACTAGGCCTAAGGAAGATTTAACTCGATACATTGATTTCATTTGTGGCAAGAATCATGGCATTGTTCTCGTGCTAGGAATCGGAGGTAAATAGATAGCACAAGGGGTCGAACACATACCCTAGAACGGCGGGTGTTCGCTACGGCGGCGGCGGCAGAGCAGAATCTGTCGATGGCAGCAGAATCCAGCGGCTGGAGGTCGCTGGCAACAAGGAGGTGATCCAAAGACCCGAGGAGGCAGAGCAGGACACACGCGGGCTGAGGAGTTTTGAAGAATTTTCCAAAATCTCACGCGTGGATATATATCCCGACCCTGTCGGTGTGCCTGAGTGGAACAACTCGGTGGCACCGAGATTGCAGAATCGTAAGCGGTTGCTGCAACTCGGTGTGACCAAAGTGTTCAAATCGGTTGCACTGAGATGAAAACCTAGATCAACTTAGTGAACTCAGTTTGACCAAAATGGATGTCTCGGTCAGGCCGAAATGCACAAAGAGGTTTTGGAAGTTTAAGTCTATGACGAATCGGGGACTCCGAGTGCTCCTCACACAGAGTGGTTCGAATCTTACTTGATCAATCTTTGTGATATAGCATGAATAGAGTTTGAGACGAGAAAAGAATAGATAGCTACAGAAGGTTCTTAGGCATTCTTGTCCATCCACTTGGCACAAAGAGAAAGAGCCAAACAAACAAAACAACAAGTGGATGTCCTCGAATGAGTAAAATATGCAAACAGCATGCTCACACAATAAAATGGCAAATGAAATATGTGACAAAGCATGCACAACCAATTCTAGCATCTATCAAGCAATTGGCGATGACTAGGTCATCTATATATGAGTATATTGACTTAGGAGTCAAGTGAGAACATTTGATCATAGGTCATACTCATTGTTTAAGCGCAAGTGGGGTTGCCACTTTTACATAAAGCATTGTTGTGTTCACACCATTAGAGTTGCTTTAGCTCAATTCTTCGAGTAAAGCTCCCCCTAGATGTGAGATCCCCCCTAAGAGGGATGAACTAACCTTGGGTTTTGTCGATGATGAATTCATGTAGGTGTTGAAGATGTGGATGCTCAAAGTTGTTGTAGATCATTTGGAGCAATCCATTTGAGTGAGTTGCACTTTCAATACCTACACGTGTTAGTACCACAAAGAACAAACAAGGATATCCATAGACATAGAGTGAAGTACACACAAGATGATGTCCATGAAAGCATTAGGTTACCTTGTCCCTTGTCTTACCAACAAGAGGGTTTGTGACATGATATGAAGGTTGTTTGCACTTGTTCTCGCCAAAATGATATGAGTGAAGTTTGTTGGCGGAGTCACCCTCAAGAACTTGCTAGTCCTTCTTCTTTGGGATCCACATCATCTTGGTGGGAAGCCTTGGAGTTGTAGTCATACTTGATGAAGTAGAACTTGATGTAGTCTTGGGAATCCACTTGACCAAGGCTGGGAGCTTCTTCAAATGCATCAATCTCTTCTTGAAGCTTGTCCTTGCCTTTTAGCTTGTGGTCTTATGGTGGAAGATCATCTTGAGCTTGTGTCCCTTGGAAATAAGTAGAATCATACTTCTCTTGTTGAGGAACAAACTTCGTCTTGGGGTATTGATCTTCTTCCCACTCAACTCCATTGACATTGAACTTTCGTTCAAAACCAACACCTTGATTCTTCCGATGCCTTCCTTGCTTGCGTACAATTTCCTCAAATTGCTTACTCCCGTCAAGGCTCTTGTAGACACCTTTCTCTATAATTCCCTTCAATAAGCTATTTTGTTGCTCAAGTGTAACTTGGCTAATAGAATCATTAGTGGAATCAAGAGAACTACTAGAAGCAACAATATTGGATTTAGCATGATTATCGTTACTACTAGAAGAAGAATCTTTCTTACTCTTGTTGTTAGATTTAGCTTGTGGCATGTAAGTAGACAAGAGTAAACGCTTGGCAGTGTAAGAAGAACTTTTCTTGCGAAGATCATCATTGATTGCCTTTAAAAACTCATGCTCTTGCTCAAGGTTGAGCTTTTCAAAGTGTAACTTCTCATGAGTCTTTAAAAGTTCTCGATGATCTTCCAAGGTAGTTTCATGAGCTAACTTAAGAGTTTTTAGTTCTTTAGTTAGACGCTCAATCTTCTACTTATCATTGTTATTCGTTTTATCTTGATTAGCATGATTAATTGACGTTTCATCATAGTTTTCAAAACTAGAGTTGTCAACAAGTAAATCATCATCACCTAACAAATCATATTCATCATTATTGAACTCAACATACTCGGGGTGTGATGCCTTTGGGCCTTTAGCCATGAAGCATCTTCCAATTCCTTCATTTGGTGAATCAAATATGTTGTAGGAGTTGGTTGACACAAGTGCTAGACCGGCAACACCTTCATCTTGAATATCGGAGTCGGAGTGATGGTCGGAGTTGGGGCCGGATACCCATTCACCAACATGAGCTTGATGTCTTCGCGTTGTGTAGCTCTTTGATGATTTGTCCTTCCTTTCCGAATCCTTGCTTCTCTGGGAGGTTCTTCGTTAATAACGATCATCTCTACTCCTCTCTCTTGGTGGTGATTCTTATCTTCTACTTCTTCTTTTAGGTGAATCTTATCTTCTCTTGTAGGGAGCCGTACACTCATTGGAGTAGTGTCCAGGTCTTCCACAATTGTAGCAATTACGCTCACGACTCGAAGATCTTTTGTCATTGTAGAACCTTGACTTGGAACTTCTTTCCTTGCTTCTACTCTTGTAGAATTTGTTGAAGGTCTTCACCATTAGGCTCAATTCTTCAATGAAGGTTTGTTTCTCACTTGATTATGTAGGAGCATCACATGAGGCTTTGTAAGCACCACTTGACTTGTTGTGAAGCTCTTCTTTATCCTTGAGTGACATCTCATGAGCAACAATTCTTCCAATGACTTCTGTTGGCTTGAGATCTTTGTAGTTGGGCATCATTTGGATCAATGTGTAGACGGTATCATATTTTCCATCCAAGGCTCTTAGGATCTTCTTGATGATGAATCTATTGGTCATCTCTTCACTACCTAAGCCGGCAATCTCATTTGTGATGAGAGCAAGCCTAGAGTACATTTCAGCGACACCTTCACCATCCTTCATTTTGAACTTGTCAAGTTGACTTTGAAGCACATCCAATTTGGATTCCTTGACGGAGTCGGTACCTTCGTGCATATCAATGAAAGTGTCCCAAATTTCCTTTGCATTCTCAAGACGGTTGATTTTGTTGAATTCTTCGGGGCACAATCCGTTGAAGAGGATATCACAAGCTTGAGCATTGTATTGCAACATCTTCAACTCTTCCGCGCTAGCTTCACGGTTCGGTTCTCTCCCATCGAAGAATTCACCTTGCAAGCCAGTACAAACAATAGCCCAAACGGCGGGGTTATGTCCAAGAATATGCATTTCATCTTATGCTTCCAACTAGCAAAATTAGTACCATCAAAGTAAGGACCTCTACGGTGGTAATTTCCCTCGCTAGACGCCATACTCTCCTAGGTTGTGAAACCAAGGCTATGATCACCAAAAGCTATGGAAATCAAGGCAAGTGGAAACCAAAGCTCTGATACCAATTGTAGGATTGAAAGTATGTCTAGAGGGGGGTGATTAGACTACTTGACCGAATAAAAATCTAGCCTTTTCCCAATTTTAGTTCTTGGCGGATTTGAGCAACTTAGCACAAGTCAAGCAATCACAATACAGTTCAAGCAAGCATGCAATGAGTACATGAGCAGCGGAAAGTAAAGCATGCAACTTGCAAGAAAGTAAAGGGATGGGATTGGAGTGTGCAAACGCAATTGGAGACACAGATGTTTTTGTCGTGGTTCTGATAGGTGGTGCTATCGTACATCCACATTGATGGAGACTTCAACCCACGAAGGGTGACAGCTCCGCGAGTCCACGGAGGGCTCCACCCACGAAGGGTCCATGAAGAAGCAGCCTTGTCTATCCCACCATGGCCATCGCCCATGAAGGACTTGCCTCACTAGGGTATATCTTCACGAAGTAGGCGATCTCCTTGCCCTTACAAACTCCTTGGTTCAACTCCACAATCTTGTCGGAGGCTCCCAAGTGACACCTAACCAATCTAGGAGACACCACTCTCCAAAAGGTAATAGATGGTGTGTTGATGATGAACTCCTTGCTCTTGTGCTTCAAATGATAGTCTCCCCAACACTCAACTCTCTCTCATAAGATTGGATTTGGTGGAAAGATGATTTGAGTGGAAAGGAACTTGGGGAAGGCTAGAGATCAAGATTCATATGGTTGGATTGGAATATCTTGGTCTCAACACATGAGTAGGTGGTTCTCTCTCAGAAAATGAGTAGTGGAAATGTAGGCACGTTCTGATGGCTTCCCTCGCGAATGAGGAGACGGTGGAGGGGTATATATATAGCCTCCACACAAAATCTTACCATTACACATAATATACCAAACTCGATGGGACCGAATCATAAAACTTGGTCGGACCGATTCAATACATTATGTGACCGTTAGGAATTTCGATGGGACCAACATGTCAACTCGGTAGGACCGATATCATTAGGGTTAGGGCATAACGTAATCTCGGTTTAACCGATTACACAAACTCGGTGGGACCGACTTTGGTAATAAGCTAACCAGAGAGTTGGTCAGGCAAACTCGGTGGGACCGATTCGCTCATCTCGGTGGAACCGAAATGTTATAAAAGGGAAACAGAGAGTTTACATTGCGAACTCGGTGTGACCGATCGCTCATCTTGGTTGGACCGAAACATTATGAAGGAAAATAGAGAGTTTGCAATCCGATCTCGGTGAGACCGAGATCCCTATCGGTTGGACTAAAGTGACTAGGGTTTCTGCCAGTGGCTATGTCAAATAAACTCGGTGGCGCCGATGGATCAAATCGGTGGGGCCGAGTTTGACTTTTGGTTTGTGACAAAAGTGGATATGAGAAAGTGGTTGAGGGCTTTGGAGCATATCATTAAGCATCATGAGAGCAAGCAAGCCATTAAGCAACACCTCATCCCCTTTTAATAGTATTGGCTTTCCTATGGACTCAATGTGATCTTGAATCACTAAAAGTAAAATGTAGAGTCTTGAACTTTGAAGCTTGAGCCAATCCTTTGTCCTTAGCATTTTGAGGGGTCCACATTCCTAATCCATGCCATTCCAATCATTGAACTTTCCTGAAATATTTATCTTGAAATAGCATTAGTTCAATGAGCTAGATGTTGTTAATCATTACCAAAACCACCCAGGGATAGTTGCACTTTCATTGGCCCGCAATGAATAGTGTATCGCTTTATACCCATTAATGACCCATTATTCCATTGGGCCGTTTCTAGCATGTGTTATCTATCAGCCTTCTCAGGGCCCATTTATTCTTGGGCTCATTTCCAGCATTCGGTTACTTATGGCCCGGTACTGGCCTTTTCTGCTTGTGGGCCAAATTTAGCCCATGGTTATAGTCGGCCCATTTGTGGCCCGTTAATCCATTGGGCAGTTTTCATAGCATCATCAAATACGTCTGACTAATGACGGCTCGTTATGGTCGGCCCATGAATTGACGATTCCAATTGTAGCCCATTTACGGCCTATGAACAGACGATTCCAATTCTAGCCCATTTACGGCCCATAATGCGATCCGTTATTGGCCCATGTTTGGCCAATCGATTATACGGCCCGTAGAAGGCCCATTGATGATATGCCCCATAGAAGGCCCATTGTTTCTACGGCCCATAGAAGGCCCATTGTTTCTACGGCCCGTAGGAGGCCCATGGTCACTACGGTAAATATGTAGCCCATGGTTATTGTGGCCTAGTTTTTAAAAATAGCCTATTGTGGCCACTAGCAAACTACGGAAAAAGAACTGCACTGACTACAAGCAAACAAATAAATAAGACAACAAGGAAATAAATAAGCAAGCAACTTATGCTAGGCTATCACGGCTATTACACATATTACATCCACTGGGCATCAAAGTTCACCATGAGTGCAAATATAGGGAACAAAGCAGCATATCACATACAATACTTGTCAAAGTTGGAGACGAGTGCAAATAAACGCCGCGGAAAAACAAGTCCAGAACTGAAACCACTTCAGAAGATCTCAAGAAACAATATCCTGAGTACCCATAATGCTGGCAAGATGCTTAGCAAGCTTATTAACTTTCTCTTGTTTGGCGCTTAAATCCTCCAGCGCTTGTTGTTGCACCAGAAAGTATGCATCTGAATTCTGCAGGGACTTCCTCAGTCCTTCGGCTTCTTGCCGCTGCATAGCTGACTGATGCCTTTCAGCTTGTAGCTGAGACTGAAGAAGCCGAAGTGATTCAGGCAGCGAGTTTGAAGAGCTTGTGCCAGCGGTACTGGCTAGTAACTTGGACACTACATCAACGCAGGACTGTGGGGTTTTCTCACTGTCTACAAGATCGTTTTTATCACCTTTCTTGGAGACCAACATAGTTGTCTCAACATCTTGAACCTTATCTACATTACTTTCTCTATCAGTGCATAGTGGGGTGCTCTCCTTCAAAATTTTGTTCGCATTCTACAAGAGAAACAAGCAAACACATCACAGGTTTAGCATGTAGTATATGAAACTCATTTTGGTAAACCGGTTCAGTAGTAAGGTGGACAGGATAACAACATGAAACAAACATATATCTATGTACTATGGTCACTGTATTGTCCATATCATTCTAGTTTATGTTACCAAATCAAGATAGAGACGCAGTTCAAATCATATATTTTTAAGACACAACAACATAGACAGAATATAAGTGTGAGAAACCTCACAACACTTGTAATGTCCATCACATGAGAACATAACTGTTTATACAACTGAAACTGAAATTAACATAGAGCAAGAAGTTAGAACAACAATCAGTTAAAGAAATAGTTTAAAACAAACCTGTTGCACCATTGGAGTTTCAATTGGATCCATCAAATTGGAAAGTAGTTGGTATGAGTAAATACAGTGATGCAAGAGCAAATGAGTATGGACCATAGCTACAGAATCTGACCTGGGAAGAGTTTCTCTTCTGCTTTAAACGTGGAGTTTGGGTTCGCTATGGTGGTCTTCGTGCTTTGGGCACTGCAGTTGCTTTACAAACTGCTCATGTGGGGGTACTCTATGGTGGACATGGTGTTGTGTCATCTAGAAGTGGGTTACTATCAGCTGGGGTTGGGGTTAGATGGGTTGTAGCTGGTTCTCTGTCCAATGGTGTAAGTGTGCAACCTCGAAGAGTCTCGATTATGTGTGGTGGGGATAGTTCGTGGGCCAGTACAACCATGGTTCTATCTGCATCGACGGGTAGCACCATCTTTTGTGAAGAACAGGTTTTTGCTCCCTTAGATACATGAGTAGGATTGGGAACATGTGGTTTGGTTGTAGTGCATGAGGTAGGAACCTATTACTTTTGATCACCCCGGGAATATATGTTATGCTCATATATTTCTTAGCCATGCTCGTAGACAGGGATTGGTTTGAGAGATTCATGCAAGTTGTGAGAGATAATAACTTTGGACAACATTAAGGTGGCAATTTAATACACATCTGGGTGGATTGTTTGGGGCACCTGGAGAAACCAGTGCTTGCCCATGGGAATCCCTGAGTACCCATGTGGTTACCCTAGGTCCGCCACCTAGGCTCAAAGGGATCATATGATATTTCATGTCTAGAAACTTCCGTGTGCAGCCACAAGCCATTATGGGCTCTAGCATAGTTGAGTAAGTTGTGTGACCTCTTTCAGTGGTAGACTAGCGGATGTAGGGGAAATTAGGTGTACTGATCTACCCAAAATAAAGAGTTAATGCTTCAAAAAGACTATGTCTCGATCTTTCGATCATGGATGCGGTCGAGTCTTGTGGGGAAAAATGCGTAAACCTCCGCAGAGTGTACAAATTAATCATGATTAGCTGTGTACCCGGTTATGGACAATCTGAGTATCTGGAAGTGAATATTTTGTTGATCTCATCACTCTTTAATTAATGTATTGGGTTTATTGATTATACTTGGTTAATTTTAGGATTGAGTTGGAGGAACCCTCTCAATAATGGCATAAACTTGGTAGTAAATAAAATGTATTCCTTTGTTGTAGGGAAAAATTAGCTTTATGCAAAAATTAAACTTAGAGCCTCCACCGGCCAAATATGCATGTAGATATAGTCTCTTTCATTCATTTTCTCTATAGTGTGACTCTGCCAGCATATTCCATGTGCTGACCTACACGGCTGCAACGTCTCATGTTGCAGAGTTTTCCGATGAAGAATAAGGTGCGCTAGGTCGTTTTCATGCGCTTAGTTATGTCGTGCAGTTAATGGACTCATTTATCTTCGAAGCTTCCACAGTTACTCATTTTAGATGGCCTTCAGCCATATTATTATTATTGTAATAAATACTCTTTATGAGGACCTCAATGTAATAAGTGTGTGATTGAACTCTGTTATAATTCCTCGAGTACTGTGTGTCAGCATACCGATCCAGGGATGACATTTAAGCACAGAGACATCAATCCATTGGGATTAGGTCGTTACAAGATGGTATCAGAGCACACGCTGACTGTAGGATGCAACCACTAGGAAAAGCCACAGGATACTCTTCTCTACTCATTTCTAATCCTCCTCTATTTGTACTCTATAGATGTCGGACCTCAGGAACAAGTTCACTCAGCCGGATGATGCCACCCCTTCAGATGACACCTGAAGGAAGTCACGAAGTACCTGAACATCGGTCTACCAAGCTTCACCGGAACCTTCACCGCAACTTTACCAGAAGAGGAGCGCTGGAGGATCAAAGTTCGTGTACGTGGAAGGACTTTTGCACAAACTACTGAGCCCATCAAGTTTACCTTGGATGCACCAACTTCAAGCCTAGGAAAGAGCATGGTAGCCCACATCACCTTTTGATGCATTTGTGAGGTGTACCACAAGGATCTTGAAGACACCGTCTACCAGATATGTGGACGCCGAGATGAGCAATGGGAGATGATTTGTACCAGGAAGGATGCATCAATTGCAGCGTACATTCAGGAGATGGATTAGCACATTCATCGATATGAGAACCAAATGTGTGCTATCATGAAGAAGGCCAAGAAGGTGATGACCAGAAATATCGAGCTAGAAGCGGAACTCAAGTCAACCCACGATGGATATGAAGAGGAAATTGTTGTGCTTCTGGAGAAGAGTGAAGATCTGAAGAGGAGGCTAGGAATACCCGAGGTGAAACAAGAACGTGGAGTGCATATTCACGAAGACGACTACATCATACTAGATGACACAGACACAGACAGTGATGAAGATGAAGACAGTGACAAGGATGAAGACAGTGAAGATGATGCTAGAGACCATGATTATGAGCCCATGGAGTCTTTCACTGACCAAAACTTCTAGATGACCACACTATTACTATCAGTATTCTTCCAAGTAGTTAGAATCGATAATTTTGTAATAGTAGCTTAGACCATTTGTGTGAATCTTGTTTGATGTTGAGTGGTGTGAATTGAATGTATTTGCCTCATATGCATATGGGTAGTGAAATCTCTCATAGACCTTATTCTGTTCTATTTTCTCACCCTTCTAACCCACAGATGCCCCCGAGACGTGACCCCGGGTTCACTTTCTCGTCGGATCTCACCCAGTTGATCCAATAGCAAAATGCCTTGATGCAGATGATGATCCAGAACCAAGGCAGCAGCAGCCTCCACCACCTCCAGTTGACAACCTAGCCTATTTTCTAAGGTTGAATCCGTCGGTGTTCTCTAGCAGCACCGAGTCGATTGTTGCTGATGATTGGCTCCGCAAGATCGGGAGGGAGCTAACCACTGCTGGATGCACGGATGCGGAGAGAGTGCGCTTTGCCGCACATCAGCTGGATGGACCCGCAGCCTCTTGGTGGGATAATTTCACCACTACTTACCCTATTGCTATAGTTACATGGGATCAGTTCCATCAGGCCTTCCGCACCGCACATGTCTCAGCTGGAACCATGAGTTTGAAGAAACGTGAGTTTCACAACTTACGCCAGGGCAGTTGTACAGTGAGCCAGTATGTGGATGAGTTCAGCAAGTTAGCACGCTATGCCCCAGATGATGTGGCCACAGATGCCGCGAAGCAGGAAAAATGTCTTGAGGGACTCATTGATGAGTTGAGTATGCAGTTGATGAAGTGGCCGGCGACAGCGCCGTTGATGGAGACCCGCCATGGCTGCTCGGTATCGAGCACCAGCAGCCCCGTGAGATCGAATAAAAGATAAAATGCAGCAGTGAGTGCAGAACCTCCTTGGTGGCACCGAGTAGGCCTTGGCTTCATCAGAGGAATTGGTGAGGGTGCTGCGGTTCCAGTGGGGCAGGTTAAGACGATGCTGTGGGGATGGAGGTGGCACGATAGACGAGGTGAACGTCGGGGCAACTCCTTGGAGGTGGAGGACGGGGCAGCTAATCCGTCGGGACAACAAGATCGATGGTGGATCCTCATCCGGTGCGGTGGATGAGGGATGGCGAGCCATTGCGGTGGACGATGTCGTCCGGGAAGAGTCTCCGGCTGGGCGGCGGTCGGGAGGCCGACAAAGGAGCGTGGGGTTTCGCGGGTTTTGGCAGCCTTGGTGTATGAATGGTGGGAGGGGCGAAGGGGGAGGTAGGGGGAGCCATGGCTTAGGGACGCACTTGTCCGAAATGTAGGGTAAGTTACGAACGTACCCCCACCGGTTTTGACCACGCGACATCGAGGCGGCATTTCCGGCTGATGGGTAGAAGGGGGATTTCGTGTGTCTGGGCTGCGGGACCGATTTCGGATGAGGAGGGAGTTTTTGCGCACATCAAAATTTCGGGATAAGAAGGCGCGGCGCGGGTTGAAGAGGCAGGAGTTTCACAGCAGAAGAGACAAAAGATACTTGAGCTTGAAAATTTCGAGATAACAAGGCGCAGAACCCATGTTCGGCAGAACAAACTTAACGTGTACAAAAAAACAATTCATACAAGACACAAGAGAGTCATGTCCCTTTTACTATATTGCTATAAATGCCATTGAAAACACTACAAGAAAAATGTAAAAAGAATCGAGAGAACAAGATTACCCTGTACAGTACCAAATCAATTCGCACTTCCCTCAACAATAAGAAAAAACAAATCAATTCCCACCACAAGAAAGAGTCATGCCCCTTTTTATATGATTACAAATGCTCCGGTGCACCAAAGTTTACATTTTGTTATATTTTGGAATTACTCTGGGTTCGTTTGGCCTTTTTTATACATTAATTGTGTTTCTGGACATTTAATGTGCATAATTCAAATTTGAACTACAAGCACATGCTTCGGTGCACCAAAGTTGGTTGAAAAATCACATGTGTGTCCTTGGCTGAATTTCTAGGTCACATGCAAGAAATGGGAATGAAATTCAAACATCTAGGTGTCGTGACTCGACCGAGAACAATGGGTAACTTGGTTTTTAAATTCCTGTAAATCCAAAACTCGCTTGGGAATCATGAAACTTGGCATGGTGTCATGTCATCATGCTGTGGTAAAAAACTTGGCCGAATTGGAACAAGTTTTGGTATAAGCTTCTTGCAAACCGGAGCTTCTCTCAAGAAGGCTCATGGTTGTGAGAGGGAACGTGTCACCTATGTGAGCGAAACGATATACGCTGCCCCCTGATTTTGTTTACAGAGGCAACATAGAACTATATGACTGTCATGTTAAATTTCGGGATTAGTCCGGGTTCGTTTGGCCTTGTTTATACATTAATTGAGTTTCTGGTCATTTTATGTGCATAATTCAATTTTGAACTACAAGCACATGCTCCAGTGAACCAAAGTTGGTTGAAAAATAACATGTGTGTCCTCGGGTGAATTTCTAGGTCCCATGCAAGAAATGAGAATGAAAATCTGTTGTGGCTCAGCCGAGAACATTGAGAAACTTGGTTTTAAATTTCTTGTAAATCCATAACACGCCTGAAAATCATGAAACTTGGCATTGTGTCATGTCATGGTACTATCATACTGTGGTAAATTTTTTGGCCGAATAGGAACAAGTTTTGGTATAAGCTTTTTGCAAACTAGAGCTTCTCTCAAGAAGGCTCGTGGTTCTGAGAGGGAACGTGCCACCTTTGTGTGCGAAATGATATGCGCTGCCCCCCTTGATTTTATTTACAGAGGCAACATAGAACTATATGAGTGTCGTGTTAAATTTTGGAATTATTCCAGGTTTGTTTGGCCTTTTTTATACATTAATTGAGTTTCTAGACATTTAATGTGCATAATTCAAATTTGAACAACAAGCACATGCTCTAGTGCACCAAAGTTGGTTGAAAAATCGCATGTGTGTCCTTGGATAAGATTCTAGGTCCCATGCAAGAAATGGGAATGAAATTCAAACATCTGGGCTTCATGGCTTGGCCGGAAACATTGTGAAACTTGGTTTTTTAATTCCTGGTAATGCAAAACTCGCCTGGAAATCATGAAACTTGGCATGGTGTTAGGACATGGCACTAAACTGCTGTGGTAAAAAACTTGGCCGGATTGGAACAAGTTTTGGTATAAGCTTCTTGCAAACCGGAGCTTCTCTCAAGAAGGCTCGTGGTTCTGAGAGGGAACGTGCCACCTTTGTGTGCAAAATGATATACGCTGCCCCCCTTGATTTTCTTTACAGAGGCAACATAGAACTATATGACTGCCGTGTTAAATTTTGGGATTAGTCCAAGTTCGTTTGGCCTTGTTTATACATTAATTGAGTTTCTAGTCATTTAATGTGCATAATTCAATTTTAACTACAAGCACATGCTCCAATGCACCAAAGTTGGTTGAAAAATAACATGTGTGTCCTCGGGTGAATTTCTAGGTCCCATGCAAGAAATGGGACTGAAATTCAAACATCTGGGCGTCGTGGCTCGGGCGAGAACATTGAGAAACTTGGTTTTAAAATTCTTGTAAATCCAAAACACGCCCGAAAATCATGAAACTTGGCATGGTGTCATGTCATGGTACTATCATGCTGTGGTGAAAAATTTGGCCGAAATGGAACATGTTTTGGTATAAGCTTCTTGCAAACCGGAGCTTCTCTGAAGAAGGCTCGTGGTTCTGAGAGGGAACGTGCCACCTTTGTGTGCGAAACGATATATGTTGCCCCCTTGATTTTCTTTACAGAGGCAACATAGAACTATATGAGTGTCATGTTAAATTTTGGAACTGTTCCGGGTTCGTTTGTCCTTTTTATACATTAATTGAGTTTCTGTTCATTTAATGTGCATAATTCAAATTTGAACTACAAGCACATGCTCCAGTGCACCAAAGTTGGTTGAAAAATCACATGTGTGTCCTCAGGTAAATTTCTAGGTCCCATGCAAGAAATGAGAATGAAATTCAAACATCTGGGCGTCATGGCTCGGCCGGAAACATTGAGAAACCTGGTTTTTTAATTACTGTAAATCCAAAACACACATGAAAATCATGTAACTTGGCTTGGTGTCATGACATGGCACCAACATGTTGTGATATTTTGCTATACGATTTGCGAAGGCACACACATTAACAATCAACAAAGTCATTTTGGAACAAGTGTTGTCACGTTACAATCGGAAACACAAGTATTATTAGAACCGTGGGTGTTCTACTTACCATTTACGTACCGCCACACGTCCCCTTTTCTTATTAGCTAGGAGGCGCCGTGCAGGGTAGCTATTTGAGTACAAGAGGCATGCGATCAGACCCCTGCGCATGCTTATCGGGAGGAGAGCCCTTTGACCTTCATATGTCGCCCCCTCTCTCCTAAGGTCTCCATTCATGGCGCCTGAGCCCCTATTTAATGGCGTGGCTATGTCTCACTCGACTGAGATTTAAGAGAGAGAAAAGAAAATTTTGCACGGATCTTGATGTAAGATCTGACGGACCTATATAGCATCTACTCTGACTTATAGCAAGACTGATAAATATATACGGACGACGAAAGTGGATAATAATTGTCTTACATATCTAGGAAGATAATTAGAAAAGCCACATGCGGCTACGCCCCAAATACACAAGGGCAAAAGAAGAAGGAAGACACATACAACGATCTGGCTCGTTGATCCCTACTTTCTTGATGCGCTGCAGGTCGCGGAGACTAGTTCTCGCGGCAAGCGGCGATGATCTCTTTCATCAATTTCATGTCCTTATTACGCTTCTCGGTAGCAACCACGGATTCCTCCACCAGCCTTTCGCGCTCAATGCGGAGCATGGCATTCTCGTCCATATGTTTCTTGGCGATGACGCTTGTCCTCTTCAACAAGGCAGCGGTCTCCTCCGCCTGCTTCGCCCTTCCGGTGATCTTCGCCCTTAGTAGGTCGCGCTCGGCCCGGAGCTTCGCATTGCCCTCCCCTACTTCCTGGAGGACGCCGGTAGCCTGTTCAAATGAGGCATTCATCTTGTCCTGCAGCTTCATCCAGCCGGAGATATAATCCATCTGGCTATGGAAGATCGCATGCATGCGCCTATAGAGTCCTCGCCTCCCTGCGAGACATTTTCCCAGGCCGCCGCAGCGCGGGAGGACATCTCTGCTGCATCCATGGCGTGGCAGGACATCTGTGCTGCTTCCGCGGCGTGGCCGGACCAGTCTGCTACATCGACAGCGCGGCCGGACCTCCGTGTTGCTTCGGCGGCACGTCGGGACCTCTGTGATGCTACTGACACACCGCGGGACATGTCGGCTGCTTTCGCAGCGAGGCGGGACATCTCTCGTGCTTCTGCTTCCATGCTCGCCTCTCCCTGGTGGTAATCTCTTGACCCAGAACTCACGCTGGCCATGGCAGATGCAAGGGAACGATGTGGAATGACTTGTTTGCTTTTGTGGATGAGGAGTTGAGGAGGAATGTGAAGTTATCTTGGCATAGTAGTATTTATAACCGAGTACTAATACGCTCCTAAGTGGGAAACAGTTTAAGTTGTGATTGGTGTGAATAGGTTTGCAATTAAATATATCGGTGTGATCGGTGTGAATAGGAGTAGTAATTTGGAATGTGACGAGACGCAAGCTCAAAATTTATAGATGGTTCTAGTTTCGAAGTGCGGCACTATTCTCGGATGGCGTAACGTGGGCACGTGTTCTCGGCCGTGGTGTAGCTGTTTTGTAATATGCCATGGTACTTCTTTTTCTACTGCTGTGTACCTGCAATAACTCGCACCGTCGGATACATATCTTCCTGTTATTTGGGCATTCGACCAGAATAGCCTCGTGGCAAGCTATAGACTAGTCTTTTTTTTCAGATGCATTACATCGACACATATCATCTCCCTCCCTCTTTCCCACGCACACACCTAGTCTCTCGGGACTTCTCGCACGCACCATCTCTAGCTCCCTAGGTCGATGCCACCCACATACACTTGTACTCTGAGTTTAGTATGTTATACACGAAGAGAAGAGGTGCACGCACGCACTCGTCCTCTCTCACACACGCATCTGTAGCTACGAATTGTAGTGTTCTCAACCATTCGATTGGCTCTATCATAGTTTCCCGTTGCTCCTTGGCCTTGAGATTGAGAAGTTTGAAACGCGGAGGCTAAGCTGGAGGCGCAAGGTTTTGGTTAGTGTGCGGGCTGCACACAGCACCAACACGACACGAGCTTCGTCTGCCCAGTGCGCAGTCGGGTGAATACGTAGTAGTACTACCTTGATGTGTGGCGTCAACTCGCACAAGGATGCAACACTTCCTAAACAAACAGGCATATAAGCTGCTTATACATCTTACCCAAAGGATCTTTATATCCAACAGATAGAAAATATTTGTTCGACTATTGGAAATTACTTTAACTGCTGATCTGATGTCAAAGTAATTGCTGCATCGCCACCAAAACCCACCATCTCTTAAGCTAAAGTAGACCGAGCTAACCCCTATATTAGCATATTACTAAGATAAACGGAAGGCATTGTAGAATCATTTAGGAGGTGAGCTTGTCAATCTGAATGTGGAGAGACACCGTCCTCGACAACCCAGCCCTGGCCAGCAGCTTGGGCGGAACTGTGAAGAAGGTCATCTCATGCAAGTATCAAACGGAAAGTCATGGCATGTATGCATGCATTGTAATTAATGCATCGGTAAACGCAAATTACTGAAATATATCAAGTGCATTGCTTTGATGTGTCGCAACAACTCGTACAATAAGGAGAAGTTTGATTACAACGCCCTCTCCCTCGCCCATGAGCATGGTGGCTCGCAGGACTAGGAGAAGCTTTCGCTACACGCTCTCCATCCTGCACGCTGTGGACATGGAGTAGTTCATTCGGTGTCACATGGCCAGAAGCATACTGGTAGTACTCCACTGCAGTAGTACCATCATTGTTTGACTTCCCGAAGAGGCGAAGAGGCGAAGAGCCAAGCGCAACCCAGACACTCGTGTGGCAGTTTCATGTCTAGGGGAGGTAGTATAGTGATGTAGTCTAGGATAGCGTGTATCGTGCCTCTAAGCTTAAAATCGTTGGAGTCGGCTCCATGCTAGGAGTCCGTCTCAAAGAATTTTTTTGATTAAAATAATCTTCTAGCCCTACCTGTCATCCTGGTGATTGTAGTTTGCACGCTCATCTAGTCAAGACAGGAATATATACTTTAATTTGTGGTGGGGTAAATGTTAGAGGTTGCAGCAAATATATTGTACACTATGGATCTTTTAGCCTAGTTTAGAGGCAAGCATGTGGGGCCAGTGCTATTATGTGTCGTGTCAACTCGTACAACGAGGAGAAGCTTGATTTTACTATGACACGCCCTCTCCCTCGCCCATGCGCACGGTGGCTCGCAGACGAGGACAAACTTTTTCTTACTACAACAAGCTATCCCCCCCGCACGCGGTGGACGGACATGCAGGAGTTGATTTGATACTGCAGAAGTAGTAACATCATTGTTTGTCTTCTAGAAGATGCGAAGAGCCAAGTGCAACCCGAACGTGGCAGTTGCGAACGCTTGCGTGGCAGTCTTTGTGTAGGGGTGGGGCGTGGTGAGGAGCCTTGGAGCACGCATATAGCCAGGCTCTTGCATGAGACAAAATTGCCATGTAAGCAGGCTATAAGTCCACTATTGTACTTGCTCTTAAAAGTATAGCCCTATAAACCGAAAGGAGGGACTACTCCCTCCGTTCCTAAATACTCCCTCCGTTTTTATTTAGTCTGCGTATTATATTTGGTAAAAGCCAAGCTTTATAAACTTTGACCAAGTTTATAAAAAAATTTAACATAAGCAATAACAAACCAATACAATTAGATTTATTATTGAATGTAATTTCACATCATATATACTCTATTTGTTATGATAAATGTTTATATTACTTTTTGTAAACTTGGTTAAACTTTATGAAAATTTGACTTCAGTCAACTCTAATATGCAGAGTAAATAAAAGCGGAGGGAGTATTTGCCTTTCTAGAGATTTCAACAAGTGACTACACCCTAAATGAGTACACATGGAAAAAAAGTGAATCTACACCGTAAATAAATACGTAGTTCTCTCGTTTTCCTCTCTGCCTTGATCGCGGTGCACAATATTGAGTATACTACTACTGACTAGTCTCTTTTTAACACACATTTACGTTGATACGGCTTGAATGCAAACGAGGTAGAGGGTAGCGGTTCCCAAAATGTTGAACGGTCAATGATGCCTCCGCATTGAGTTAGCATGCAGAGATAGGAGTAAGTAATTGGAGAAGCAGAATGGAGCCAGCACGATGTGAATGCAACGCAGTTTGGACTCTCATAAAGGCACCCTGCCACTCCAATCCATCTACTCCTAGTCTCTGCGCAACACTACCCACTCCAATCCAAGACCAAGACCAAGTGACCAGAAGCCACAAGCACCCATGGCGTCGATGGACGCGAGTGGCAGTCGGCTGCGCCGGGTGCATGACCATAGAAGGTGTTATTCATGTAAACAAAATAACCATTATTCTCCGACTTAAATGAATAACCGTATTGCAATAAACAAGATCTAATCATGTTCATGCTCAACGCAGACACTAATGCAAACAATATTTATCTAGGTTCAACACTAATCCCGAAGGTAGAGGGAGCGTGCGATATGGTGATCACATCAACCTTGGAAACACTTCCAACACATATCGTCACCTCGCCCTTAGCTAGTCTCCGTTTAATCCGTAGCTTTTGTTTCGAATTACCAATATTAGCAACTGAACCGGTATCTAATAACCAGGTGCTACTAGGAGTACTAGTAAGGTACACATCAATAACACATATATCAAATATACTTTTTTTGAAGTTACCAGCCTTCTTATCTACCAAGTATTTGAGGCAGTTCCGCTACCAGTGACCGTTCCCCTAATAGAAGCACTTTGTCTCGGGTTTGGGTTCTTGGGATTCTTCACTGGAGCGGCAACTGGCTTGCCATTCATGAAGTTTCCCTTCTTGCCCTTGCCCTTCTTGAAACTAGTGGTCTTGTTAACCAGCAACCCTTGATGACCTTCTTGATTTCTACCTTCACGGCCTTAAGCACGACGAACAACTCTGGGATCATCTTCCCTTGCATGTTATAGTTCATCACGAAGCTCTAGTAGCTTGGTGATAGTGACTGGAGAACTATATCAATCACTCTCTTATCTGGAAGATTAACTCCCACTTGATTCAAGCAATTGAAGTACCCAGACATTCTGAGCACATGCTCACTGGCTGAGCTATTCTCCTCCATCTTGTAGTCAAAGATCTTGCCAGAGGTCTCAAACCTCTCAACATGGGCATGAGCCTGAAATACCAATTTCCGCTCTTGGAACATCTCATATGTTCCATGGAATTCAAAAACGCCTTTGGAGCCCCGATTCTAAGCCGTAAAGCAAAGCACACTAAAATATCAAGTGGTCATCGGAACGTGTCTGCTAGATGTTCACAACATCCACAGACGATGCTAGAGGGGTTGGCACACAGAGCGGTGCATCAAGTACAGAAGCCTCCTGTGTAGCGGTGAGTACAATCCTTAGACTACGGCCCTAGTCCGCACAATTGCTCACAATATCTTTCAACATAGTCTTTCTCTAGGAACATATTAAAACAGGGAGCTAAAGCGAGAGCTATTGATCTATTGTAAAGACAATTTTAAGACTAAGTTCATGATAATTAAGTTCATCTAATCAAATTATTTAATGAAATCCCTCTCACATAGACATCCCTCTATTCATCTAAGTGATACATGATCCGAATCGACTAGACCGTGTCTGATCATCACATGAGACGGACTAGTCATCAATGGTGAACATCTCCATGTTGATCGCATCTACCATACGACTCATGTTCGACCTTTCGGGCTCTCGTGTTCCGAGCCCATGTCTGTACATGCTAGGCTCGTCTAGTCAACCTAAGTGTTTCACATGTGTAAATCTAGCTTACACCCGTTGTATTCGAATGTTAGAATCTATCACACCCTATCATCACGGGGTGCTTCGAAACAACGAACCTTCGCAACGGTGCACACTTAGGGTGAACACATTTCTTGAAATTTTAGTGAGGGATCATCTTATTTACGCTACCGTCGTTCTAAGCAAACAAGATGTAAACTGGATAAACATCACATGCAAATCATAACGTGACATGATATGGCCAATATCATCTTGCGCTTTTGATCTCCATCTTCGAGGCGCGACATGATCACCATTGTCACCGGCATGACACCATGATCTCCATCATCATGGTCCCCATCATCATGTCTTCATGAAGTTGTATCGCAAACTATTACTTCTACTACTATGGCTAACGGTTAGCAATAAACTAAAATAATTACATGGCATTTATATTGACTCGAAGGTTATACAATAAATTAAGACAACTCATATGGCTCCTGCCGGTTGTCATACTCGTCGACATGCAAGTCGTGATTCCTATTACAAGAACATGATCAATCTCATACATCACATATATAATTCATCACATCCCTTTGGCCATATCACATCACATAGCATACCCTGCAAAAACAAGTTAGACGTCCTCTAATTGTTGTTGCATGTTTTACGTGGCTGCTATGGGTTTCTAGCAAGAACGTTTCTTACCTACGCAAAAGCCACAACAGTTATATGCCAATTGCTAATTACCCTTCATAAGGACCCTCTTCATCGAATCCGATCCAACTAAAGTGGGAGAGACAGACACACGCTAGCCACCTTATGCAACAAGTGCATGTCAGTCGGTGGAACCCGTGTCACGTAAGCGTATGTGTAAGGTCGGTCCGGGCCGCTTCATCCCACAATGCCGCCGAATCAAGATAGGACTAGTAATGGTAAGCAAATTGACCAAATCATTACCCACAACTACTTGTGTTCTACTCGTGCATAGAATCTACGCATAGACCTAGCTCATGATGCCACTGTTGGGGAACATAGTAATAATTGAAAAATAATCCTACATGTCACCAAGATCAATCTAGGAGATGCTAGCAACGAGAGAGAGGGAGTGCATCTTCATACCCTTGAAGATCGCTAAGCGGAAGCATTACAAGAACGCGATTGATGTAGTCGTACTCGCGGCGATTCAAATCACGGAAGATCCGATCCAAGCGCCGAACGGACGGCGCCTCTGCGTTCAACACACGTACAGCCCGGGGACGTCTCCTCCTTGTTGATCCAGCAAGGGGAGAGGATAAGTTGAGGGAGAACTCCGGCAGCATGACGGCATGGTGGTGGAGCTCGTGGTTCTCCGACAGAGCTTCGCTACACTCAACGAAGGAGGAGGAGGAGTTGGAGGGGGAGTGATGCGCCAGGGGCAAGGGGTGCAGCTCCCATGCGCCTCCCCACTATATATAGGGGTGGAGGGGGCTGGTTTCATGCCCTCCAAGTCCATTGGGGCGTTGGCAAAGGTGAGAGGAAAGAAACCCCATCCTTTCCCTTCCCTACCGATTGGTATCCCCCCTTTTTAGGGATCTTGATCTTATCCCTTCGGGGTATGATATTATTCCTTCTAAGGGGGGATCTTTGTGCGCCTTGACCAGGGGTGTGGGGCCTTGCCCCCACTACACACGTCCATGTGGGTCCCCCCATGCAGGTGGGCCCCACCCTGGAACCTTCTAGAACCTTCCCTGTACAATACCGAAAAATCCCAAACATTTTTCGGTGGACAAAATAGGACTTCCCATATATAAATCTTTACCTCCGGACCATCTGGAACTCCTCATGACATCCGAGATCTCATCCGAGACTCCGAACAACTTTCAGTAACCACATGCAGTTCCCATTACAACCCTAGCGTCACCGAACCTTAAGTGTGTAGACCCTATGGGTTCGGGAACCATGCAGACATGACCGAGATGCCTCTTCGTTCAATAACCAATAGCAGGAACTAGATACCCACATTGGCTCCCACATGTTCCACAATCATCTCATTGGATGAACCACGATGTCGGGTATTCAATCAATCCCGTATACAATTCCCTTTGTCCATTTGTATGTTACTTACCCGATATTCGATCATTGGTATCCCTATACCTTGTTCAATCTCGTTACCGGCAAGTCTCATTACTCGTTCTGTAATGCATGATCCCATGGCTAACTCATTAGTCACATTGAGCTCATTATGATGATGCATTATCGAGTGGGCCCAGAGATACCTCTCCGTCATACAGAGTGACAAATCCCAGTCTCGATTCGTGCCAACTCAACAGACACTTTCGGAGATACATGTAGTTCACCTTTATAGCCACCTAGTTACGTTGTGACGTTTGATACACCCAAAGCATTCATACGGTATCTAGGAGTTGCACAATCTCATGGTCTAAGGAAATGATACTTGACATTAGAAAATCTCTAGCAAACAAACTACACGATCTTGTGCTATGATTAGGATTGGGTCTTGTCCATCACATCATTCTGCTAATGATGTGATCCCGTTATCAACGACATCCAATGTGGCTCTGTCGTTGGTCCGAGTCCACTGCAAGGATGTCAGACAAGACAAGCTGGCGGCTCTCAAGGATGCCAACACCAAGAAGCTCAACTTCCAGTCCTTCATGGACACCTTCATCGACGCCACTACTTGTATCACAGACAACATTGACCTTGACAGCTTCGTCGAGCCAGCAAGTCCTCCTCCCGCCGAGTGAACAAACATTATGCCCCACCTTTATTTGCCTCGGAATGCCGAGTGGTTTTGTAACCGTTAAACTCTTTCAGGTCTGATGCCTGAGCACTTCTACCCGCTGTGGTTCTGAACTTTTGCAGGGTTTATCTGAACTTGGTTTTTCTTTGAATATGGCGGCTTTGTCTTTACCACTTCTGGATTTTTTTCAGTTTTCGAGCGGTCTTCACTTCCCACTCGGAGTAGACGTTCCACTTTAGACACCGCTCCGATAATGTGCTTGATTGGCACCTCGTCGTCCTTGCGGATCATGATGGAGTGCATGTTGTACTTGTGACACAGCCCAGACGACGCGCTTGGTCGGCGCCTCGTCGTCCTTGCGGATCATGATGGAGCACATCTTGTACTTGTGATGCAGCTCAGACGACGCGTTGGGTCGGCGCCTCATCGCCCTTGCGTGTCGAGATGGAGCGTATGTTGTACTTGTGATGCAGCTTAGAGGATTTTTGTGACTTAGGCGAGTGCGGGGTCGCAGCTAAGCTTCTAAGTGGGAGGGTTGCTCTTCACTCGGAGTAGTTTCTTAACTTATGCGAGTACGGGGTCGCAACTAAGCCCCCCGAGTGGGAGGATTGCTCTCCACTCGGATTGTTTTTTAACTTAGGCGAGTACGGGGTCGCAACTAAGCCCCCGAGTGGGAGGATTGCTCTCCACTCAGAGTGTTTTTAACTTAGACGAGTACGAGGTCGTAGCTAAGCCCCCGGGTGGAAGGATTGCTCTCCACTCGGAGTGTTTTTTTAACTTAGGCGAGTACGGGGTCGCAGCTAAGCCCCTGAGTGGAAGGATTGCTCTCCACTCAGAGTGTTTTTTAACTTAGGCGAGTACGGGGTTGCAGCTAAGCCCCCAAGTGGGAGGATTTCTCTCCATTCGGAGTGTTTTTTAACTTAGGCGAGTACGGGGTCGCAGCTAAGCCCCCGAGTGGAAGGATTGCTCTCCACTCGGAGTGTTTTTTAACTTAGGCGAGTACAGGGTCGCGGCTAAGCCCCCGAGTGGGAGGATTGCTCTCCACTCGGAGTGTTTTTTAACTTAGGCGAGTGCGGGGTCGCGGCTAAGCCCCCGAGTGGGAGGATTGCTCTCCACTCAGAATGTTTTTTAACTTAGGCGAGTGTGTGGTTGCAGCTAATCTTCTGAGTGGGAGGATTGCTCTCCACCGGGAGTGTTTTTTTAACTTAGGCGAGTACGGGGTCACGGCTAAGCCCCGAGTGGGAGGATTGCTCTCCACTCAGAGTGTTTTTTAACTTAGGCGAGTGCGGGGTCGTAGCTAAGCTTCTGAGTGGGAGGATTTCTCTCCACTCAGAGTATTTTTTAACTTAGGCGAGTACGGGGTCACAGCTAAGGCCCCGAGTGGGAGGATTGCTCTCCACTCGGAGTGGTTTTTAACTTAGGCGAATCAGGTTCGCGGCTAAGCCACCCACTAGGGGATTTGGACGCAAATGATTATGGGAAATCAATCGTTAAGATACTACAAAAATCTTGTCTTTGGTAAGAAAACT
The DNA here is from genome assembly GCF_018294505.1 of Triticum aestivum. NCBI lineage: Eukaryota > Viridiplantae > Streptophyta > Magnoliopsida > Poales > Poaceae > Triticum > Triticum aestivum. Next base: position 502,416,640 of record NC_057798.1, read on the forward strand.
GAAGGACTCTTATTACAACTCGTCGATCCGAGCGGTTTAGGTATAGAAAGGGCGAAGAAGCTCTGCGTTCCACGCGCGTGGCTCATCCATTTTCTTGGCTATGTTATTGATGTGGTACGCTCCATTGTGAAGCACCTTGGTGATGATGAAGGGACCTTCCCAGGCCAAAGCGAGCTTGTGAGGCCGTTTCTAATCCACTCGGAGCACAAGGTCTCCTTCCTGGAACGCTCGACATCTGACATTACGGGCATGGATGTCGGCATTCTGGGAACGGGGGTCCCCAGACTTGCCTGCCTGTGGCCTGCGGCATGGCTCAAGTGGTGGCCCAATGTTGCCCATCTTCGTCTGCTCAAGCTCAAGACCCTCGCGAGGGGCCAAGCCTCGCGAGGCAGACGACGGAAGGCTTCCTTAGGAGTGGCCTCACCAGGCAAGCTCGTGAGGAGGCGGAGAGATCAAGGCAAGGGTACCTCGCGAGGTGCTCGTGACGCAAGCCATGACGATCGAGACCAGGCGGGCACCGGCCTGTACAGTGTCCTTGTTTCCTCTTTGATGCAAAGGGGGCAAGCGCAGGCGCGGAGTACCGAGGCTTCAAGTAAAGGTTACCATTTCAGTGCAACGAGACCAAGACCAGCAGAGCGGCAGGACAGAGGTCACCGTGGAGCCCAAGACGACGCCATCGCCAGTACCTTTGGCAGCCGAAGACCAACTTTAGTCAGGATAAGTTGTACTAGATGTTCCCCTTCAAAATGGCCGTTGTTGGCGCCCTTCTCGCTCAATATTTGGGAAGAGGACCAGGGCCTCTATATATAGGGTTAGCCACCACCAAGGCAGAAGGAGGGAAATCAGGGATCAAATCCTTCCCAGGCAGAATGCCACACCACCACAAGAACATCCCCCGCGAGGTTGTTCTTCCTTTGTATTGTTCATCATCAGCCCCTGAGGCAATCCACACACCACACACTGGAGTAGGGTATTACACCACAATGGTGGCCTGAACCAGTATAAACCTCGTGTCCCTTGTGTTGTTCATCTGGTAGCTTAGATTCTCAGCGAGGCGTTAGGACGTGGGTTGGTAGGGGAAGATCTTCGTGTGCACCCCAGAGTTCGAACCTTAAGGGTTTTGCCGGAACCCCATATCCGACATTTGGCACGCCAGGTAGGGGTGCACCAGAATCTTCCTTCTGCCATCCCACGTTCCATCGTTCTTCGCGTCCATGGCTGACGCTCGCCGAGCTCGTGCCAAGCGTCGGGCTGCTCTCGCCGCCCACGTCGCCCAAACGGCTCCCGTCAGTGGGCCTCCCCGCCGTCCCCCGTCGCCTGCCGCCCACGCCGCCCCGGCCCAACGGGGAACGAGCAGCAGGCGTCGTCGCTGCATCCCTCGGTGCGGCGAGAAGGCCGCACCGCCACCCCGTCGCTGACTCCAGCTGGTTCGTCGTTGCACGCCCGTCGTGCTCCCACGGACGCGCACGCTGCGCTGCTCCTGGCGCGCGAGCTCCCGCACTACCATACCGTCGACGACCTCTACGAATAATGGCTCGCTCGCATCACCGAGCTCGTCAACGCCGCAGGGGGCTCTCCTGCACCGTCCCTCTCGCTGCCTCGCCCTCTGTCCTGCGCGGGTAATGCAGCTCCGGAGGTGCCTCCGCCACCTCCTCCCCAAGAAGGCACCCTGGCTCCAAGGCGCGAGGCCCTTGGACGAGACCCACCGGGTCCGGCGCCCGCGCGACAAGAAAGGAGCTGCCAAGAAATCCCTCGCCCCTAAGAAGGCGCTCGCGTGCTCCTTGCACCAGTGCGCCATGAGCGCATTCCTGCGCCAGCGCGTCAAGACCCAGCGCTGCCCCTGGCGGCGATGCGCGGGGACCCCCAGGATCAAGCCCCGCGTCAGCAAAGGGCTCCGGTGGCCACCGCGGGCTGCTGCGCCTTCACCACCGAGCCACGCAGCGTAGCCTGGTCGGGCAAGTTCAAGCCGGATCTGCCTCCTTGCTATGACGACACTACCGACCCCGCGGAGTTCCTGCAGCTCTACGAGCTGGGCATCGAAGCGGCTAACGGAGACAAAAAAGTCATGGGGAATTGGTTCCCCATGGAGCTCTAGGACGGTGCCCGCACCTGGCTCCTGAACCTGACTCCCAGCATGATCTCCTCTTGGGACGAGATGCGCACCCGCTTCATCGCCAACTTCCAGGGCACTCGCGATCGTCCCCCAGTCATGAGTGACTTGCGTCGCATCAAGCAGCAACCAGGAGAGACCCTACAGAAGTACATCCAGTGCTTCAACAACGCTCGCGTCAAGATTCCCAAGGTGACTGAGGAGGCCATCATCTCAGCCTTCTCTGATGTCGTCTGTGACATCAAGATGAAGGAGGAACTGGCGATCCACGAAGATCTGTGCACGTCTCTGGAGCTGTTCAACCTGGCGACCAAGTGCACAAGGGCTGAGGAGGGACGCCTCTCCCTCCTCGAGCTCCCAACCGTTGATCCTGAAGAGAAGAAAGCCAAGGCCAAGGACGTGAAGCACAAAGGAGCAGTTGTCCTCGCAGCAGAGCCGGACACGAAGCATGGCAGGGACCAGCCGGAGTCGTCCAAGGGCAACCGGTACTGCGTGTACCACGACCTCCACACCCACAACACCAACGAATGCCAAGAGCTCAGGGTCGTGCGATAAGGACGTGTCGGCCGACGCCTCGAGCGCAGCGATCGGGGCTATGGCCGAGGAGGAGGAAGAGGTAGAGGACGATGGGAAGACTGTGGCCCTCGCCAAGGGTGGAGTGACCATCCTCGCGAGGACCGTTGGTAGGACCAGCCTCGCGAGGGGGCTTGGAGGGATCCACCTCGTGAGGATCGCCCGCAAGGCAACCCAGACCTTCCTCCTTTGCCACCACCACTGTGACGCCCGGGTAATTAAGCTACAGTGACCCTCTGCTAATGATGCCACGTCACCTCGTTTATAGTTGCTAATCTCGAGTTAGTTCCAAAAACCGGTTCGAATTTCAAATACAAATCGAGCAAACAATAAAAGTTTTCAAATATTAAAATTTAAATGTTCGGAGTGAACCAAATAATACATAGGTAATTATGGAGGTGAAACCACATTTTTATAAAATGTTTAAAGGCTCTAAACTAATTAAAATAGCAACTATGACAATTAATTAAATGCCTTTTAAAAATAATAATAATGCAAACTGTTTTAATTAGGTGTCAAACTTTTGGGGCAGTAGAATAAATTATAACATTAAATTAGGAGTTGTATTTATATTTTATAAAACAGAAATTAAAAGAAAATAGATAAAGAAAAGAAAACAGAAAACAAAGCTAAAAAAAAGGAAAGAGAAAGCCCCCCTGGGCCGTGGCCCAACCGGGCCAACCCAACCGGCCCAGCCGGCCACCCCACCAGGCCGGCCCAAACCCCACCCCTGGCCTACACATGCCCCCACCCCCAGGAACCCTAACCGCAAACCCCACCCCCCACTCGCACCACTCCTCCCCCCCCCCCGCTGGATCTGGATCGGGGAACCCCGATCCCCTCGCCCTTCTCCCTCGCGCACCCGTCGCCGCCTGGACCGCGCCTCCGCCTCGACCTCCCCGTCGCCGGACCCCCCCATCACCGGACTGCTCCTCTACGGCGTCGTCGCCGTCTTCCTCCTCAACCCCCGCTCCCCAGACCCTACGCACCCCGGTGAGGCCCTCGGCCTCCTCTCCCCTCTCCGCCGCACGCTCGCGCCCGCCTCGTCTCAGGTCGGACGAGCCCCATGGCTCCGCCCCCCTCCCCCCCCCCCCCCGCCTGGAGCTCTGCTCCCGCACGCACCCCCGCACAGCCCCGTGCCTCCCCTCTCGCTTGCCCGCGCCGGGGCGCACCCCCTGGCTGCGGCCTTTGCACGCACGTTCCGTCGTGCCCGTCAGCTTCGACCACCGCAGCACACCGTGCCCCGCCTCCCACCTCTTCCCCCCCCCGCTGCGTTGCCGCGCCGGCGTGCCCTCAAGCCCGCACGCGCCCCACTTTCCTCCTCCCCGTGCGTGCACGACCGCAGCGGCCGTCGTGCCCGCCTGCCTTCGCATCGCCCGCCACTGCTGCGGCAGCTGCTACCTCTGCCGCACCCCCCCGCTGCCCAGCATCGCCGGCGCCGCCCCATTCCGGCCACCCTCGCCACGGTTCCGGTCGTCGCCCGGCGCCGGCGCCCGTCTGTGCCACTAGACCCTCTCCTGGGTCGGACGCCCGCAAGCCCACTCGCCCGCTAGGCCCCCTGGGCCACTGACCACAGGGGCCCACGCCCCAGAACTTTAAATTAAAAAAAAGGGAATTTAAAAAAAATATTTATTAAGTAAATAAATAATAATTAAATTAATTAATTAATTAAGGAATTAATTAAGTTAATTAATCATAATTAGATTAACCTAATTAACTAATTAGTTTAATTAAACTGTAATTAGATTAACCTAAACCCTAATTAATTTAATTAGAGAATGACAGGTGGGTCCCACTGGACCCACATGTCAGGGTTGACTCAGTCAACCCCTGTTGACTGCTGACGTCAGCATGACATCATGCTGACGTCATAAATACATTTTTTCGAATTAATTAAATAAATAATTAAATTCCAAAATTATTAAAATCTTTTAAAAATCATATCTTTTAATCCGTAACTCGGATTAAAATATTTTCAACATGAAAGTTGCTCAGAACGACGAGACGATTCCGGATACGCAGTCCGTTCGTCCACCACACCCCCCTAACCTATCGAACCCGCAACTTTCCCCCTCCGGCTCCTCTGCCCGAAAACACGAAACACCGGGAATACTTTCCCGGATGATTCCCCCTTAACCAGTACCACCTCATACCACGTTAGGGCACGCCTAGCATCGCTTCTTGACATGTCATGCATCGATATGCATCTGTTTACTTGGTATTTATTGTTTCTTCCCCCTCTTCTCTCCGGTAGACTACGAGACCGACGCTGCTGCTGCCCAGTTCGACTACGGAGTTGACGACCCCTCTCTCTTGCCAGAGCAACCAGGCAAGCCCCCCCCTTGATCACCAGATATCGCCTATTCTATTCTATACTGCTTGCATTAGAGTAGTGTAGCATGTTACTGCTTTCTGTTATACCTATTCTGATGCATAGCCTGACATTGATGCTACACCTGTTGATACCTTATCTGCAATCCTAAATGCTTAGTATAGGATGCTAGTTTATCATCATTGGCCCTACATTCTTGTCAGTCTGCCTTGCTATACTATTGGGCCGTGATCACCTGGGAGGTGATCACGGGTATATACTATACATACTACATACTACACAGATGGTGACTAAAGTCGGGTCAGCTTGAAGAGTACCCGCGAGTGATTCACGGATTGGGGGCTGAAAGGACCTTGTCCCAACGGCCCTCTGTGTGGATCTTTGTGGCGGAGCGGCAGGGCAGGTTGAGACCACCTAGGAGACAGGTGGGCCTGGCCCTGTTCGGCGTTCGCGGATACTTAACACGCTTAACGAGATCTTGGTATTTGATCTGAGTCTGGCTACGAGCCTATACGCACTAACCATCTACGTGGGAGTAGTTATGGGTATCCCGACATCGTGGTATCAGCCGAAGCACTTCAGACGTCAGCGACGGAGCGGCGCGCGCCGAATTGGACTGGAACGCCACTAGGCTAGGTCTGCTTTCGGCCGCCCTCGCAACGTGCAGGTGTGCTATGGGCGATGGGCCCAGACCCCTGTGCGCTTAGGTTTAGACCGGCGTGCTGGCCTCTCTGTTTTGCCTAGGTGGGGCTGCGACGTGTTGATCTTCCGAGACCGGGCATGACCCAGGAAAGTGTGTTCGGCCAAATGGGATCGAGCGTGTTGGGTTATGTGGTGCACCCCTGCAGGGAAGTTTAATCTATTCGAATAGCCGTGATCTTCGGTAACAGGACGACTTGGAGTTGTACCTTGACCTTATGACAACTAGAACCGGATACTTAATAAAACACACCCTTCCAAGTGCCAGATACAACCGGTGGTCGCTCTACCTCAGGGATATGAGGAGGGGATCGCCGGGTAGGATTACGCTATGAGATGCTACTTGGAGATGCTACTTGGAGGACTTCGACCTACCCTCTTCTGCCTGTTGCAAGACGAAGGTGACCAGAAGCGTAGTCTTCGATAAGACTAGCTATCCCCCTCTTATTCTGGCATTCTGCAGTTCAGTCCACTGATATGGCCTCCTTACACATATACCCATGCATATGTAGTGTAGTTCCTTGCTTGCGAGTACTTTGGATGAGTACTCACGGTTGCTTTCTCCCCCCTTTTCCCCTTTCCTTTCTTTCTGGTTGTCGCAACCAGATGCTGGAGTCCAGGAGCCAGACGCCACCGTCGACGATGACCCCTACTACACCGGAGGTGCCTACTACTACGTGCTGCCCGCTGACGACGACCTGGAGTAGTTTAGGAGGATCCCAGGCAGGAGGCCTGCGCCTCTTTCGATCTGTATCCCAGTTTGTGCTAGCCTTCTTAAGGAAAACTTGTTTAACTTATGTCTGTACTCAGATATTGTTGCTTCCGCTGACTCGTCTATGATCGAGCACTTGTATTCGAGCCCTCGAGGCCCCTGGCTTGTATTATGATGCTTGTATGACTTATTTTATTTGTAGAGTTGTGTTGTGATATCTTCCCGTGAGTCCCTGATCTTGATCGTACACATTTGCGTGCATGATTAGTGTACGATTGAATCGGGGGCGTCACAAGTTGGTATCAGAGCCGACTGCCTGTAGGAATCCCCCTTTCCAACTCCTTGGCCGAAGTCGAGTCTAGTCGTTGAAAAACTTTTACTAACATGGCTGTGTGGCCCATGGGCCCACGTCGCCATCGGGTGGTACTAGGATCTTTTACTCCTCGACCTATACTCTGGGACTCTGATCTCTCTACTATTCAGGTTAAGTGAATTTGCTAACTCTAAGATTAGGATCTCGTGATCGCATCCACCCGAAGAGCCCCTTATTGCAGAGGATCACCTGCTACATCAGAAGATTCCGAAGATACTCTCTGATGTTCTCTCGAGACTTGTGCCCATCACTTTGGCTATTCCTGACCACTGATAAATCCGTACGGATAACTACTTACACTTGCCATTCATACGATCATCCCCCATTGATCTTGTTATTACAAGATACCCCGAAGTTTTCTCTATTGTTCCGAGAATACTTTGTGCCTACTGCCTAACAGTTCTTCGCCACATGAATACCCCCTTCAAATAAATCCTCGCACTCGTCGAGTATCCGCTCCTCCCCAGTTGTTCATGTGTTACACAAAAGTCTTCGAAATACCACCCAATATTCCGAAAATCCTCAGCAACCTATTGCTCTGGAATTTCTTGTTTGCTTTCATTATGATTAATCCCATAAGTATAGAAATTTTATTGACATTCCTTGTCATTATCATTTTGAGTCTGTTGACTCAATATTCTGCGAATACACGCAATCATCATTGATCCTTATAAATTACTTCTCCGGCTAAGCTGCCATTCTTTTAACTAGAATTGGTTCTCGACCAATCGAATTGTCTTTGATTGTACCCTAAGGCTATTCAACTTATCCACCCCTAATCCGAGCATTGCTTCTGATCCCTTGATTTGGGAATCATAATTTCTTTGCATTTGACAATTGAGTTAGTCAGTTGTTTCTATAATCCGGTGCACTTGCATTCCTTCTTCCTTTGATAGAGTACCGATACCCACACCAGCTCCGTTGTGGACCATCGGTTCCTTTGTTGGATTTTATCTGACAACGCCCTTCATATTCAATAACCTTGTGGGCCTTTTCTCGGATACCTAATGCCTTTGGTAAATTGTATCGTCTGCTTTCTCAACCATGCTTTGCCTTCGAGCTTGAGTTAATTATTTCTAAAGTTTGTGGTATATGTTCGTAAGATGCCCTGATGGGTTGAACCTATGCCTTCCTTACTATGTGTGAACTCGGAAGTTTTCACGGGTCAAACTTACCTGGTATTGCACCAGGTAAAGCTTTCAACAACTAATGTCATCTTCGAAATACGAGAGGTGAATGAAAGATTATGCATTGAGGAAGTGGGAGTCGACCTTGAACTTTGTGTTCATGCCCATGGACGCGATGTATATCCTATCATGGAAGCTTCTTGTAATAATAACTATTTCCTTGATAGCTAACATATGGTATCTGTGAATTGATCCCTTGCAACCGTGGTTCCGACCATGATTGTTCTTCTTTGATTCCATTTCTCGGACAAGTTAAAACAATTGTCTTCTATGGATCAATACACCAGTCCGACCTTTACTTTGATCTTGTGTTGAGTATTACCCCCTGGTATCTCGAGATTATCATGGTACTGCATAACTTCTTATAAGTTCTTCATCAAGTGCTACCTTACCACTGATTCCAATTTTTCATGGGCTCTGAGTTATTAAACACTCAAAGACACCGATAACTGAACCGAGTCCGCTCTACGGTTCAACAACTCTTCAGTAAGCTTCTATAAGTACGAGTTTGTACCCGATCACGCGATTCCTAGCCTGTCTGACTATATCTTTGTCGTGACGATTCCAACTGTGCTACCGGGTCCTTATTCTCGGAGCACCAATTTGCGACGATAGCTAAGCATACGTCGATTTTCCTCGTCATACCCTTTCACCTTAAACAACAAGCTTGAATTCGAGTTTGTGTCATAACTGTGGTTCCAATAACCCTTCGCTTCATCATTTCTTTGACTTGATGTCATCGCCAATCGATTACATCTTCACGAAATCTCTCAACAAATGTGTCGTGATCATCATCATCATTCCGAGCTCTTCCAGGATATGAATTGAGTTCATGATGAGAAATAGCATCCTTTGCCCTCGATGATTTGGGTTATCATCCACAACATTATTGCATTCCCTCCAACACAAAACTTGTTCTTGTTTTGTGTTGTACCTTGAGTTCCATGCTATCCAACTTATGTTATGATCTACCGCAGAGTATTACCACCTTTTATGTTGAGAATGCCGTGGTAATTTTACCACCTCTTGAGAATTCTTGATATAGTAATATCTCTCGCCTTTTGCGTTCGTTTCCTGGTCTCCGTGTTGTTTCTAACCGGAATACCAACAAATGGTCTGTGATGTGTAAATTCTAAACTTCTAGCAACCCTATTGCTTTGAAGTTATTGGTCTACAGTTTCATTCTTAGTCTATTGATTATTGAATCACCATTCCGACATTGGTCGTGCAACCCAACCCGTATTGCGGGCGCACCGTTCAACCAATGTTTAATTATGTATGTTTTCCTCGAGCATATCCCGTTATATCGTTTAATCTGACGGATGTTATCCCCTTATCCACATAATTGTGGAGATCCATCTTTTGGATACCTCGTTGAATTATCGCTGAGTCCATCAGCCACCTCATCATCCTCTCCTTGGGTTAATGATGAACTCTTGATAACGGAAAACACTTCATAGTTCATTTCCCCGAGAATCTTACAATGTCATCTCGTCAATTTGCGTTGCACCTTTTCTTTCCAGGTATCCTGAGTCTGAGGTACCATGACACCAATTGGACCTGAATCTCGGTCAGATATGATGGTTTCGACAACTTTCCAGGATTTATGTTGTTGGTCCTTTGATGACCCGGTAACCTGATGTCATGCCTAGCACCCCCCCCCCCCGGCTGGAGGACCTATCCTTATAAATTACTTTTCAGCAAGGTTATCCGTTCATCCATGAGGAAATTGTAAGACTTATTCTACAAGTTATTCCTGATGGATCCTTCGTGTTTCCAAAGTCTGATCTTCACATGAAGACCATGTCAATGCTATCTCGAAGCATGTCTGCGATACTCTGATTTTCAACAAGAACATCCGAAGCCCAATGCTAAATGTTTCTTGCTCAATTATCCGAACACCGTTGTATGGGTAATGTCATGAAATTTCCCTCCCCTTACCTAAAGGGTTTTCTACATTATATCCTATCATGGATATCATGCTCTGCTTATCCTTGGGAAGGATATACCCCCGAAATATGTGTTTAAACACATTTTTCCTTTCCATTGTTTTGTTTAACCTTTCTTGTGATCTATATGATCTAAGCAGTAATGATCTCCTGCTTATGTAAACACCTCGGTGTACAACTCTGTCAGCAAGACCCTGTTACTATTGTTGAAAACATTCCGGTAACCACCGATGGATGAGAACTTTGCCTATTGGCCCGCCTCGTTCAACGAGCAGGAAAATGGTTCTCTTCGTCCCTCGCCCTTGGTATCGATATTGTTGCCGACATATCTGACAGGCTACCCTTTGAAACACCTTACTATCATGACCGTGCAAAATGTCGGCCCCCCTTCCTACTTTCAACCACATGGTGGGCCCATAACCCACAGTTCCACAGGATCGAAACCTGACTCTCCTATACACCCTGTTACCAAAGTTATTCCTAGAGCTTAACTTTGTATGTAAATTGCGAGCCACCTTCCTGGTGATCAATTCTGGTATCGGACACAGTACTTATTCCCGTTGCTCTGAACCCCATTCACACTCTGTTTCAGGCAATGAACGATTGCCTATCCGCTTGAAACTTCTTATTGTGCCGTCTTACTTTGCTCTCGATGTGTTTCATTTGTTCAACTCGAGAGATACTCGTATGTTCATACTTGGGTAACCCCTAAAAGATTTTCCCTTGTAACATCCTATCGTTGTAGAGCTGCCCCTTACCTATTCGTAAGTACGATGGAGATCCCGAAGAAAGGATGACAAATTGATCATGGTGACTTGAAGCAGTGAAATGAAGACTTCAACGAAAGGGATCAACCTCTTCGAAAGGGCAGCCAAGACCGAGGAGACTCGTTAGGTTTTTCGGTACCAACACCTTCGCCCCTTACTCCACCGCTTGAATCTCGGGACGAGATTTCTTGTAGTGGAGGAGAATTGTGACGCCCGGGTAATTAAGCTACAGTGACCCTCTGCTAATGATGCCACGTCACCTCGTTTATAGTTGCTAATCTCGAGTTAGTTCCAAAAACCGGTTCGAATTTCAAATACAAATCGAGCAAACAATAAAAGTTTTCAAATATTAAAATTTAAATGTTCGGAGTGAACCAAATAATACATAGGTAATTATGGAGGTGAAACCACATTTTTATAAAATGTTTAAAGGCTCTAAACTAATTAAAATAGCAACTATGACAATTAATTAAATGCCTTTTAAAAATAATAATAATGCAAACTGTTTTAATTAGGTGTCAAACTTTTGGGGCAGTAGAATAAATTATAACATTAAATTAGGAGTTGTATTTATATTTTATAAAACAGAAATTAAAAGAAAATAGATAAAGAAAAGAAAACAGAAAACAAAGCTAAAAAAAAGGAAAGAGAAAGCCCCCCTGGGCCGTGGCCCAACTGGGCCAACCCAACCGGCCCAGCCGGCCACCCCACCAGGCCGGCCCAAACCCCACCCCTGGCCTACACATGCCCCCACCCCCAGGAACCCTAACCGCAAACCCCACCCCCACTCGCACCACTCCTCCCCCCACCGCTGGATCTGGATCGGGGAACCCCGATCCCCTCGCCCTTCTCCCTCGCGCACCCGTCGCCGCCTGGACCGCGCCTCCGCCTCGACCTCCCCGTCGCCGGACCCCCCCATCACCGGACTGCTCCTCTACGGCGTCGTCACCGTCTTCCTCCTCAACCCCCGCTCCCCAGACCCTACGCACCCCGGTGAGGCCCTCGGCCTCCTCTCCCCTCTCCGCCGCACGCTCGCGCCCGCCTCGTCTCAGGTCGGACGAGCCCCATGGCTCCGCCCCCCTCCCCCCCGCCTGGAGCTCTGCTCCCGCACGCGCCCCCGCACAGCCCCGTGCCTCCCCTCTCGCTCGCCCGCGCCGGGGCGCACCCCCTGGCTGCGGCCTTTGCACGCACGTTCCACCGTGCCTGTCAGCTTCGACCACCGCAGCACACCGTGCCCCGCCTCCCACCTCTTCCCCCCCCCCCGCTGCGTTGCCGCGCCGGCGTGCCCTCAAGCCCGCACGCGCCCCCACTTTCCTCCTCCCCATGCGTGCATGACCGCAGCGGCCGTCGTGCCCGCCTGCCTTCGCATCGCCCGCCACTGCTGCGGCAGCTGCTACCTCTGCCGCACCCCCCCGCTGCCCAGCATCGCCGGCGCCGCCCCATTCCGGCCACCCTCGCCGCGGTTCCGGTCGTCGCCCGGCGCCGGCGCCCGTCTGTGCCACTAGACCCTCTCCTGGGTCGGACGCCCGCAAGCCCACTCGCCCGCTAGGCCCCCTGGGCCACTGACCACAGGGGCCCACGCCCCAGAACTTTAAATTAAAAAAAAGGGAATTTAAAAAAAATATTTATTAAGTAAATAAATAATAATTAAATTAATTAATTAATTAAGGAATTAATTAAGTTAATTAATCATAATTAGATTAACCTAATTAACTAATTAGTTTAATTAAACTGTAATTAGATTAACCTAAACCCTAATTAATTTAAATAGAGAATGATAGGTGGGTCCCACTGGACCCACATGTCAGGGTTGACTCAGTCAACCCCTGTTGACTGCTGACGTCAGCATGACATCATGCTGACGTCATAAATACATTTTTTCGAATTAATTAAATAAATAATTAAATTCCAAAATTATTAAAATCTTTTAAAAATCATATCTTTTAATCCGTAACTCGGATTAAAATATTTTCAACATGAAAGTTGCTCAGAACGACGAGACGATTCCGGATACGCAGTCCGTTCGTCCACCACACCCCCCTAACCTATCGAACCCGCAACTTTCCCCCTCCGGCTCCTCTGCCCGAAAACACGAAACACCGGGAATACTTTCCCGGATGATTCCCCCTTAACCAGTACCACCTCATACCACGTTAGGGCACGCCTAGCATCGCTTCTTGACATGTCATGCATCGATATGCATCTGTTTACTTGGTATTCATTGTTTCTTCCCCCTCTTCTCTCCGGTAGACTACGAGACCGACGCTGCTGCTGCCCAGTTCGACTACGGAGTTGACGACCCCTCTCTCTTGCCAGAGCAACCAGGCAAGCCCCCCCCCCTTGATCACCCGATATCGCCTATTCTATTCTATACTGCTTGCATTAGAGTAGTGTAGCATGTTACTGCTTTCTGTTATACCTATTCTGATGCATAGCCTGACATTGATGCTACACCTGTTGATACCTTACCTGCAATCCTAAATGCTTAGTATAGGATGCTAGTTTATCATCATTGGCCCTACATTCTTGTCAGTCTGCCTTGCTATACTATTGGGCCGTGATCACCTGGGAGGTGATCACGGGTATATACTATACATACTACATACTACACAGATGGTGACTAAAGTCGGGTCAGCTTGAAGAGTACCCGCGAGTGATTCACGGATTGGGGGCTGAAAGGACCTTGTCCCAACGGCCCTCTGTGTGGATCTTTGTGGCGGAGCGGCAGGGCAGGTTGAGACCACCTAGGAGACAGGTGGGCCTGGCCCTGTTCGGCGTTCGCGGATACTTAACACGCTTAACGAGATCTTGGTATTTGATCTGAGTCTGGCTACGAGCCTATACGCACTAACCATCTACGTGGGAGTAGTTATGGGTATCCCGACATCGTGGTATCAGCCGAAGCACTTCAGACGTCAGCGACGGAGCGGCGCGCGCCGAATTGGACTGGAACGCCACTAGGCTAGGTCTGCTTTCGGCCGCCCTCGCAACGTGCAGGTGTGCTATGGGCGATGGGCCCAGACCCCTGTGCGCTTAGGTTTAGACCGGCGTGCTGGCCTCTCTGTTTTGCCTAGGTGGGGCTGCGACGTGTTGATCTTCCGAGGCCGGGCATGACCCAGGAAAGTGTGTCCGGCCAAATGGGATCGAGCGTGTTGGGTTATGTGGTGCACCCCTGCAGGGAAGTTTAATCTATTCGAATAGCCGTGATCTTCGGTAACAGGACGACTTGGAGTTGTACCTTGACCTTATGACAACTAGAACCGGATACTTAATAAAACACACCCTTCCAAGTGCCAGATACAACCGGTGGTCGCTCTACCTCAGGGATATGAGGAGGGGATCGCCGGGTAGGATTACGCTATGAGATGCTACTTGGAGATGCTACTTGGAGGACTTCGAACTACCCTCTTCTGCCTGTTGCAAGACGAAGGTGACCAGAAGCGTAGTCTTCGATAAGACTAGCTATCCCCCTCTTATTCTGGCATTCTGCAGTTCAGTCCACTGATATGGCCTCCTTACACATATACCCATGCATATGTAGTGTAGTTCCTTGCTTGCGAGTACTTTGGATGAGTACTCACGGTTGCTTTCTCCCCCCTTTTCCCCTTTCCTTTCTTTCTGGTTGTCGCAACCAGATGCTGGAGTCCAGGAGCCAGACGCCACCGTCGACGATGACCCCTACTACACCGGAGGTGCCTACTACTACGTGCTGCCCGCTGACGACGACCTGGAGTAGTTTAGGAGGATCCCAGGCAGGAGGCCTGCGCCTCTTTCGATCTGTATCCCAGTTTGTGCTAGCCTTCTTAAGGCAAACTTGTTTAACTTATGTCTGTACTCAGATATTGTTGCTTCCGCTGACTCGTCTATGATCGAGCACTTGTATTCGAGCCCTCGAGGCCCCTGGCTTGTATTATGATGCTTGTATGACTTATTTTATTTGTAGAGTTGTGTTGTGATATCTTCCCGTGAGTCCCTGATCTTGATCGTACACATTTGCGTGCATGATTAGTGTACGATTGAATCGGGGGCGTCACAACCACCAAGAAGGAATGAGGACCCTCATCAGGACGAGGGGGCTGGGGGCTTCCAGGAGCCGCGCGCTATCGCTTGTATCTTGGGCGGTGCCCAGGCCCCGGCTTCTCAGCGCATCTTCAAGCAGTTCGCTCGCGAGGTGAATGTAGTCCTCCCAAAGCTCGAGGCCATGCACCCTCTCAGGTGGTCCACGCGTGCCATCAAATTCAGCTCAGCGGATCAGCTCAAGTGTGCAGCGATAGCCGGTGTCCTCCCAATGCTCTGTTCCCCAGTCATCAGCAATGTGCAGGTCACCAGGACTCTCATCGATGGCGGTGCAGGACTCAACGTTCTGTCCGTCGAGACGTTCAACAATCTCCAAGTGCCATATGATCAGCTTCAGCTAATCAAGCCTTTCTCAAGAGTCACTGATGGTTCCACCACCCCAATAGGGCAGGTCCGCCTTCCTGTCACCTTTGGTCAGCGCAAGAACTACCACACTGAGCTCATCGACTTCGACGTTGCCCACATTCGCCTGCCGTACAATGCCATCCTCGGGTATCCGGCCCTAGCCAAGTTCATGGCCATGACTCACCATGGATACAATGTCCTCAAGATGCCGGGAAGCGGCAGAGTCATCACAGTCCCCTGTGAAGAGAAGGATGCAGTGTGCTCTCTCGAGCGTGCCTTCCAAGCCGCTTCAGTCGAGGGCCCAGACGGCAAGAGTGGGAACCTTCTCGAGGTAGCTCCCAAGAAGAAGAGGACATCACCTGGCTCAAGGCCTCAGGAGGCAGGCACCTTCGGTGGCACTGCGCCAGGAACCGCGCCCGTCCAAGGGGCGCCTCCCTCCATCGCATAGGAAGGAGCGCCCGGCGCCCTCCTCGGGAAAGGCCCGGGGGCTCTCTCCTGGAGGGCCACTAACTTTGCCAAGATCACGAGGGAGGCGCTCGGGCACCACTTGGTGGCGGGCTTCACGACACGTTTCCCTCAGGAAGGCATCAGGCAAGGAGGGGCCAACCCTCAAGAGTTCATCACCAAGGTCACTCAGGAGCTGCAGGAATCGAGAGTCATGCGCGGCCGCCGCCGCCTACCCGGCGTAGCTCCCCATCCAGGCGAAGATGGTGGGCTGCGCGTCTGCATCGACGTACCAGGGCTCAACCGAGCCGCGTCTCAGGAGCGCTTCTGGCCTTCGCGCGTGGGACGTTGTGAGGGTCCACCTCACAGCTACGTTCGCATGCCTCTCGGCCTGCCGAACGCGGCCGCTGCTCATCAGCGCCTGGTGCGGAGCATTCTAGAAGCTCAGGAAGCCAGGCACTATGCGGTCCTGGCAGAGATGGAGATGGTCCTCGAGGAGCCGCCCGGACCCCCGGAGCCTCCCGAGGCTCAGGGCCCCGAGAGCTCGTGAGGATTGGCTTCTTCACAGTGCGTCGTCTGCTACTCCAACATCCCTTCGTCTGCAATGGTATCAGGTGACATCTTTCAAGTTCCATTTCAGCTGGGAGCGCCCCCAGGGCTGCATCATTCCCAGGTCGCATGGGTCTGTCCCTGCGGCATGCATCTCTTTTGCTTATGCCTTTAGTTTACGTTGCTGGGGGCGCCCCTCGGGCTGCATCATCCCCAAGCCGCTCGGGCCTGACCCAGTGGCGTGTATCTTTCTCGCATCTATCTAGGTTGGTTTGCTCTTTCATGCCTAACTCACCTGTGATAATCGCCTGCTCGACTGACACCAACCTTTGGAGCCGCTCGCTCTGGCACGACGCTTGTGCATGGGTCCGTCCCTGCAACATCGACAAATCTGAGTGGTCGAGCTCTGGCCGCGGCAGCCCCGCAAGGCGCCACGTCACCAGGCGCTCAGTGCCCTCATCACTCCCTCAGAGCAACCAATGGCTGGCCGGCCATCATAATGGCAATCCCTGTTTTCCTTGTGTTGGTTTACAGGGCCCCTCTAAAGAATGACGTTGGGGAAGGCCTTCGCGAGCTCTCTCTCCCTCACCCGTGCGAACCTCTTGTGCATTAAAAGGGGGGCGCCTGAGCATCCCAACTCAGGGGCTCTTACTGGCTCTCCAGCCCTCACCCCCTGGCCTTGACCACGGCATCGTCACCTGGCATACCAGCGGTGGCTGAGCTCGCTTGAGGGCCAGGACCTGAGGATGTAGAGCACAAAGGAGAGCGCGGGGGAGAGAGGAGAAGCTCATGAGGGCCTGACCAGCAACTTCCCAGCTGCCGACGCGCAGGTCCGGCACCTCGCTAAGGAACGGCTCCAAGTTCCCAAGATAAGTCACGCCCCTGGAATAGCTAGTCAACGCAACACCCAATCTTCACTTAATGCGGCTCTGTGGCGGCGACTTTGCCTTCCTTTCTCGCCCAGCGGAGGCTGTTTGAGCGCTAAAGGGGACCACCTCCCGAGCATCGCGCCTCGGGGGCTCTTACAGGACCTTGGGCCGCTCACCTCCTGGGCTTGACCACGGCATCGTGACCTCGCATACCAGCGATGACTGAAACCTTCCTGGGGACCGGGACCTGTCAGCGGAGAGCACCAAGCCCTTGTGAGGTTAGAAAGGGGGAACCAAGCCGAGACAGGACAAGCATCGCGCACCGCCTCGTGATAAGGATTATATTAACAAAAGACATTGCAGACGCTTTACATGCCCCCACGGGGTATTTCCTTGATTCCTCGTAGGGAACAAAAGATGCAAGTCCTAAGGGGCCCTAACTACGGGTGCCTCTGTGGCAGACGCCATCATCAATAGTGGGCCATGTGAGGCTGGCGCCAGCCCCATCCAGATCAGCCACGTCGGCTGCCTGACGCAGCCACCCTACTCCGGGCGTGACGTGAGCTCGGGGGCTCATAGCTGTCGGCGCTCGTCTCCGGAGTCACGAGAAGCTCGGGGGAGTCGCTAGACCCCCCCCGGCATCTCCGTTGCTGCCAGAAGAGCTGCTGGAGAAGCGGGTGGCAGGCTTGGCCCTCGCCAAACCAGCGCTTCGGCCGCTGTCCCCGGGGCAGCACTCCAGCCGGTGTCCTTCCGCGTCGAAGACCTTGAAAAGCATCAAGGAGGCGCCATCGTATTCAAGATGAATCACGAGGGCGCCCTCCGTTCGGCAGACCCAGGCGATCTCGCCCCAGCCTCGGGTCATGTAGACCTTGCCCGGAGTGACAACCTCAACCTCCGCTCCGGTCGCGGGGGTGTCGTAGTCGGCGTACTACAGCCAAAGCTCAAGAGGCACCCTCGGCGGCATCTCAAAGGCAAAGGAAGGAGGAAGGCGAATCCAAGATCTTGGAGGCATGGCGGCGTGAAGCGCGAGCTCGCGAGAGGAGTCCGCGGCATGGACTCCAGGGGCGACGACGCGCGTCGCCGTGATTTGTCGGTGTCGCCGGCAGCGCGAGTGGCGCCGCTTGGCGTCTTCTTCCCTAGGGCCCTCATCCCGGGCATACAAGGGCAGCGGAAACCCAGGAGGGGGCCGCTCGTACCATGGCCTCAACGTCCCCTGCCGGGGAACCTCGTCACGGCGGCCGAGGACTGGCCGCTTCTTCGGCGGGAGCGGGACGGGCCCCTCTCGGGGGGCCTTCCCCTTCTCCTCGGCTGAGAACCGGCAGATCGGCGCCATTGGCGTCAAGGAGGAGGAGGAGTAAGGAAGAAGAGACGGAGTAAGGAGAGATGGACTAGGAGGGCTCACACCGTTCCGTACTTATAGTCTGGAGGAGGCCAACTGTCGTGGTTCTAAGTCTGACAGTAGTGTAGGGGGGTACTAATGGAGAGGCAAGATCCTAGCTATGGAGTAGTTGTATACGCAAGAGATTTACGAGTTCAGGCCCTTCTCGGAGAAAGTAACAGCCCTACGTCTCGTAGCCCGGAGGCGGTCGACTGGATTATATGCGTATGAGTTACAGGGGTGCGAACCCTTTACACTGAGGAGGGGGTGGCTTATATAGAGTCCGCCAAACCCCTCCGGCCCTCAGTTATGCAGGGTTTAAGATACATTAAGGTTGGGCGTTACTGGTAACACTATACATAAAGTGTTATGATGACCATAAAAGCTACTTAATGACCGACTGTTGGCGTGCAGAGTGACTTTAGATCTCATGGCCGTCGAGTGGTTGGCTTCATGGTCGAGTGGTTGGCTTCATGGTCGAGTGTCTTCGAGTCTGTCGAGTGGAACACTTCTGAGTCGATTAACAGGTGGTTTCTTCTAGAGATGTCCTTGGGTAGGGTAGTTTGGACAGGTCCATGACCCTACACTAGGTACATAGCTTCATCATTAGCCCCCGAATGGATCGAGGTTTGAGTGGGGAAGGAGTTGAGAACTCTTCCGACCCATTTCTCGTGCTATGAGTATGTCTTGTCTTGGATCAATGAACTTTAGGTGACGGCACCAACTTCTTTTTCAGTCGCCTTGATCCATTCTTTGTATCTGTCGAGTGAAGTTTTCACTTGGAGAGCTCCGAGTGACAGAGTGGAGGAGATCTTTCGCCTGACGAGTTGTTCTGCAACCCGCGGATTTTGTGGGATTCGAATTTTGGGAAGCGCGCGGGACGGGGCGAGGCTGCGGTAATCGGATGGGATAAGGCAGGGCCGCCTCGATCTCCGCGCCACCTTTTTCGCCATGTATCGCGCGCGCGACTGTTGCGGGATTTGACAGGATCGCCCGGGCCTACATGTCAGTCACTGGGAAGCAACCTTATATAAAGCACCGGATGTGGGTTTTTGAACAGTGCACCCTCATTCCCCCCTCTCTCCTCCAGACTTCTCCGCCGCGTTCGCTTCTGCCTCAGCACCGCTACTCCGTGCGTGCCTTGCCGGCGACGATGGTGAAAGAGAAGACAACGGCCCTGGAGCGGGCGAAGAAAGCGACGGCGAAGGCGAAGGGGAGGGGAACCAGTCGGAGCGGATCTTCATCGAGGACCGGCCTGCCGCCGGGCTGGATCCAGGGCGACTGGATCCGCTCGACAATTAGTCAAGCAGATCTTGATGACCTGGCCGACGGAGGGCTGATCCCCCATGGATCGGCGCGGCTCCCGGGGAGGGAGTCAGAGCCGCAGCCTCAGGAGGGTGAGTGCGTTGTCTTGGCCACCCACGTCGACCGTGGGTTTTCTTTGTCGTCCCACCCTTTCTTTCGGGGATTTCTAAATTTCTTTGGGGCACAACTCCACCACTTCACACCCAACACCATCGTGTACCTCGCTGCTTATGTGTCTCTGTGCGAGAATTTCTTGGGTTGCCGGCCTCATTGGGGTCTTTTCAAGCACATCTTCACTTGTCGCTCCCAGACGGTGAAGAAGGCTAATTCGAGTGACGAGAGAACACACGTGATTCAGATGTGTGGGGGTCTTGGGGTTCAGTTGAGAGGAAAGAGCTCCTTCCTGACCATGATTTTGCCCGACTCCGTCCGTGGATGGCAGTCGACCTGGTTCTACTTCAAAGACCAGCTGACGCTAGGGCAGTCGACTGGGCTCCCTCCCTTTTCCATGGAACGAGTGAGGAAGCCCTCCTCTTTGAATGTGGTCCCGGAAGAGAAGGCGCAGGTGAAGGTGCTGGTCGAGCGTGTCATGCAGCTCATCCGCGACGGGGTGACTGGCATGGACCTCTTGGAGTCTTCCTCCGCCGACGCATCCAGCTGCTCCAAGCTCGAGATCATCCAATGTGGTTGTATTCTGGCACTGAGGACACCACTCGGATCCATCCGGAGGAGATTGACGCTGCCACGCTGGATCGGTGAATGGCGAGCATCACAGGGAACAAAGACAACCCCCGAGGAGCCAGGAGGATTGTCCCACTCGACCAATCATACGAAGTAGACAAGGTCCTATTCTGCATTTCCGACTGCGATTCTGCTTTCTCCATTCTGTTTGCTTAAACTCAGTCGACTGACTTTTGTCTTGTTTGTTGTCTTCTAGGCCACGACTGAGATGTACCCGATGCCCAACGGGGTGCAAGAACAAGCTGAGGAGGGAGAGGCTAGTGGAGGTGAAAGTTAGGAGGAGGAGTGGCAATCTGCTGGCGAGGGGGAAGAGGTTGAAGACAGCTCCAGCGAGGAGGATGAGGAAATGGAAATCGATCCTCCTTGCACGGAAAGGCGATCCAAGCTTGCCCATGATCCTGCGGGTGAGCGTGGCAAAGCGGTCGCGCCTGTTGTGCAGTCGTCCAAGCGCCCTCGGGCGCTTCTCCGGCGCCGACTGAGAAAGCGCCGAAGCAGCCGAAGTCGTCAAAGCCGCCGAAGGCCTTGCCCAAGATGAGAATGGCCATTCCCACTATCTCCGGGTAACAGCAGAACTTGTGTTTTCTTGTTTAGCTCGGACGAACTTCTGGTCGACTCATCGACTAACCGACTGGTTTCTGAAATCTACAATGCTGCGACCCCCGAGACCTCCGCCAAGAACGACGACCAAGAAATGGAAGACGCTGCCACCTCCAACCCTGGTACGCTTTCTGTAGTTTCACTTCTGGTTGATTGGATTTTCGTTTCTAACTCTGGATTTATCTTGCAGCTCCTCATCATGTCATTGATCTCCCTAATGATGACGATGAGGCGCCACTAAGGGCGAGGAAGAATAGAAAGGCGCCGGCTGGCAAGGCCACTCGGACTGCATCAGTGCATGAGGTACTAGTTCAAGAAGGTGGTGATGTCACTCGGCATTCTGTGACCTTCGCTGTGCCGCTGACGAGTGCCCGGCCTTCGTCGTTGACTGCTGATCCGCCCTCCCTTTTCGCCACACACCACGTCCCAGAGGACCAAGTGGGTGTTGCTAAGGAGGCTATACGCCAGGCGGGGATCATGATGGAGCAGGTGAAGGCGATCCGGGAAGCCAGCCAAGCAGCTTATGATGCAAGCTCAGCCCTTTGGAGCAATGTCCAGGTTAGTTGGTCACCGCCTGTTCTGTTAGGATATGCTATCTGAAGACTTTCTTTCCGAAGATATTTGTATCTATACACTCACTGGGTGTGTCGATTGATTTTTTGAACTGGTGGGGGCACGCTGAGTGCACCCATTGGGTGTAGTCCCCGAGACTATGGTCGACTGCTGGCAGTCGACCGTAGTCTTTGTATTTTGAATTTCCTTATTCCAACTTCTTCAGTCGGTCTGGTCGGACCATGTCGAATGGAATCTTGGAACCGGTGGGGGCACGCTGAGTGCACCCACTGGGTGTAGTCCCCGAGACTATGGTGAACTGCTGGCAGTCGACTGTAGTCAGAAGAACCTGTTTTTTTTGTAGATCATGATGAGACCAGGACTAACTGCTGGCAGTTAGCTAGGGTTATAGTTTTGGGATCATAATCTCTTTGTTCCTTTTGGCCGACTGATCGGATCAAGTCGATAAAACTAGTGGGGGCACGCTGAGTGCACCCACTGGGTGTAGTCCCCGAGACTACTGTTGAATATTTTGATTCGACTGTAGTCTTAGAAATGCTACGGTTTTTATCTTAGTTACTCGGAAGCAACCTCTCTTTGATATCTGTCGACTGACTCTTGGCAGAAATCTTGCGAGCTTGTGGCTCTCTATACTGAGTTAGAAAACAAACATATCCAGCTCGACCTTGACTTGAAGCTTGTTCAGGAGAACTTTCAGAAGGCGAAGGATGAGGCAAAAGGTATGATTGGTGAGAACTTGATGACTATCTTTATCCTTCTGCCCATTCTTGATTCTGATCTCATTGTCACTTTGCAGATAAAATGAAGGAGGCTCTGAAGAAGAAGGACCAGGAACTTGTCGAGGCATAGAAGGTGGCTTCGGACAAAACGAAGCTTGCGGAAGAGAAGCTGGCTTCAGTCGGCAAACTTGAAGAGGAGAACGCCAACCTGAAAGCTGCTCTCGACGCGGCCAACAAGGAAGTCAGCCGTCTGAAGAATGACAAGATTGCTCTGAGTGACAGGGCTAGTGAACTGGTGGGGAAGAAGAACGATCTGGAGGCTTATCTGGGAGGGCTCGCCAAGAAGTTATTCATCATGCTTGAGGGTAATATCTCCTGTCCGACTGACTTGTAATCATTGACTTATCATAGAACTGCTGGCTCATCTTTGAGTTGTGTTTACAGAATTCTACCAAAACTTTGAGGAGGAGACCAGTCGAGTGGAGATAGGCTTGGATCCCATCAACTCTCCTGTGAAAGACGAAACTGCCATGAATGTGCTCTGACTGGAGTCTCGTGTCGCTGGTGTGGTTGACTATCTTGCTCGATTGAAGGTTGCGGCGTCGCGAATCGACACGACACTCTGGCCGAGAGAGACGCTTCAAAATGACCTCGAGTCTCTGATGACTCGACTGAATGAAGTTCCAGGTTGAGTGCAAGAATGGAAGAATTCTTCGGCCAGGTGTGGTGCTGATGTTTCTCTATCTCTGGTCCGTGTTCACTGCAAGGATGCGCGAGAGGACAAGCTGGCGTCTCTCAAAGTGGCCAATACCAAGAAGCATGACTTCCAATCTTTCATGGAGACCTTCATTGCTGCTGCCACTCGGATTGCAGATGGAATCGACCTGGACCAGTTTGTCGCGCCTTCCAGTCCTCCATCGGAGGAGTAAAAAACTTCTATGCTTGATGCCTTAAATTTTCCTCGGAATGCCAAGTGGTTTTGTAACCGATAAACCTTTACAGGCTTGATGCCTGAGCACTTCTGAATCCGCAGGATGCTATCTGAACTTGGCTTTGCCGTTGAATATGTTTGCATTTTCCTTCGAACGAACATTGTTCTTCACTCAGAATATATTTTAGTGCTTGTGACGCACTCTTGCAGGCAGAGAATCCAGTCGACCTGTACCTCACCGTTCTTGCAGGTAGGGATGGAGGACAGATTGCAGTCGACCTGCGTCTTTGCGGGTCGCGATGGAGCGCACATTGTATTTGTGTCGTAGCTTCGAAGGAGAAGGTAGCAGTCGACCTATACCTCGTCATCCTTGTCGAGCGCACACTGTATTTGTGCCGTAGCTCCGAAGGAGAAGGTAGCAGTCGACCTGCACCTCGTCATCCTTGCAGAGCGCACATTGTATTTGTGTCGTAGCTCCGAAGGAGAAGGTAGCAGTCGACCTGCACCTCGTCGTCCTTGCGGATTGGAATGAATTTCATACTTAGGCGAGTATTGGACTGCAGCTAAGCCCCCGAGTGGGAGGTTTGCTCTCCACTCGGTAGGATTTTTAATTACTTAGGCGAGTACTAGACTGCAGCTAAGCCCCCGAGTGGGAGGCAGACTCGCCACTCGGTAGGATTTTTTATTACTTAGGTGAGTACTGGACTGCAGCTAAGCCCCCGAGTGGGAGGCAGACTCGCCACTCGGTAGGATTTTTTATTAGTTAGGCGAGTATTGGACTGCAGCTAAGCCCCCGAGTGGGAGGTTTGCTCTCCACTTGGTAGGATTTTCAAATACTTAGGCGAGTACTGGACTGCAGCTAAGCCCCCGAGTGGGAGGTTTTCTCTCCACTCGGTAGGATTTCAAACACTTAGGCGAGTACTGGACTGCAGCTAAGCCCCCGAGTGGGAGGTTTGCTCTCCACTCGGTAGGATTTCAAACACTTAGGCGAGTACTGGACTGCAGCTGAGCCCTCGAGTGGGAGGTTTGCTCTCCACTCGGTAGGATTTTCAAATACTTAGGCGAGTACTGGACTGCAGCTAAGCCCCGAAGTGGGAGGCAGACTCTCCACTCGGTAGGATTTCAAACACTTAGGCAAGTACTGGACTGCAGCTAAGCCCCCGACTGGGAGGTTTGCTGTCCACTCGGTAGGATTTTCAAATACTTAGGCGAGTACTGGACTGCAGCTAAGCCCCCGAGTGGGAGGTTTGCTCTCCACTCGGTAGGATTTCAAACACTTAGGCGAGTACTGGGCTGCAGCTAAGCCCCCGAGTGGGAGGCAGACTCTCCACTCGGTAGGATTTCAAACACTTAGGCGAGTACTGGACTGCAGCTAAGCCCCCGAGTGGGAGGTTTGCTCTCCACTCGGTAGGATTTCAAATACTTAGGCGAAACGGTTTGCAGCTAAGCCCCTGAGTGGGAGGTTTGCTCTCCGCTCGATAGGATTTCAAACACTTAGGCAAAACGGATTCGCAGCTAAGCCCGCGAGTGGGAGGTTTGCTCTACACTCAGTAGGATTTCAAACACTTAGGCGAAACGGATTCGTAGCTAAGTCTCCGAGTGAGAGGCTTGCTCGTCACTCGGTAGGAATTTTTTTTACAAACTTAGGCGAAACGGATTCGCAGCTAAGCCACCCACTGGGGGATTTCTTACATAAACAAAAGCAACAACAATTAATGGGAAAATTATAACACTTTTGTCTTTGATAAACAAACTACATGAGTACTTTTATTACATCTCATCCGAGTGAGAACTTAAGTGTAACATGGGCGGAGCAGATCCGCATTCCAAGCTCGTGGCTCATCAATCTGGCGACCGACATTGTAAAGACGGTATGCTCCATTGTGGAGAACTTTGGTGACGATGAAGGGGCCTTCCCAAGTAGGGGCGAGTTTGTGTGGCTTCTGTTGGTCCACTCGGAGGACCAAGTCTCCTTCTTGGAAGGCTCGACTCTTCACGTTTCTGGCATGGAATCGATGCAAGTCTTGCTGATAGATGGTCGATCGGATCATGGCCATCTCTCTTTCTTCTTCTAGAAGGTCGACTACGTCCTGCCGGGCTTGTTCTGCTTCATCTTCAGAGTAGAGCTCAACTCGGGGTGCATTGTGAAGTAGGTCACTCGGAAGAACTGCTTCAGCCCCATAGACCAGAAAGAATGGAGTTTTCCCAGTCGACCGATTAGGAGTAGTCCTCAATCCCCAAAGAACTGATGGAAGTTTGTCGACCCACGCGCCTGCTGCGTGTTTGAGATCACGCATCAAACGGGGTTTCAGTCCTTTGAGAATTAGGCCGTTTGCTCTTTCTGCTTGTCCATTCGACTGGGGGTGAGCGACTGAAGCGTAGTCGACTCGTGTGCCTTGAGAAGCGCAAAAGGCTTTGAATTGGTCGGAATCGAAGTTTGACCCATTATCAGTGATGATGCTATGCGGAACTCCATATCTGAATATCAACTCTCTGATGAAGCTGATAGCAGTGCCGGCATAAAGATTCTTGATAGGCTTGGCTTCGATCCACTTGGTGAACTTGTCGACTCCCACCAGTACATGGGTGAAGCCGCTCCTGCCAGTTCTCAGTGGTACAACCATATCTAATCCCCAAACAGCAAAGGGCCAGATGATTGGAATGGTCTTCAAGGCTGAGGTGGTCTTGTGCGACATATTGGAGTAGAACTGACATCCTTCACACTTGTCAACTATCTCTTTCGCCATTTCATTTGCTCTGGGCCAGTAAAAACCCGCTCGGTATGCTTTAGCCACAATAGTCTGAGAGGACGCATGATGGCCATAGGTCCCCGAGTGGATGTCGTTAAGAATTATCCGACCCTCTTTTGGCGTTATGCATTTATGACTGGCTCCAGTCGCGCTTTCTCTATACAATTGTCCCTTCATCACAGTAAAGGCCTTGGATCGACGGACGATCTGTCGAGCCTCTCATTCATTCTCTGGGAGCTCTTTCCTTTGGATATACGTGATGTACGGCACTGTCCAGTCAGGAGTGATAACCAAAACTTCCATGATCAGATCGACCACGGCTAGGACCTCGACTTCAATCGGATCCGTGGCACTTTTTGGCTGCGAGGCTTCTTTGGTAAAAGGATCCTCTTGAACTGACGGTGCGTGGATATGTTCCAAAAACACACCACTGGGAATGGCTTCTCTCTCGGAACCTATCTTTGCCAAATCATCGGCTGCTTGATTTTTCAGTCGGGGTATATGATGAAGCTCTAACCCCTCGAATTTCTTCTCCAGCTTTCTTACTGCATTGTAGTAACCAGTCATGGCTGGGCTTCTGACGTCCCACTCCTTCATCACTTGGTTAACCACCAAATCCGAGTCGCCGTAGACCATGAGGCAACGGACGCCGAGTGAAATGGCCATACGCAACCCATACAAAAGTGCTTCGTATTCTGCTTCGTTGTTGGAGGAATCAAAGTGAATCTGGAGTACGTATCTGAGCTTATCTCCTCGGGTGGAAACCAACACTACCCCAGCACCGGAACCATTCAGCATCTTAGAGCCATCAAAGAACATGGTACAGTGCTCCGAGTGAACTTGGGTCGGCAGTTGCTGTTCAGTCCACTCGGTGATGAAATCTGCAATTGCTTGGGACTTCAATCGCCCATTTTGCCACTCGACCAGTTGCATCTCTGTTGTGCAAAATCTCTGACAATGGGGCGTCGCTGACGACTGTAATGGTATGGTCAGAGAAGTAGTGAGCAACTTTCTTCGTGGTCATATAAATCCCATATATAAGCTTCTGATAATGAGGGTATCTTTGCTTTGATGGGGTCAGAACTTCAAAAATATAATATACTGGGCGCTGAACTTTAAAGGCTTTTCCTTCTTCTTCCCGCTCGACCGTAAGTATTGTACTGACAACTTGTCCTGTGGCTGCAATGTAAAGCAGCAAAGGATCTTCGCTGATCGGGACAGCAAGCACCGGCTGGGTGGAAAGCAGGGTTTTTAGCTCTGCAAACGCTGCATCAGCTTCAGGAGTCCACTCGAACTTGTCTGACTTCTTCATCAGTCGGTAAAGAGGCAATGCCTTTTCACCGAGACGAGAGATGAATCGACTTAAAGCGGCCAAGCAACCAGTAAGCTTTTGAACATCGTGCACACACACAAGTCGTTTCATTCAGAGTATAGTGCCCACTTTCTCTGGATTTGCGTCGATTCCTCGTTCGGAAATGAGAAAACCGAGTAATTTTCCGCCAGGAACTCCAAATGTGCACTTTGATGGATTAAGCTTGATATCATACCTCCTAAGGTTGGAAAATGTTTCAGCAAGGTCAGTGAGCAGGTCGGAACCTTTCCGTGACTTGACCACAATATCATCCATGTACGCTTCCACATTCCGACTGATTTGAGTGAGCAAACACTTCTGAATCATCCTCATGAACGTGGCTCCGGCATTCTTGAGGCCGAATGGCATGGTGACACAACAGAAGCGTGATGAAAGCTGTTTTGATCTCATCGGGTCCATACAGACGGATCTGATGGTACTCGGAATAGGAGTCTAAGAAAGACAGTCGCTCACATCCCGCAGTCGAGTCGACTATTTGGTCGATGCGGGGGAGAGGAAAATGATCTTTCGGGCAGGCCCGATTGATATGTTTAAAGTCAATGCACATGCGAAGTGACTTGTCCTTCTTGGGGACCATGACAACATTGGCGAGCCACTCGGAGTGGTAAATTTCTCGGATAAACTCTGCTGCTAAGAGCCGAGCCACCTCCTCACCAATGGCCTTCCTTTTCTAGACGGCGGACCATCGCAGATGTTCTTTGACAGGTTTCGCTTTTGAGTCGACTCATAGACGGTGCTCAGCCAGCCCCCTGGGTACACCTGGCATGTCAGAAGGTTTCCATGCAAAGATGTCCCAGTTCTCACGGAGGAACTGGATGAGCGCTTCTTCCTATTTGGGGTCGAGCGTTGTGGAGATATTAGTCGGAGCAGCATTGGGGTCGGTCGGGTGGATGTGAACCGGTTTTGTCTCACCGGACGACTGAAACATTGATTCCGTAGCGGGCTTCTTAGCTCGCAACAAATCACTCGGGTCTGCATTTTTCTGGTGTTCCTTCCACTCTTCTGCTACCATCTGAGCATCGGTGATCTTTGAGCCATTCTGAAAGCACTCTTCCGCCTACTTGCGATTGCCAGTAACAGTGATCACACCTTTAGGGCCAGGCATCTTCAATTTGAGGTACACGTAACATGGTCGAGCCATAAAACGTGCATAAGTTGGCCTGCCCAAAATAGCGTTATAGGCACTCCGGAAATCCACAACCTCAAATGTCAACTTTTCTTTGTGGAAATTTTTGGAATCACCAAAAACTACATCAAGAGCAATCTGGCCGAGTGACGCAGCCTTCTTGCCAGGAATGACTCCATAGAAACTCATGTTGCTGGTACTGAGTCTGGACATCAGAATGCCCATCCCTTGCAATGTCTTTGTGTATAGTATATTCAGGCTACTGCCACCATCCATCAACACTTTAGTCAGTCGAGTGCCTTCGACGACTGGGTCGACCACCAGAGCTTGCCTCCCAGGGGTGGCTATGTGTGTCGGGTGATCAGACTGGTCGAATGTGATGGCAGTCTGAGACCATTTCAGATAATTGGGTGTCGCCGAAGCAACCATATTCACTTCCCGATTGATAACTTTCAGTCGACTTTTGCTTTCAACGTCAGCAAAAATTATCAGGGTGGAATTGACCTGGGGATATCCATCATCACTATCCTCTTTGTCCTCAACTTTGTCCGACTCATTTTCCTTATCTTTGGGATGTTTCCCCTGGAATCGCTGGATCAAGAGCCGACACTGTCGAGTGGTATGTTTCGGGTAAATGAAGTTACCCTCTTCATCTTTCTTCGTGTGGATGTGACATGGCAAATCCATCACGTCATTTCCCTCCTTGTCTTTCACCTTCTTAGGGTTCCAAGGCCCTTTAGGCTTCCCTTTAAACTTTCCTTGAGTCACGGCCAAGGCTTCTCCAGGAGCAGCTGGCTCGACTTTCCGTTTCTGCTTCCGACTGGAGTTCCCTCCTCCGGTTTCATGGGCGACTGACTTGTGCTTTCCACTCCGGAGCCGATCCTCTTCTTCACCATTGGCATACTTGGTGGCTATCTCCATCATTCGACTCAGAGACATGTCTCCGGTTCGACCGAATTTCAGGTTCAGCTCTCTATACTTAACGCCTTCCTTGAAGGCACAGACTGGCTGGTGATCAGATACATTCTCTACCATGTGATGCAATGTGATCCATCTCTGGATGTAATCTCTCAAAGTCTCATTCGACTTCTGTACGCAAGTTTGCAGCTCTGTCAGTCCTGCTGGTCGCTTGCAAGTTCCTTAAAACGTTCTGACAAACACTCGGGAAAGATCTTCCCAAGTGTAAATGCTGCTGGGTGCTAACTGATTCAGCCATGCTCTGGCTGAGCCCTCCAACATAAGAGGCAGATGCTTCATGGCCACCTCATCATTGCCGCCGCCGATCTGAATAGCCACTCGGTAGTCCTCAAGCCAAGTATTAGGCTTGAACTCACCAGTGAACTCACTAACTCCAGTCGCCAACCTGAAGTTGGGAGGAATCACCGCGGCCCTGATGGCTCTGCTGAAGCACTCTGGTCCTGAGACGTGCACTCTGCTGCTGGTGGGTACATCTCTGTCGTGACCCTCTCGGTGAGCTCTGTTCCTGTCGACCAGACCTTGAACAATAATGGATCTCGCATGAAAGCCTGGTTCCCTGGGGTCGACTGGAATCCTTCGCCCAACACTGTGCTGGCATCTATCATCCTGCTGTCGAGGCGCGTATGATCCACCCCTTGGGGGATGGGTGGGCACTCGACGTCGATCATCGCGATCGAATCGGTGATCATACTGCTCACGGTTCTTGTACTGATCGTGCCGGTCTCCATTCCCCTCACGCCTCGGGGGCGATCTGGGGCTATGAGCCAACTGCACTGTGTTCGCAGCTACGGATCTGCTGTGGATCCTATTCCGCGACTGTGATACGGCTGAATTTTGATCTCCTGCTGCCCGGAGTAAATCTCTGATCTGCATCAAGCCTCTGCCAGCCTCTGACTGGGAAGGCTGAATTGACTCTGCTATACGGGCCGTAGCTGCTAAATTCTGAATCGGAGTTCCATATACCTGAGTCAGTGGTGGAAAGAGCTGACATCGACTGGAGTCCGGAACCCGTTACCACGCACGCTCGTCGAGTGCTCGCTAAAGGTTCTCCAGTCGAGTGCGCTCAGCCAAGTTGGCCAAGCGCGCATCCTCTAAGGCACGAGCCTCAGGGGTTTCTCCAACGATAGGAGTGTGAAGTGCATCCATGTTCCGATGGAGAAGTTCTTCCCTCTGCAGCGAATTGAGGGGCTCGGGGAGATACTCTTCATGGGCATGCGACGGATCGCCTCCGCCGTCGCCTCCTTCGGCGCCGGGAAAACCGGGAGGACCGCATGGTCCACCGACCATCAGAACCTCCGCCGCTGGATCACTGTTGTTGCACTCGGATGCAGTCTCTGCGGAGCCAGTCGACAGGTCGAACAGGCCGTAGAGAGATTCGTCAAGCTCGATTGCCGCGACTTGGGGGGTGTCCGACTGGCGGGCCACCGCGTGCCTCACCCACCGCTGAAGCCTCGACCAACCGGAGCGCTTGCACCGACGGGAAGCAGGGAGGGAGGATGACACAAAGACCGACCGATACTGGGTCGACGGTTGCCGCAGGAGGACACCACGGACGCATGCGCGAAAGTGCGTTGCTCCGCGGACTGGGAGCACGTCGATGTCGATCGGAGCCTCCTGAAGCCAAGCAGAGTCGTCGGCGACGAACGTGAGCGCGCCGAGATGGATCTCGCGGCCCTCAACCAAAACTCCGCCTGAAACCATGATGAAGGAGATCGGAAAAAATTGCAACTTCTCCAATAAGTCGCTAAGACACCAGCCCCATGGTGGGTGCCAACTGTCGTGGTTCTAAGTCTGACAGTAGTGTAGGGGGGTACTAATGGAGAGGCGAGATCCTAGCTATGGAGTAGTTGTATACGCAAGAGATTTATGAGTTCAGGCCCTTCTTGGAGGAAGTAACAACCCTACGTCTTGGAGCCCGGAAGCGGTCGACTAGATTATATGCGTATGAGTTACAGGGGTGCGAACCCTTTACACTGAGGAGGGGGTGGCTTATATAGAGTCTGCTAGACCCCTCCGGCCCTCAGTTATGCAGGGTTTAAGATACATTAAGGTTGGGAGTTACTGGTAACGCTATACATAAAGTGTTATGATGACCATAAAAGCTACTTAATGACCGACCGTTGGCGTGCAGAGTGACTTTAGATCTCCTGGCCGTCGAGTGGTTGGCTTCATGGTCGAGTGGTTGGCTTCATGGTCGAGTGTCTTCGAGTCTGTCGAGTGGAACACTTCTGAGTCGATTGACAGGTGGTTTCTTCTAGAGATGTCCTTGGGTAGGGTAGTTTGGACAGGTCCATGACCCTACCCTAGGTACATAGCTTCATCACCAACCGTTGGCCTCCACGATCACAGGTAATCATGACTCGTTTTGCATCCAGGGACCTGTCAAGTCGGGTAGTTGCCGAGGCGGCGTGGGGAAGCGGAGATGCCCATGTCCAATCAACCGCCATGCGGCGCCCAAGGCTGTAGGCTGTTGGGGCCCGCGGCGCTCCGCACTTGCCCCTTCGCTTCCCTGCTAAGCCAAGTCCAAGCACGCCTTGGGCCCGGGGGCTACTGTCGGTGTTCTGGGAACGGGGGTCCTCAGACTTGCCTGCCTGTGGCCTGCGGCGTGGCTCAAGTGGTGGCCCAATGCGGCCCATCTTCGTCTGCTCAAGCTCAAGACCCTCGCGAGGGGCCAAGCCTCGCGGGCGGACGACAGAAGGCTTCCTCAGGAGCGGCCTCACCAGGCAAGCTCGCGAGGAGGCGGAGAGATCAAGGCAAGGGTACCTCGCGAGGTGCTCGTGACGCAAGTCATGACGATCGAGACCAGGCGGGCGCCGACCTGTGCAGTGTCCGTGTTTCCTCTTTGGTGCAAAGGGGGCAAGCGCACGTGCGGAGTACCGAGGCATCTAGTAAAGGTTGCCATTTCAGTGCAACGAGACCAAGACCAGCAGAGCGGCAGGACGGAGGTCACCGTGGAGCCCAAGACGGCGTCATCGCCAGTACCTTTGGCAGCCGAAGACCAACTTTAGTCAGGATAAGTTGTACTAGATGTTCCCCTTCAAAATGGCCGTTGTTGGCGCCCTTCCCGCTCAATATTTGGGAAGAGGACCAGGGCCTCTATATATAGGGTTAGCCACCACCAAGGCAGAAGGAGGGCAATCAGGGATCGAATCCTTCCCAAGTAGAATGCCACACCACCAAAAGAACATCCCTCGCGAGGTTGTTCTTCCTCTGTACTGTTCATCATCAGCCCCTGAGGCAATCCACACACCACACACTGGAGTAGGGTATTACACCACAATGGTGGCCTGAACCAGTATAAACCTCGTGTCCCTTATGTTGTTCATCTGGTAGCTTAGATTCTCAATGAGGCGTTAGGACGTGGGTTGGTAGGGGAAGATCTTCGCGCGCACCCCAGAGTTCGAACCTTAAGGGTTTTGCCGGAACCCCATATCCGACAATGGAATCAACGCAGATCTTGCTGATAGATGGTTGACCGGATCAGAGCCATCTCACGTACCTCTTCCAAGAGATCAACTACGTCTTGGCGTGCCTGTTCTGTTTTAGCTTCTGAGAAGAGTTCCACTCAGGGAGCGTTGTGCAGCAAGTCACTCGGAAGCACAGCCTCAACGTCGTACACCAAGAAGAAAGGGGTTCAGTCAGTCGACCGGTTCGGCGTCGTTCTCATCCCCCATAGGACGGATGGTAACTCAGTCACCCAAGCTCCAGCAGCATGCTTGAGGTCGCATGTGGGTTTCAACCCTTGAAGGATCAAACCATTCGCCCTTTCTGCCTGCCCATTCGACTGCAAGTGTGCAACAGACGCGTAGTCGACCCGAGTGCCTTGGGAAGCACAGAATGCCTTAAAATCATCGGAATCAAAATTGGAGCCATTATTTGTGATAATGTTGTGAGGGACTCCATATCTGAATATCAACTCCCTGATGAAACTGCCACGAGAAAATGAGTGAAACCACTTCTACCAGTCTTGAAGGCCCCAACCATATCCAACCCCCAGACTGCAAACGGCCAGACGAGTGGAATAGTCTTCAAGGCAGACGCGGGGTTGTGAGACATGTTGGAGTAGAACTGGTAACCTGCGCACTTGTCGACTATATCCTTTGCCATCTTGTTCACATGGGGCCAATAGAATCCCGCTCGGTATGCTTTGGCCATGATGGTCCGAGACGATGCATGGTGACCATAGGTCCCTGAGTGGATATCGTTTAGGATCATTCGACCTTCTTCTGGGGCAATGCGGCGTTGAGCCACTCCTGTGACACTTTCTCTATAAAGCTGCCCTTTTATCACGGTGAAAGCTTTCGATCAACGAACTATCTGGCGGGCCTCATCCTCATCCTCTAGGAGTTCCTGCCTGAGAAGGTACGCGATGTATGGCACCGTCCAATTGGGCATGATCACTAAGACTTCCATGATCAGGTCGACCACAGTTGGGACTTCAATCTCAGCCGGATTAGTTGAACTTATCGGTTGCAAGGGCTCTTCCTTGAAGGGATCTTCTTTTACTGACGGGTGTGGAGATGCTCCAAGAACATGTTGCTGGGGATAGGTTTCCGAGTGGAACATATCTTCGCCAGATCGTCAGCAGCTTGATTCTTGATTCGAGGTATGTGGTGGAGCTCTAACCCCTCAAACTTCTTCTCTAACTTTCTTACTGCATTGCAATAACCGGTCATTGCTGGACTCCTGATGTCCCATTCCTTCATTACTTGATTAACCACTAAGTCCGAGTCGCCATAGACCATCAAGCGTCGGACGCCAAGTGAAATGGACATACGCAACCCATACAACAGTGCCTCGTACTTAGCTTCATTGTTTGAAGAATCAAAGTGAATCTGGAGGACATAACTGAGCTTGTATCCTCTTGGGGATGTTGGAAATATGCCCTATAGGCAATAATAAAATGGTTATTATAATATTTCTTTGTTCATGATAATTGTCTATTATTCATGCTATAATTGTATTATCCGGAAATCGTAATACACATGTGAATACATAGACCACAACATGTCCCTAGTGAGCCTCTAGTTCACTAGCTCGTTGATCAACAGATAGTCATGGTTTCCTGACTATGGACATTTGATGTCATTGATAACAGGATCACATCATTAGGAGAATGATGTGATGGACAAGACCCAATCCTAAGCATAGCTCAAAGATCGTGTAGTTTGTTTAGCTAGAGCTTTTCCAAATGTCAAGTATCATTTCCTTAGACCATGAGATTGTGCATCTCCCGGATACCGTAGGAGTGCTTTGGGTGTACCAAACGTCACAACGTAACTGGGTGACTATAAAGGTGCACTACAGGTATCTCCGAAAGTGTCTGTTGGGTTGGCACGAATCGAGACTGGGATTTGTCACTCCGTATGACGGAGAGGTATCTCTGGGCCCACTCGGTAATGCATCATCATAATGAGCTCAATGTGACCAAGTGTCTGGTCACGGGATCATGCATTACGGTACGAGTAAAGTGACTTGCCGGTAACGAGATTAAACGAGGTATTGGGATACCGACGATCGAGTCTCGGGCAAGTAACGTACCGATTGACAAAGGGAATTGTATACGGGGTTGATTGAATCCTCGACATCGTGGTTCATCCGATGAGATCATGGAGGAGCATGTGGGAGCCAACATGGGTATCCAGATCCTGCTGTTGGTTATTGACCGGAGAGGCGTCTCGGTCATGTCTGCATGTCTCCCGAACCCGTAGGGTCTACACACTTAAGGTTCGGTGACGCTAGGGTTGTAGAGATATGAGTATGCAGTAAACCGAAAGTTGTTCAGAGTCCCGGATGAGATCCCGGACGTCACGAGGAGTTCCGGAATGGTCCGGAGGTAAAGAATTATATATAGGAAGTCAGGTTTCGGCCATCGGGAAAGTTTCGAGGGTCACCGGTATTGTACCGGGACCACCGGAAGGGTCCCGGGGGTCCACCGGGTGGGGCCACCTATCCCGAAGGGCCCCATGGGCTGAAGTGGGAGGGGAACCAGCCCCTGGTGGGCTGGTGCACCCCCCTTGGGCCCCCCTGCGCCTAGGGTTGGGAAACCCTAGGGGTGGGGGCGCCTCCACCTGGCTTGGGGGGCAAGCCACCCCCTGGCCGCCGCCCCCCCTTGGAGATCCCATCTCCTAGGGACGCCCCCCTAGGGGCCCTATATAAAGAGGGGGGAAGGAGGGCAGCCGCACCCATGCTCTTGGCGCCTCCCTCTCCCCTTGCTACACCTCTCCCTCTCGCAGACGCTTGGCGAAGTCCTGCCGAGATCGCTGCTGCATCCACCACCACGCCGTCATGCTGCTGGATCTTCATCAACCTCTCCTTCCCCCTTGCTGGATCAAGAAGGAGGAGACGTCTCCCTGACCATATGTGTGTTGAACGCGGAGGTGCCGTCCGTTCGGTGCTAGGATCTCCGGTGATTTGGATCACGACGAGTACGACTCCCTCAACCCCGTTCCCTTGAACGCTTCCGCTCGACCTACAAGGGTATGTAGATGCACTCCTCTCTCTCATTGCTAGATGAACTCATAGATTGATCTTGGTGAAACCGTAGGAAATTTTTTATTTTCTGCAACGTTCCCCAACGGTGGCATCATGAGCTAGGTCTATGCGTAGTTCTCTTTGCACGAGTAGAACACAAATCTGTTGTGGCGTAGATGTTGTCAACTTTCTTGCCACTACTAGTCTTATTTTGCTTCAGCGGTATTGTGGGATGAAGCGGCCCGGACCGACCTTACACGTACGCTTACGTGAGACAGGTTCCACCGACTGACATGCACTAGTTGCATAAGGTGGCTAGCGGGTGTCTGTCTCTCCCATTTTAGTTGGAGCGGATTCGATGAAAAGGGTCCTTATGAAGGGTAAATAGAAGTTGACAAATCACGTTGTGGCTTTTATGTAGGTAAGAAAACGTTCTTGCTAGAACCCTATTGCAGCCACGTAAAACTTGCAGCAACAATTAGAGGACGTCTAACTTGTTTTTGCAGCATATGATTTGTGATGTGATATGGCCAAAAGTTGTGATGAATGATGAATGATATATATGTGATGTATGAGATCATGTTCTTGTAATAGGAATCACGACTTGCATGTCGATGAGTATGACAACCGGCAGGAGCCATAGGAGTTGTCTTAATTATTGTATGACCTGCGTGTCAATGATTTAACGCCATGTAATTACTTTACTTTATTGATAAACCGTTAGCCATAGTTGTAGAAGTAATAGTTGGCGAGCAACTTCATGGAGACACGATGATGGAGATCATGGTGTCATGCCGGTGACGAAGATGATCACGGA
Organism: Triticum aestivum; assembly: GCF_018294505.1. Classification (NCBI taxonomy): domain Eukaryota; kingdom Viridiplantae; phylum Streptophyta; class Magnoliopsida; order Poales; family Poaceae; genus Triticum; species Triticum aestivum. The sequence goes on from NC_057798.1 coordinate 502,453,387, forward strand.
GCCCCGAAGATGGAGATCAAAGGAGCTATATGATATTGGCCATATCATGTCACTATTTAATTGCATGTGATGTTTATTATGTTTATGCATCTTGTTTACTTAGAACGACGGTAGTAAATAAGATGATCCCTCATAATAATTTCAAGAAAGTGTTCCCCCTAACTGTGCACCGTTGCGAAAGTTCGTCATCTCGAAGCACCACGTGATGATCGGGTGTGATAGCCTCTAACATTCACATACAATGGGTGTGAGACAGATTTACACATGCAAAACACTTAGGTTAACTTGACGAGCCTAGCATGTACAGACATGGCCTCGGAACACAAGAGACTGAAAGGTCGAACATGAGTCGTATGGAAGATACGATCAACATGGAGATGTTCACCGATGATGACTAGTCCGTCTCACGTGATGATCGAACACGGCCTAGTCGACTCGGATCATGTATCACTTAGATGACTAGAGGGATGTCTGATCTGAGTGTGAGTTCATTAAATAATTAGATTAGATGAACTTAATTATCATGAACTTAGTCTAAAAAACCTTTGCAAATATGTCTTGTAGATCAAATGGCCAACGCTCATGTCCACCTCAACTTCAACGCGTTCCTAGAGAAAACCAAGCTGAAAGATGATGGCAGCAACTATACGGACTGGGTCCGGAACCTGAGGATCATCCTCATAGCTGCAAAGAAAGATTATGTCTTAGAAGCACCGCTAGGTGAAGCTCCCATCCCAGAGAACCAAGACGTCATGAACGCTTGGCAGTCTCGTGCTGATGATTACTCCCTCGTTCAGTGCGGCATGCTTTACAGCTTAGAACCGGGGCTCCAAAAGCGTTTTGAGCAACACGGAGCATATGAGATGTTCAAAGAGCTGAAAATGGTTTTCCAAGCTCATGCCCGGGTCGAGAGATATGAAGTCTCCGACAAGTTCTTCAGCTGTAAGATGGAGGAAAATAGTTCTGTCAGTGAGCACATACTCAAAATGTCTGGGTTGCACAACCGCTTGACTCAGCTGGGAGTTAATCTCCCGGATGACGCGGTTATTGACAGAATCCTTCAGTCGCTTCCACCAAGCTACAAGAGCTTTGTGATGAACTTCAATATGCAGGGGATGGAAAAGACCATTCCTGAAGTATATTCAATGCTGAAATCAGCAGAGGTAGAGATCAAAAAGGAACATCAAGTGTTGATGGTGAATAAAACCACTAAGTTCAAGAAAGGCAAGGGTAAGAAGAACTTCAAGAAGGACGGCAAGGAAGTTGCCGCGCCCGGTAAGCCAGCTGCCGGGAAGAAGTCAAAGAATGGACCGAAGCCTGAGACTGAGTGCTTTTGTTGCAAAGGGAAGGGTCACTGGAAGCGGAATTGCTCCAAATACTTAGCGGACAAGAAGGCCGGCAACACTAAAGGTATATGTGATATACATGTAATTGATGTGTACCTTACCAGTGCTCGTAGTAGCTCCTGGGTATTTGATACCGGTGCCGTTGCTCATATTTGTAACTCAAAGCAGGAGCTGCGGAATAAGCGGAGACTGGCGAAGGACGAGGTGACGATGCGCGTCGGGAATGGTTCCAGAGTCGATGTGATCGCCGTCGGCACGCTACCTCTACATTTACCTACGGGATTAGTTTTAAACCTCAATAATTGTTATTTAGTGCCAGCTTTGAGCATGAACATTGTATCTGGATCTCGTTTAATACGAGATGGCTACTCATTTAAATCCGAGAATAATGGTTGTTCTATTTATATGAGAGATATGTTTTATGGTCATGCCCCGATGGTCAATGGTTTATTCTTAATGAATCTCGAACGTGATGTTACACATATTCATAGTGTGAATACCAAAAGATGTAAAGTTGATAACGATAGTCCCACATACTTGTGGCACTGCCGCCTTGGTCACATTGGTGTCAAGCGCATGAAGAAGCTCCATGCTGATGGACTTTTAGAGTCTCTCGATTATGAATCATTTGACACATGCGAACCATGCCTCATGGGCAAAATGACCAAGACTCCGTTCTCCGGAACAATGGAGCGAGCAACCAACTTATTGGAAATCATACATACTGATGTGTGCGGTCCAATGAGCGTTGAGGCTCGCGGAGGATATCGTTATGTTCTCACTCTCACTGATGACTTGAGTAGATATGGGTATGTCTACTTGATGAAACACAAGTCTGAGACCTTTGAAAAGTTCAAGGAATTTCAGAATGAGGTAGAGAATCAACGTGACCGAAAGATAAAGTTCTTACGATCAGATCGTGGAGGAGAATATTTAAGTCACGAATTTGGTACGCACTTAAGGAAATGTGGAATCGTTTCACAACTCACGCCGCCTGGAACACCTCAGCGTAACGGTGTGTCCGAACGTCGTAATCGCACTTTATTGGATATGGTGCGATCTATGATGTCTCTTACCGATTTACCGCTATCTTTTTGGGGATACGCTCTAGAGACAGCTACATTCACTTTAAATAGGGCACCGTCTAAATCCGTTGAGACGACACCGTATGAATTATGGTTTGGGAAGAAACCTAAGCTGTCGTTTCTAAAAGTTTGGGGATGCGATGCTTATGTCAAGAAACTTCAACCTGAAAAGCTCGAACCCAAGTCGGAAAAATGCGTCTTCATAGGATACCCTAAGGAAACCATTGGGTATACCTTCTACCTTAGATCCGAAGGCAAGATCTTTGTTGCCAAGAATGGGTCCTTTCTGGAGAAAGAGTTTCTCTCGAGAGAAGTAAGTGGGAGGAAAGTGGAACTTGATGAAGTACTACCTCTTGAACCGGTAAGTAACGCAGCTCAGGAAGATGTTCCTGTGGTGCCTACACCGACTGGAGAGGAAATTAATGATGATGATCAAGGTACTTCGGATCAAGTTGCTACTGAACTTCGTAGGTCCACAAGGACACGTTCCACACCAGAGTGGTATGGCAACCCTGTCCTGGAAATCATGTTATTAGACAACGGTGAACCTTCGAACTATGAAGAAGCGATGGCGGGCCCAGATTCCAACAAATGGCTTGAAGCCATGCAATCCGAGATAGAATCCATGTATGAAACAAAGTATGGACTTTGACAGACTTGCCCGATGATCGGCGAGCGATAGAAAACAAATGGATCTTTAAGAAGAAGACGGACGCGGATGGTAATGTTACCATCTATAAAGCTCGACTTGTCGCTAAGGGTTATCGGCAAGTTCAAGGGGTTGACTACGATGAGACTTTCTCTCCCGTAGCGAAGCTGAAGTCCGTCCAAATCATGTTAGCAATTGCCGCATACTATGATTATGAGATATGGCAGATGGACGTCAAAACGGCATTCCTTAACGGTTATCTTAAGGAAGAACTATATATGATGCAGCCGGAAGGTTTTGTCGATCCTAAGAATGCTAACAAGGTATGCAAGCTCCAGCGATCCATTTATGGGCTGGTGCAAGCATCTCGGAGTTGGAACATTCGCTTTGATGAGATGATCAAAGCGTTTGGGTTTCTGCAGACTTATGGAGAAGCCTGCGTTTACAAGAAAGTGAGTGAGAGCTCTGTAGCATTTCTCATATTATATGTAGATGACATACTTCTGATGGGAAATGATATAGAACTTTGGACATCATTAAGGCCTACTTGAATAAGTGTTTTTCAATGAAGGACCTTGGAGAAGCTGCTTGCATATTAGGCATCAAGATCTATAGGGATAGATCAAGACGCCTCATAGGTCTTTCACAAAGCACATACCTTGATAAGATATTGAAGAAGTTCAATATGGATCAGTCCAAGAAAGGGTTCTTGCCTGTATTGCAAGGTGTGAGATTGAGCTCGGCTCAATGCCCGACCACGGCAGAAGATAAAGAAGAGATGAGTGTCATCCCCTATGCCTCAGCCATAGGATCTATTATGTATGCCATGCTGTTTACCAGACCCGATGTAAACCTTGCCATAAGTTTGGTAGAAAGGTACCAAAGTAATCCCGGCAAGGAACACTAGACAACAGTCAAGAATATCCTGAAGTACCTGAAAAGGACAAAGGACATGTTTCTCGTTTATGGAGGTGACGAAGAGCTCGTCGTAAAGGGTTACGTCGACGCTAGCTTCGACACAGATCTGGATGACTCTAAGTCACAAACCGGATACGTGTATATTTTGAATGGTGGGGCAGTAAGCTGGTGCAGTTGCAAGCAAAGCGTCGTGGCGGGATCTACATGTAAAGCGGAGTACATGGCAGCCTCGGAGGCAGCGCATGAAGCAATCTGGGTGAAGGAGTTCATCACCGACCTAGGAGTCATACCCAATGCGTCGGGGCCGATCAAACTCTTCTGTGACAACACTGGAGCTATTGCACTTGCCAAGGAGCCCAGGTTTCACAAGAAGACCAGGCACATCAAGCGTCGCTTCAACTCCATTCGTGAAAATGTTCAAGATGGAGACATAGATATTTGTAAAGTACATACGGACCTGAATGTGGCAGATCCGTTGACTAAACCTCTCCCTAGGGCAAAACATGATCAACACCAGAATTCCATGGGTGTTCGATTCATCACAATGTAACTAGATTATTGAACTCTAGTGCAAGTGGGAGACTGTTGGAAATATGCCCTAGAGGCAATAATAAAATGGTTATTATTATATTTCTTTGTTCATGATAATTGTCTGTTATTCATGCTATAATTGTATTATCCGGAAATCGTAATACACGTGTGAATACATAGACCACAACATGTCCCTAGTGAGCCTCTAGTTGACTAGCTCGTTGATCAACAGATAGTCATGGTTTCCTGACTATGGACATTGGATGTCATTGATAACGGGATCACATCATTAGGAGAATGATGTGATGGACAAGACCCAATCCTAAGCATAGCTCAAAGATCGTGTAGTTCGTTTAGCTAGAGCTTTTCCAAATGTCAAGTATCATTTCCTTAGACCATGAGATTGTGCAACTCCCGGATACCGTAGGAGTGCTTTGGGTGTACCAAACGTCACAACGTAACTGGGTGACTATAAAGGTGCACTACGGGTATCTCCGAAAGTGTCTGTTGGGTTGGCACGAATCGAGACTGGGATTTGTCACTCCGTATGACGGAGAGGTATCTCTGGGCCCACTCGGTAATGCATCATCATAATGAGCTCAATGTGACCAAGTGTCTGGTCACGGGATCATGCATTACGGTACGAGTAAAGTGACTTGCCGGTAACGAGATTAAACGAGGTATTGGGATACCGACGATCGAGTCTCGGGCAAGTAACGTACCGATTGACAAAGGGAATTGTATACGGGGTTGATTGAATCCTCGACATCGTGGTTCATCCGATGAGATCATCGAGGAGCATGTGGGAGCCAACATGGGTATCCAGATCCCGCTGTTGGTTATTGACCGGAGAGGCGTCTCGGTCATGTCTGCATGTCTCCCGAACCCGTAGGGTCTACACACTTAAGGTTCGGTGACGCTAGGGTTGTAGAGATATGAGTATGCAGTAAACCGAAAGTTGTTCGGAGTCCCGGATGAGATCCCGGACGTCACGAGGAGTTCCGGAATGGTCCGGAGGTAAAGAATTATATATAGGAAGTCAGGTTTCGGCCATCGGGAAAGTTTCGGGGGTCACCGGTATTGTACTGGGACCACCGGAAGGGTCCCGGGGGTCCACCGGGTGGGGCCACCTATCCCGGAGGGCCCCATGGGCTGAAGTGGGAGGGGAACCAGCCCCTGGTGGGCTGGTGCACCCCCCTTGGGCCCTCCTATGCCTAGGGTTGGGAAACCCTAGGGGTGGGGGCGCCTCCACCTGGCTTGGGGGGCAAACCACCCCCCTGGCCGCCGCCCCCCTTGGAGATCCCATCTCCTAGGGCCGGCGCCCCCCCTAGGGGCCCTATATAAAGAGGGGGGAGGGAGGGCAGCCACACCCATGCTCTTGGCGCCTCCCTCTCCCCTTGCTACACCTCTCCCTCTCGCAGACGCTTGGCGAAGCCCTGCCGAGATCGCTGCTGCATCCACCACCACGCCGTCGTGCTGCTGGATCTTCATCAACCTCTCCTTCCCCCTTGCTGGATCAAGAAGGAGGAGACGTCTCCCTGACCGTACGTGTGTTGAACGCAGAGGTGCCGTCTGTTCAGCGCTAGGATCTCCGGTGATTTGGATCACGACGAGTACAACTCCCTCAACCCTGTTCCCTTGAATGCTTCCGCTTGATCTACAAGGGTATGTAGATGCACTCCTCTCTCTTATTGCTAGATGAACTCATAGATTGATCTTGGTGAAACCGTAGGAAAAGTTTTATTTTCTGCAACGTTCCCCAACAGGGGACACCAAAACCACCCCTGCGCTAGAGCTGTTCAACATCTTGGACCCATCAAAGAACATAGTCCAATGCTCCGACTGAATCTGAGTCGGTTGCTACTGTTCAATCCACTCTACGAGGAAATCTGCTATTGCTTGGGACTTGATGGCTTTCTTTGCCTCAAACTCGATATCTAAAGGAAGGAGTTCAATCGCCCATTTTGCCACTCGACCAGTTGATCTCTATTATTCAGAATTTCTGACAACTGAAACCGAGTGGTCCGAGAAGTAGTGTGCAACTTTCTTCATGGTCAGGTAAATTCCATAAACAAGCTTCTAATAATGAGGATATCTTTGCTTGGACGGGGTCAAGACTTCTGAAATGTTATACACAGGGCACTGAACTTTGAAGGCTTTGCCTTCTTCTTCCCGCTCGACCGTGAGCACTGTGCTGATAACCTGTCCAGTGGCTGCGATGTAAAGCAGTAAAGGCTCCTTGCTGACTAGAGCGGCAAGCACCGGCTGGATGGAAATCAGGGCTTTGAGCTCTTCAAACGCTGCTTCAGCTTCATCATTCCACTCGAACTTGTCAGACTTCTTCATCAGTCGGTAAAGAGGCAGTGCATTTTCACCAAGGCGTGAGATGAATAGACTCAATGCAGCCAAACAACCAGTAAGCTTTTGAACATCGTGCACATGCACAGGGCACAATTGTGCCAATCTTCTCTGGATTTGCGTCGATACCCCGTTCGGAAACGAGAAAACTGAGTAACTTTCCGCCTGGGACCCCGAATGTGCACTTTGATGGATTGAGCTTGATATCATATCTTCTTAAGTTGGCAAAGGTTTCAGCGAGGTCAGTCAGCAGGTCGGAACCTTTGCATGACTTAACCACTATGTCATCCATGTATGCTTCCACATTCCGACTGATTTGAGTGAGCACTAAGCAGGCACTTCTGAATCATGCGCATCAATGTGGCACCAACATTCTTGAGGCCAAAGGGCATAGTAACATAGCAAAAACACCCAAATGGGGTGATGAAAGTTGTCTTTATCTCGTCGGGTCCATACAATCGGATCTGATGGTACCCGGAATAAGCGTCCAAAAAGGACAATCGCTCACATCCCGCAGTTGATTCGACTATCTGGTCGATGCGGGGCAGGGGAAAATGATCTTTCGGGCAGGCCCGATTAATGTGCTTGAAATCAATAGACATTCGAAGTGATTTATCTTTCTTGGGGACCATAACGACATTGGCGAGCCACTCGGAGTGGTATATCTCGATGAACTCGGCAGCCAGAAGCCGAGCCACCTCCTCGCTAATCGCTTTTCTCTTCTCCGCAGCGGACCGACAGAGATGCTCTTTAACATGTTTTGCTTTTGAGTCGGCTTGCAAACGGTGCTCAGCCAGTCCCCTGGGTACTCCTAGCATGTTGGATGGCTTCCATGCAAAGATGTCCCAGTTCTCATGGAGGAACTGGATGAGCGCTTCTTCCTATTTGCTGTCGAGTGCCGTTGAGATATGGGTCGGAGCAGCATTGGGGTCGGTCGGGTGAATGTGAACCGGCTTTGTCTCACCGGCCGATTGGAATGCGGACTCCGAGGCAGGCCTCTTAGCATGCATCAAATCACTTGGATCTGCATTTTTTGGTATTCTTGAAACTCTACCGCTACTATCTGCTCATCAGCAATCTTCGAACCATTCTGGAGACAATCTTCTGCTCTCTGCCGGTTTCCAGTGGTCGTGATCACGCCTTTGGGGCCAGGCATCTTCAACTTGAGGTACACATACCACAGTCGAGCCATGAAGCTAGCATAAGCAGGTCTGCCTAGAATGGCATGATAGGCACTACCAAAATCCACTATCTCAAACGTCAACTTTTCCTTGCGGTAATTCATGGAATCACCGAAAACCACATCAAGAGTGATCTGACCGAGTGAATCGGCTTTCTTTCCTGGGATGATACCATGGAATCTCATGTTGCTCTCACTGAGTTTGGACATCGGAATGCCCATCCCCCGGAAGGCCTCAGCGTACAATATATTCAGTCCACTGCCACCATCCATCAAAACCTTGGTCAGTCGGGTGCCCCCAACGACTGGGTCGACCACCAACGCTTGCCGCCCAGGGGTAGCAACGTGCGGCGGGTGATCGGACTGGTCAAATGTAATAGGGGTTTTTGACCACTTCAAATATCTTGGTGTTGTTGGAGCAACCATGTTCACCTCTCTGTTAGTAATTTTCAGCCGACTTTTGCTCTCGAGGTCAGCAAAAATCACAAAAGTGGCATTAACATTGGGGTAACCACCATCTTCCTCTTTGTCTCCCTCCTTATCAGACTCTTTGTCTTTTTCACTGGGTTGGCTTTCTCGGAAGCTCTGAATCAGGAGTCGACACTGTCGAGTGGTATGCTTGGGGAGAATCAGATTCCCCTCTTCATCCTTTTTGGTGTGTATATGACACGGCAAATCAAGTACATCATTTCCTGCTTGATCTTTCACTTTTTTAGGGGTCCAAGGCCCCTTGGGCTTCCCTTTGAACTTCCCTTGGTTCAAAATTGTTGCTTCGGCGGGGCCCGCCGCCTCAGCCTTTCACTTCTGCTTCTGACTGGAATTTCCTCCTCCGGTGTCCTGGGCGAATGGTCTGTTTTTGCCACTCCAGAGTCGGTCCTCTTCTTCGCCGTTAGCGTACTTAGGGCCTGTTCGGTAGTTCCCTAGCTTCCAGATCCATGAAATCCACGATGGATTTGGACCGAATAATCCAGCTCCTGGAAGCTGGCTTCTCAGATCTGATGCGGTTCTACGTATAAAAAGCTGGAGTAGCGTCTTGGGTGATCCCAGGAAAAACGGGATCTGGAGTTAGCCGAATTTACGAACGAATGCCACCGCCAAGTGACTCGAGGGGCACATACCGGTTCGTTATATTGTCTCCTCATTCTCCCATATGTTATATCCCCTGAACGGGCCACCTTACCTCACTAACGGGCCAACTTCTCTCCTTCTTGGGCTGACGGTCTGTATAAAAAAATAGAAGCCAGATCGATCTCACCGAATGATTTTCTTAGCGATGCTCCGACCGGTAGAAGCTGGAAGCTGGCATGCGGAGCGGGAGTTGGAGATTTTGCGAAGCTGGACAACTACCGAACTTAGTGGCAATCTCCATCATTCGAGCCAGAGTCATGTCTCCGGTCCGACCGAACTTAAGATTGAGCTCTCTATAGCGAATGCCTTCTTTAAAGGCACAAACTTCTTGGTGATCCGATACATTCTCCACTGTGTGGTGAAGAGTGATCCATCTCTGGATATAATCTCTCAAGGTCTCATTCTGTTTCTGCATGCAATGATGCAATTCCGACAAGCCGGCAGGTCTCTTGCAGGTGCCCTCAAACGTTTTGGTAAACACTCAGGCCAACTCATCCTAACTAAAAATGCTTCTGGGAGCCAACTGATTCAGCCAAGCCCTGGCAGAACCTTCAAGCATCAAAGGGAGGTGCTTCATGGCCACCTCATCGCTGCCACCACCAATATGCACAACCGCTCGGTAGTCTTCCAACCAAGTGTCAGGCTTTGACTCCCCTGTGAACTTACTGATGCCAGTCGCCAATCTGAAGTTGTGAGGGATCTCAACGGCTCGGATGGCCCTTCTGAAACACTTAGGGTCGGAAACGTGGACCCTGCTTCCTTCGGGCCTGTCTCTATCTAACCCTTCTCTGTATGCTCTGTTCCGGTCGACCAAACCTTGAACAAGGACTGACCTCGCGTCGAACCCAGGCTCTCTTGGGTCGACTGGAACCCTGCGCATGTCGTCATACCACCGGGGCGCGTATGACCCATCCCTCGGAAGGGGCGAAGGCACTCGATGGCGATTGTCACGGGCGTACTCATGATCAAACTCTCCATGAGCCCTTCCTAGGTGCCGATCTCGGCGGTAATCATGATCTTCACGCCGCAAAGGCGACCCATGACTGTGTGCCGACTGAACTGTATTTGCCCTTGCCGGCCTGCTGTGGATCCTGTTCCGCGACTGAGAAACGGCGGAGTTCAGCTCTCCTGCTGCTTGGAGAAGCATTCTGGTCTGTTCCAGGCCCCTTCTAGCCTCTGAACGGGGCGGCTGAATAGACTCTGCTATACGCGCATCAGCTGCAAGATTCTGGATCGGAGTGCGGAATACCTGAGGTTCAGGCGGAAACAACTATCGTTGACGTGGGCTGGATTCGAGGATCAGTCGACGGGTGCGTTCGTCGAGAGAATGTTGGAGATTCTCCAAACGAGTGCGCTCAGCCAGCTTGGCCAGGCGCGCAGCCTCCAAGGCCCGAGCCTCGGCAGTTTCCTCTATGATGGGGGTCTGGAGGGCCTCCATGTTGCGGCGGTGCAGCTCTTCCCTCTGCTACGAATTGAGAGGTTGGGGCTCGTACTCCTCATGGCCGAATGACGGGCCGTCACCGTCACCGTTGCCGCTGCTGCGGCGAAACCCGGGTGGGCTGCGACGGGAGTCGACCGCGAGAACTTCTGCCACGGGGTCATAGATCCCGCTCTTGGAAAACATACCCGCAGAGTCGACTGGACCGCAGTGAAATTCGTCGGGCTCGATTGTCGCGACTTGGGGGGTGGCCGTCTGGCGAGCCACCACATGCTTCACCCATGGCTGGAGCCGCGACCGACCAGATCGCTTGCGGCTGCGTCCAGTGGAGTGAGAAGGCGACGTGAAGACCGATCGATACAGAGTCGAAGGCTGTCGTAAGAGGACGCCGCAGGCACTCGCGCGAAAGTGCGACGATCCGTGGATCGGGAGAGCCTCGACATCAAGGGGGCTTCTTGGAGCCAGATGGAGTCGTCGGTGACGAAAGTGAGCGCACCGAGTCGGAACTCGCGGCCCATGACTAAACCACCGCCGAAAACCATGTTGATGAAGATCGGAGAAAATGCTACCTCGCCCGAAGTTGCTAAGACACTTTGCCCCACGGTGGGCGCCAACTGTCGTGGTACTAAGTCTGACAGTAAGAGTAGGGGGTACGTATGAGGAGGCGAGGCCCTAGCTATGGCGAGGTTGTACACACGAGTTTACGAGTTCAGGCCCCTCTCGGAGGAGGTAAAAGCCATACGTCTCGGTGCCCTGAGGCGGTCGACTGGAATATGGATGTGTGTTACAAGGGGTGCGAACTCTTGTCACAGAGGAGGGTGTGGCTTATATAGAGTGCGTCGGGACCCCAGCCGTCCTCCGTTACAGAGGTTCAGTGTACATTAAGATAGGGTGTTACTAGTAACGCCAGCTATAAAGTGTCATCAATGATCTTTAAGACTACAGAGTAAACGCCTGACCGTTGCCATCCTGAGTGACTCTAGGTCTTCTGTACTCCGAGTGGTTTCCTGTATGGTCGAATGACTCTATCCAGGTCGAGTGAAATTGGGGGTATCCGAGTGAAGTGACTGGTCGAGTGGATTGCACTCGATGGCTTCAGTCGATACTTCCTGCTGTGCTTTGAATGTCCTTGCTTCTAGTGTAGTGACCTTGGGTAGGGCGTATAGGTCAGGTCTATGACCCTACCCTAGGTCTATGACATCGTCACTGTCCTCGTCGATTCAACGAACAGAATTACCCTAGGTCTAGGCGTACTCTTCGCTAGTGAATGAGATTAGACTGTTATTGAGTCTTCATCAATCTTGTATTACTCATGCCGTGTGCTCACAAAATAAAGCGAGTGACAGGTTAGTTGCTTTTGGTCGTGTTAATAATAGGACTATGACTTGGTTAGGGTCAGGTCCTTCTGAAGTTTTGGAGATAGTTGCTGAGGACTATAATGATGTTTTTATTGAGTAATACAAGTATTGAGCCCGCAAAAGAAATCCCTTCATAAACACCCTTGTATAAACTCCCATTCCACTGCCCGAGTGTTTACGAAACAGGCTATAAGGGAAATATTTATTTATTTGGAACCGCAAACCTGCATTGACTGTCCTTGACTCTCTGCGTGTGTTGTGTATGCCACGCTGTTCTATCTTGACCAACTGAGTCGTACATCGTGGACCAGGAGAGGGTTCGTGGTGCCGCTCAAGTTCTCGGGCCTCGGCAGTCAGCAGGTGCAGGCGAGGAAATGACCAAACAGCTTGCCGGACTCTTGACGGGCAGAACCGGTGAGAGACTGAGAGGTCGGCAGGCGCCCGGCGGCTAGATGGGCGGTCGTTTACAGTTCGTAGAAATGACGCTGCCAGACTGTTGAAACAAAGACCGGGAGGAGGTTTATGAAAGCTTTCAAATTTCAACGAAATATGAGTACAACTATTACTTCTGTGTCACATGACCTGTATTAAATCGATCTAATTGTCAATAAAAATAAAACCTGAAATATATATTTGTAGAAGGTGATTTTGAAATTGTAGAGAGCTAATAATTTATCGTGGTATTCTAAAGTTTCAGGCACGTATCACTGGTTTAGAAAGACAACATATATGGACTACAATTTTGAATTTTTTTATTATTGTGAATGTCCTTTGAATCATAACATACAATGCATTACATATGTATGATCATTACCTGTCAATCAGATTATTATATTCTACCTTTAGACTAAAAAAACTAAAGAAGAATATTTAATAATGTGACTAAACAAACCATAGCAACTACCTAGTTTAAAACAAAATAAATTAATCGAAAAGTAAGGAAAGTCATGTCGATGGCAAGGGATAGATTTCAAATTACTTTTCCTTCCTTTTTACGCCACCTGCTCCCAATCCTCAAAGATATGAAACAATATTTTATTAAAACTAAGTGAACGCTGGTACAGACCAGTCCATAATTTAAACAAGTAAGAATATTAACAATGTTCACAGGAAACTAAGAGATATTTTATCCATGTCTTACTGATGAAAATAAGAATTTTGCGACCATGACAAAAGTTAAGGGCCAAATGAAGATGGGGCCGCCGTTGAATGTTTGGAGGAAAGAAAAAGGCAGTGTCAGGAACGGAATTCAAAATCATACACAATCTATTCATATGCGCTCCATTTGATAGAAATCTTAGGATAAACTTAAATCTCGTTTTTGTTTTTAATTGAGAAGCATTGTGTATTTGTGCTCTATCTCTCTTCTGAAATACTCCAGGTTTTTATGCACCCGCTGTTTCGGGATTGTTTGGACATAGGCCAGGGTAAAATCCATGTTTGGCTTGCTGATGTTAATAGCGATGGCACTTGTCGGTGTCGTACCCCTCTTGGAGGCGCTTCCGGGACCTTTCTCAGTGCCCATCTTTGAGCACTGGGGGAAACCCGGGTCCCGTTCCTTGGATCAGATGGCGACGATGCTCCCCTTCATGAATGTGTCGTATTGTTTGCTCGTGGCATACCAGATGATGGTTTCCGAGATATGGGACATCGTTTTGGTTCGAGTTGTTTCTCTTGCCCGTGGTAGTTTAACACTATGTTATATATTTTGTTTTGTGCCGAACATCTCATGTCTCTTTGCTCTGGGCACCATGTTTACGTCATCTTTGGTTGTGTCATGTGATGTAACCCCCTCCTCCTTCTCATTCCAACTTCTTCTATCAATAAAATGATACGCAAGATTTTAGTATTTGGAAATAAAAAACGCGAGAAAGGCCTTTTGATTTTTAAAAAAAATATCATAATCCCCCGCAAACATCATTACGATAATACAATATATGAATTTCGAGTTTCCTGACCACATATCCCAAGCGGTTACCCTAGTACAGTATAGTTGGTACAGTTATTGCTATTATTTTAGGAAATGATACAATTCTTGTGTGTTTGGAGATACCGCAGAAAATGTGGCCTTAACCACTCCTGTGTATTAAAAATATAAAAAGATGTTGTATGGTTAGGAGGATAGTGGTATTCTTAGCCCATCAGAGTTTAAGTTATAAAAAAACTTGACATTGATGCTTGTATTCTTTTTAAATTTATTATTCCAGACGTTTTAACTATGCGCGTTCAGTAGGAGGAGACGTTCCTGTTGATTACGAATGCGTCAGTGATGACTTTGTCAATCTTAAGATGATGTGCCGGATCAATCTCTCGAATATTTTCATAGAGGTAATGTGTGTGTTTACATGCATTCATAAGTGTGAGTATACGCGTCTGTATTGTGTTAAAAAAATAAATCTTGAACGCTCAAAATTGTATTCCGAGTCACGGGGCACCATCGACGGCGGACCCACAAGGTGCCCCCCGCACTCCAGTGCGCCAACAAAAAAGGCGCTCGGCATTCCGGGGAATCTTTGCATTCCCAAGCGCCGGCCGGTAGCGGGAGGGCCCACGCATCAGTAACCGCTGGCCACTTGGGCACCGCGCGGCGCAAAGCCGGTCACGTGGGCCCAGCCCTTAGCAGCAGCACACGCCCCTGGACCGGTCCGCCTCACGATCTTTCGACACCCCCCACCCCACCCTTCCCTTTCCCCCCTCCCTCCCCCGCGTCGTACATAAAGCAGCCGTCGCGACGAGGCTATTCTCCCCAGCACCAGCAGTGTCCCATTCCATTCTCCATCCTCAGATCAGCGCAGCGGAAGATCGAATCAATCTAGGTTTGGCGAGAGCCGAGCCGAGGGGAGGGGAGGAGGATGGTGAAGGCCATGGCGGGATGCCCGGCGAAGATGAGGTTCCGGATGCCCGCCGAGTGGGAGCCGCACGAGCAGTGCTGGATGGGCTGGCCGGTACGTACTCATCCCTCCCTCCCTCCCTCGCCCCCTATCGTCTCGCCCGGCGTGGCGTTCTTCGTCTTCATCCAACTTTTCCGCTCGTCACGCGAGATTCCGATCGAATTCGTTTAAACCGTAGTAGTTCTGGTTATAGAAATGCTTGGTTGTCTGGCCGCAGCCGGAGCCGCTCGTTTGGGCCGGCGAGGTTTGTCCGGCATGGCGGCGGCTTATCCTTGCGTTTGCGCGTAGCTTCTGCTGTTCGTCCCTGAGACGGTGCCGTCTCTTCCCGTGCACATGTTTGCGTACCTACCGAGATTTGTCCCCGCGCGACGTTGTTGAATTGAATAAGCAAACAACAAAGAAATACTACTCCTACCTGACAAGCAAATATGCCTGCCCACTGTTTGTCATATTAGTCGCTGCCATGTGGGCCCCGTGTCACAATGTGAGCGAACCAAAGAGTGGGCCGGTTTATTTGAACCAATTACGTGTCGTGCGCTTGGCAGCAGCCATCAGGAGCAGTTGCCAAAGTTGAATTATTGGATCCCCTCTCAAGATTCCTTCCTTCTCCAGTGGAATCTTGGAACCGGGTCAGTGCTCTACCTGTATACTATTTTTTTATTTGCACTCAACCACCAACCCCAAGTGCATCCATTCTCATTCGGTGGTCAGATTAACTATTCCAACGAAACATGTTCTCCTTTAGAATAGACAGTGGCGAGGTATATATATTTGTTTCTGAAGTTGTTTTACCCCACATGAAAGTGCTCTTTTACCTACAGAAAATTACAAAAAAATATATGAATGCATATATAGCACTAGAGACTAGACATGACGACAATTCCTCCCCCTTGTTGTCTACGATTTTCTGCCACGCAATTTTACAGCTGTATATGTCTCTGTTCGAGTCATGTAGCGCAGGACCTAAGGCCAACTCCACTGCACGATCCCAAGCGGACGTCCGTTTTGTCTGGATTTCGTCCGTTTGGGATGACAATGGGGATGAAAACAGACATGTATGTTCGGCTTGGGTTTGAGGCGCCCACCGCGGCAGCGCGACCCAAAACGTCCGCCCCCCCCCCCCCCCCCCCCCCCCCTTCCCGCGGAATCTCGTCGCGGCGCCGCGCTCGTCGAGCCTGCCGGCCCCGCCGGCCCGCTCCTCCTCCCTCCCCCGACCACCGCTCCCCACGGCGCCGTGCTCGCCGAGCCCGCCCGCCCGCGCCGTCCCGCTCCCCCTCCCTCCCCCGACCACCGCTCCCCACGGCGCTGCGGGAGTTCAAGCGCGCGCTGGTGGACGTCGACGGGCGCCTTTCGAGCTGGGACGACGCGGCGACCCCGTGCGGGTGGGCCGGCATTGCCTGCACGTGAGGTGACCAGCATCACGCTCCACGGGCTCGGCCTCGGCGGAGCGCTCTCCCCCGCCGTCTGCTCGCCACCTTGCCGCAGCCCCACGGCGCCGCGCTCGCCGAGCCCGCCCGCCCACGCCGTCCCGCTCCCCCTCCCTTCCCCGCCCCCCGCTCCCCACGGCCCCGTCCCCGCCCCCGCTGCATGAGCTGGAGCGCGTGCGCCGCATCGGCAGCGGCGCGGGCGGGACGGTGTGGATGGTGCGGCTGCGGGCCACGTCCCGCTGCTACGCCGGCGACATCGCTATCCTGCGCACCGGCAGGGCGACTGGGCCGCGCTCATGGTCGCCATCTGCTACTCGGACCCGCCCGAGCCGTCGCCGGCAGCTGCTGCGCCCGCACCTGCGCGCGCCGCTGCTCACCACCCTGCCACAGCCCCGCGTGCTCGCCGTCTGCCAGTCGCGGCTGCCGTGGTCGGGAGGCTGGCGGGGAGGCCGTGCCCATGCCCTGCTCCGGCGGCCGTCGACGGTGTGCAATGAATAGTGGAAATAAAGGAGAGAGAAGGGATGGGTGGGTGGGTGGGTGGGTCCCTCAGGTTTCAATGACAAGTGGGCCAGACTCATGTGCAGACGGACACAGGGGACAGCAGGGACGCAGAAAAACGTCCGGCTCGTGTCCGCTTTGGACCCAAAGTGAGACCAAATTTGATTCAGAGATGGGGTGAAACGGACACGAAACGGACGAAAAAGTAAAATGTGCCAAACGGACGCACCCGGACAAAATGGGGTCGTGCGGTGGAGTTGGCCCAACGTTATCTCAATATCTAACTCCATGGTGTGCCTTATCTCTGTAATTTCAGTATGTTGATGTAACTTTTCCTTTACTTCTCATTCTACGTTGCCGATTTACTATTACTCCCCCCCTGAAAGCCATCGTCTTAGATATACATAAAGCCACGTTTTCATTATTTTACTGTCATTATCTTCAAAAATATCTGGGTTACAAACCTTCAGAACCATATGTGTAAATTTGACTTTAGAAGTATTTTCACAATATGTAATTTTTGTATGGTTTTAAAAGCATGCAGCGACTGAAATTAGTGGCCAGGTCGTGTGAATGACAAGCTGCGACTGGATAATGATATTTGTTTGAAGTATTCTCATTGTTGTCATTGAGTATTATCACTGCTGACGACGTGGTTTTTGTATGGTTTGAAGTATTCATTTTAAGCATAGTAGATCATCGTGTTAATTCTTTGAAAGAACTTTTGAGTTTCCTTTTATTATTGTGTATCCTCTTCAGCATATGCCCTGAACAATTTGAAGTGCATCATCATAATAAACAAGCCACTTCTTTGAATCTTAGGAGCGTCCAGACAACTGGCGGGAGCATGCTGAGCCAGCTCGAAAAACATTTGAGAGAACTGCAATTGCCATTTCAAAGTTTGAGCCTGTCACCATTTGCGCAAGTGCCAAACAGGTGATACACTTCACATGAACTATGCTGTAAACTGCTGCATGATCATGTGCAACACAATGGTATTCAGTTTCACATTTTTTTTCCATTGGCAGTATCCTCGTGTCCACGAGCTGATGGAACACCAACCGAACATCAGGGTGGTCGAGATGAGCATGAATGATTCCTGGTTCCGTGATACTGGTCCCACTGTACGTAACTTACTTTTTCTTATATCCCTTTTTACTATTCTGATTTCATGGCTAACATTATCCTGTTTTTTAGTTTATTACCCGTGAAGGCGGATCTGATATAGGACTCGCAGAGCAAACAATAGCGGGGATTGACTGGGAATTTAACGCATGGGGAGGTATGTTGTTTTAAATTAAAGTATGTATACCTTTTTTTATAATTATTTTTGTTCGTCTAGTTTAACTCTTTCTTTGATAATTATTTGTGTTCATGCAAAAGCGAAGTTATCATTTTTTTTACAAAAGCTATAGAAGGCCTGGTTTGCACTAGCAAAGCAGAGAAGCAGTAGTATTTTTTGAGCAAGAATTTCATGACTTCTCTAGTCAATGTCTAATCACCTTCTCCACACGATGATTTAGTAAGTTCTGATCGTGCTGTCCCGCAGGACTCGGTGGTGGTTGCTTTGATGATTGGAGTCTTGACAGAAGCATTGCCAAGAAGGTAAAGAGTGACTTCCTATTTTAGAACGAACTGGTATCTTTTGTTAGTTTCTTTCTGTGCTTAAATTTCTTCCAATTTTTGGTACTAATGTTCAGATAGTTGAGATTGAGAGGATCCCTAGGTTTGCACACACAATGGTTCTTGAGGGTGGAAGCATTCATGTAGATGGAGAAGGTGCTTGATCTGTCATATCGCTGTTGATGATCAAATAGTTTCAGTCTGTCTGGTGTTTTGCTAACGATTCTGTCACATTTTGCACAGGTACATGCATTACAACAGAAGAATGCTTGTTGAATCCTAACAGGAACCCTCACATGACTAAACTAGAGATAGAGAATGAACTGAAGGATTTTCTTGGAGTCACGAAGATCATTTGGATACCTCTGGGACTACACGGTAACAATGAAATTTACTTTATCACTTAAAAGGTTTCTGTTCCTCACTTCGAGAACCATTTATTTTACTGTAAATAACTTTGTAATGATTTTCTAGGTGACGAGGATACAAATGGGCATGTTGACAATTTATGCTGTTTCATCAAACCCGGCGTGATTCTCTTGTCATGGACGGATGACGAGAACGACCCGCAGTACGAGATATCTGTGAAGGCACTATCAGCTCTCACTCAGGCCGTCGATGCGAAAGGGCGGCAGATAGAGGTGGTGAAGATCCACGTGCCAGGGCCTCTGTACATCACGAAGGAAGAGGGGGAAGGTGTTCTTGCAACGGTCAGTATTGCAGCTACGCTTCATGGGTCCTTTATGACGCTGATTTCAACCACTTCTAACATGGGGCAGTGTGTGACTGTTTTCAGGGGCATGCTGTACCGAGGGTACCAGGCAAGAGATTGGCCGCCTCATATGTGAACTTCTACCCAGCGAATGGCGGGATCATAGCGCCGGCTTTTGGCGATAAGAAGCGGGATGACGAAGCGTGCGAGGTTCTTCAGAAGGCATTTCCTGATCGTGAGGTTAGTCTTGTCGCCTCAAAATTCACGCATCCGTGTTGCTCTTGTGTGCTGAAGCAAGCAGTGACTGTTGGATGTGAAAGAAAAGGCAGTATGAGCGCTAGATTATCTGAAGGGGTCCCGTGAACTGTTGGGTGCAGGTTGTGATGGTGGAAGGCGCAAGGGAGATCGTGCTGGGAGGTGGGAACATACACTGCATCACGCAGCAGCAGCCGGTGCGCCCGTCATAGATGAGCGGCGAGGAAAGGCGACCAAGCCCTGCATTGGGGTGATGATTCAACCATATTGGTTACGCCCGCAGCATATCGGTTGCACTTTGAAACCGTGTCGCGGGCCAATAGATGCATCTCATTTGGAGATTACTGAATAATATTGTAGGTGTGTTCAGACTGTATCTTTCGCATTTGCATTCGCATTCGCATTCCTGGAATTTTTTGTGCTTGCCCCATGGGAAAGGACTAAATTCAATCGGCCAATGGCATGCTTTGCATCGGTCGCATCCCCTGCCAGCCACGTGTACTGCACGTCAACCCCACACACTACCATACACCATCGGCCTCTTTCTCTTTCCCCCAAATAGCTCCATCTCTCGTAGGTAGGGATACCGGATGCAGGATCAACGGACATCCATTCTCTTAAAGCATCTCCACTCGTTCGGCCCCCCAGCGCATAGACCGACGCATTTTCGGGCGTGGACCTGGTGATTTTTAAACCCTGGGGGCGACCAAGGCCCCAACCAGGCCCCCAGGTGCCGCCCCCAAGGCCCCAGCCACGCGCCCCATATTCAAACTTGATCGTTCCCGCTTCAAAAGAAAGGCCATAATCCGGCGATCATCGCAATAGTTCGGCGATCAGTGTCACAGTTCAGCGCACAAAAAAAAGGAAGGACGCGAAAGGAATGCATCAAACGTCGAGGTCGTCCTCTGGCGTCGTCGGTGGCGTGCGCGGGCTGGGAGGAGTCGGCGCGGCTTCTGTGCTGCTGGGCGTCACGGAGGTATCATGAGTCGGGCTGGGCGGCAGCGTTGGTGTCGGTGTTGGAGTCTTCGGTATCTGGTTCAGGATGAGGCCGCGCTCCGCCAGGAACCACGCCTCGAGCTTCTCGTCGCCGCTCTGGAGCATGTCAGCGCTGCCCATCAAGAAAGCCAGGTGGTTGTTCCTCTTGGCCCCTTTGTTGCCGTCCGGGCGCCTGTCTGCCGCGCCTGGTGTCGGCGCGTCCGGCTTGTACGTCTCCTTGGCCTTGGCGAGGGTGCGCCGGATATCCGTCCACTTCTCGCACTGTCGATCCGTTTGAAGACGTGGAGGTACTTGAACTCTTGGTCGTCGTTGTCGTCGCGGTACATGGCGAACATGCGCAGTAGTTGCGCCGAAGAGCGGGCATCAGTCGGCGTGGGACGCTCAAATGGGCGCGCCAATGGGCGCGCGCACGGAGAGAGGAATAGGGAGAGGGTGGCGTGCTGTACATGATCCTCGATGCTGGTGCCGCTCTCCGGGTGAGCCGCGACGTCCTCGACGATCTCATGCCATTTGTTGCACGCCGTTTGGATGAGCCCCCAATGGTTCGCCATCGTCTTCGACCCCCGCTGCATGTGGACGCCTTTGAAGTAGGGGTCGACGAGCTTGCGCTCGTCGAACTTGGCCTTGATGTGGTACCAATACGTGTCGATGTTCTGGTTCGTGCCGGTGATTGGGTCGAGGCAGACGACCTTCCACGCTTCGGCGAGGCACTCATCTTCCTTGGTCGCCCACTTGATACGTGGCTCGCCAGTCTTGGCCGCCCCTTTCTTCTTCTTCTTCTTCTTGCCTTTCCTCGTCGGCGCTGGCTCCTCCTCTTCCTCCTCCTCCTCCTCCTCCGGCTCTTCCTCGTCGCAGTCGAGCTCGCCGTCCATGCCGCCGAGATCAATCGAGCCGTCATGGGTAGTGAACCTGGGGGAAGCGGCGGCGGCAGCCGAGCCGGCTGCGATGATGTCTTCCATGTCGGCCTCCGTCGCGTCGGCGTCGCCAAGATGCGGCGAGGAAGAGTCTTGCGATTAGAGGCCGCGACGGAGAGGTGGCGTCGGGGAAGTTGCATAGTCCGGCGGCGAGTACGTGTATGGAGGGTACTGAACGCCCGCGAACACGAGCGAGGGCATGCGCTGGACCGGGCGTCCATGGTGAAAGGTGATGTTGGGGTTGAAACCGCCGTGGACGTTGCCAGCGGCATAGCCCGGCGAAGGCGTGCTCCATGGGTGCGGCGACGACGAGAAGCCGGCCGGAGATCTAACGCTTTGCTGGCTCTAGGCCGCGTGTGGGCCGTGGCCGCCGGGTGGATTCATCATCCCCGCGCAAGCCGCCTCGGCTTGTTCGGCAGCAGCCGCGTGCTCCGCCTGCTCCGCCGCGGCCGCGGCCGCGTGCGTCGCCCTCTCCCTGGCCTTCTTGGCCCTGTTGCGCCTATCGGCGGTGACGGCCTCCCGGCGCTGCACTTCCGCCTTCCAGTCGGCGTTGGTCATGCCCGGGGGCTTGGACGGCGGCGCCCTCTGCTTCCTCTTCTTCGACTGGGCGACGGCGCGACTATGGGATCCGTCACGACACGGGGGATCACGTACTTCTTCGGCGGCATGGCGGCCGGCTTGGAAGGGAGGAGGCGGAGTTTGGCGGGAGGAATGGAGAATGAGAGGGAAGCCGTGGGGGAAGCGGGAGGAAACAACGGGAAAAGGGCCTCCTCTCGCCGACAAAGCGGCCCCACGCCCCTTTTCGCTTTTGCCGGCGCCCCCAGGCGACACCCGGGCGCTTGGGTTCGGGGCAGGATAGCCGGCTCTGGATTTGGCCCAAACCGGTGCTAAACGAGGTCCTGGGGGCGCGACTGGGCCGATTTTCGGCCACCGACGCTAAAAATTCGGCAAGGGGGGGGGGGGAGGCTGTTGGAGGCGCGGCTGGAGATGCTCTTATACTTGCACGTGCCATCCCAATGCACCCCCGCCACCGCCCATTTACAATTCAGCCAACCATGGGCTCCACACAAGCGCGAGCGCTGTTGCATGGTCAGTCTTGCCAAAACCGCCCCTGCTGCTGCAAGTGCCTGGGGCCGTTGCAAGTCTGGCTCTGTTGTTGTAGCTTGCCCATGAATCTACAAGCCACAGACGAGCAGCGCTGCAAGGATTGTCATGCTAACACAAGCATGTTGTAGCATATCAAGTGGGTGCTGCAAACTGTTGCGAGAGTAGACGAGGGGTGCTGCAAAGCCTGTCGGCAGCACGGCAAGCTGCTGCAAGCAGGTCTTCTTTTCCCGGTGCCAAAGCGTGTGTACAAGGAGATCCTCATTCTCTTCTAAGTTTAATCTAACTAATTCTACATCATTTGATTTTAGGCGGAGATTCATGCAGGTTTTTCCCTTTTATTTTTTGATTAATAAAATCACATAGATGTTAGATGAGACTTAGCAAATACGCATTTTTTGTTGAGAACAGTAACCCTGTCATGTTAGCAATTCCGTAATTTCTAAACCATGTCACGTTAAAAACAGTAACCACAGCTTACACCATGCAAGAACATGGGAAGGGAAAAGAAGCAGAAACAATTCCTTATTTAACACTGTTTTAAATTCCATTTCCTTATTTGACACTGAAAACCTTTTCTTCCCTATCTAATAGTGTCGGGGGGGGGGGGGGGGGGGGGGGGGGGGGGGGGTGAACCCCGAGCAGGCAACGGAACCCGAATCCTTTTCAAAAACAACGGGACCGGCGTTGCCCCTCAAGCCGGCACGCGCTTAGCCGGGTCGGTCGACCCGGCCAGGCCCCGCGACCTGGCCGAACTCTCCAACCCGGCCAGGCGCCTCGACTCGGCCTCAACAACCAGAACAAGACAACCGAACTCGGCACGACCAAGACTTCCTCAACAAGCCAGCTCCACCCGTGACGTGCTCCTTAACCCAGCCACGGGTCAGCTCCCGTCCCATCTAGGTTGTACGATGGGACGAGTCTTCAGCCACTGATGACCAAGGCAACAGTGCCCCGCTCATGCCTCTGCTCAGCCGAAGCGTGGCAACAGTGCCCCTCACCTACCCGCTGACCAGGCCCGGCGTGGCAATAGTGCCCCCATCGTCACTGCTGACAACAGCAAGCGGCGACCTGACAGAGCGTCATTGTACACGACTCGACTTGGCCACACCCTGACGATCGACAAGATGGCGCATAGTCCCCCTAGGCACACGGGGCCCACACCTAGGGGAACCCGGCGAACCACATGCCCCCAGCCCAGGTCCTCAGACACTGACGACCCGGCCCCACCAACTTGTAACATTACCATTGTACCTCTGGAGGGTTGGCCTATAAAACCCCCTAGGAGCCCTCACGCATACGGGCAAGCAAGCAAGTAAGCTAGCAAGGATAGAGAAATTAGCCACCCGTCAGTAGAACCCATCGAGGAGAAGGAACAACCTAAGCCTTGGCCAGCCTTCCTTCTTCCTCCATACAGCTCCAGGAGCAACCTTGTACTGTCGCATATAAACCACACTCGGCAGGACTAGGGGCATTATCTCTCCGGAGAGCCCAGAAACTGGTTATGTCTTGCGTCCCGCGCTCGCTCATGCCAACCCTGCCTCTGGAGTCCACCAGTGCCCTCGAGCCTCCTCCTCTCGTTAGCCATCCCATGGCATTTGCCGTGCGCCCACCACGACAGTTGGTGCCCACCATGGGGCAGCTCGAGGAGCTGGCCGGGAGCATGCTTCAGATGGGGCTCCTCTCCGATTCCGACGAGCCCGTCATGCTGGCGGACGACGTTGTCGACGCACTCGCCGCCTCCTTCGCCGCGCTACGCATCTCCGATGCGCCCGCGGCCGATGAGTACCCCAACAAGGTACTCAGCTACTCCGACTCCCCCCTCTCCCTCGGCGGTGGCATTTTCGCCGGGGCAATAGACGTCCACGTGGAGGTGTTCGTCACTGATACGTCTCCAACGTATCTATAATTTTTGATTGCTCCATGCTACTTTATCTACTGTTTTAGGCAATATTGGGCTTTATTATCCACTTTTATATTATTTTTGGGACTAACCTATTAACCGGAGGCCCAGCCCAGATTTGCTGCTTTATGCCTATTTCAGTGTTTCGAGGAAAAGGAATATCAGACGGAGCCAAAACGGAACGAAATCAACTGGAGAAGTTATTTTTGGAAGGAAAGCAACCTGATGGACTTGGAGTACACGTTAGGGGAGTCCTGAGCTGCCCACGAGGGTGGGGGCGCCCTCCCTGGGCGTGCCCCCTGCCTCGTGAGCACCCCGGAGGTCCACCGACGTACCCCTTGCACCCATATATACCTACGTACCCTAAAACTTCCAGAACAGAAGATAGATCGGGAGTTCCGCCGCCGCAAGCCTCTGTAGCCACCAAAAACCTCTCGGGAACCCGTTCCGGCACCCTGCCGGAGGGGGACTCCATCACCGGTGGCCATCTTCATCATCCCGGCGCTATCCATGACGAGGAGGGAGTAGTTTACCCTCGGGCTGAGGGTATGTACCAGTAGCTACGTGTTTGATCTCTCTCTCTCTCTCGTGTTCTCTCTCGTGTTCCTCTATGGCACGATCTTGATGTATCCCGAGCTTTGCTATTGTAGTTGGATCTTATGATGTTTCTCCCCCTCTACTCTCTTGTGATGAATTGAGTTTCCTCTTTGAAGTTATCTTATCAAATTGAGTCTTTTATGAGAACACTTGATGTATGTCTTGCCGTGATTATCTGTGGTGACAATGGGATATCATGTGCCACTTGATGTATGTTTTGGTGATCAACTTCCGGGTTTCGTGACATTGGGAACCTATGCATAGGGGTTGGCACACGTTTTTGACTCTCCGGTAGTATCTTTGGGGCACTCTTTGAAGTACTTTTATGTTGGTTGGATGAATCTGAGATTGTGTGACGCATATCGTATAATCATGCCCACGGATACTTGAGGTGACAATGGAGTATCTAGGTGACATTAGAGTTTTGGTTGATTTGTGTCTTAAGGTGTTATTCTAGTATGAACTCTATGATGGATTGAGTGGAAAGAATAGCTTTATGTTATTTTACTACGAACTCTTGAATAGATAGAACAGAAAGGATAACTTTGAGGTGGTTTCGTTCCCTACCATAATCTCTACGTTTGTTCTCCACTATTAGTGGCTTTGGAGTGACTCTTTGTTGCATGTTGAGGGCTTGTTATATGATCTATCTATGTTATTATTGTTGAGAGAACTTGCACTAGTGAAAGTATGAACCCTAGGCCTTGTTTCCTATCATTGCAATACCGTTTACGCTCACTTTTATTGATCGCTACCTTGCTGTTTTTATTATTTCAGATTACAAATACCTTTATCTACCATCTATTTTGCACTTGTATCTTCATCTCTTCGCCGAACTAGTGCACCTATACAATTTACCATTGTATTGGGTGTGTTGGGGACACAAGAGACTCTTTGTTATTTGGTTGCAGGGTTGTTTGAGAGAGACCATCTTCATCCTACGCCTCCTACGGATTGATAAACCTTAGGTTATCCACTTGAGGGAAATCTGCTATTGTCCTACAAACATGTGCACTTGCGGGTCCAACAACGTCTACAAGAAAAAGGTTGTGTAGTAGACATCAGTCACCGGCACCGACACCTCCTCCTCGTCGAGCAAGACGAGGAAGGCCGCGGAAGCCAAGGCCGCAGCAGAACGGACCGAGTCGTCCAACCCGTTGCGTGCCGCGATGCAAAGCCTCCACGTCCCCATCGGCACCGACATCGACGCCACCAATGTCGTTGAGGCCCAAGCCCAGCTCGAGGAAAGGCGCCAACAGATGCTGGACCTGTCCGAGACGCTCGCTGCCACACAGCGACGCCTGGATTCCACTCAGCTGGAGCGCAATGCCGCCTACGGATTCACGCCCGCCGCAGCCGAGCCGAGCCAATCGCCGACGTGCGAGCCCGGGGAGGAGCGATCCGCCGCACCCTCGGCGCCATCCTGACCGTCTACGAGACCCTAGTGAAGAACATGCGCGCTGCCCAGGCGGCCGCAGTCGACCTAGATCAGCTCACGGGCGAAGAACTAATGGAGCGCATCGGGCGGATGCGCGACCTCCTAAACGCGGCCAACGCACAACAAGACCGCCTCAACCATCTTGCCAAGCCGGCGGGATCCGGCTCCGCCCGTGTTGGCGGACCCGGCGAACTTCAGCACATGGCATCCTCGCCGCCCGGCGAGGCGCATTCCGGTCGAGCCCGGACTCGACGCAACCCGACCGCTACGATCATCGACGGTTTGGGCGACGAGCCCGTCTTAAAGAACCAGCGCGGACCCGGCCAGCCTGGCCGACGTCCGGCTCCGACCGACCCGGACCCCCGTGGCCTGGTCGCCAGCCGACTCGGCCCACGCGCCATCGACGACACCGACGCTCGCCACCGCCTCGACCAGCTCGCTCACTCCCTGGAGGAGGAGGAAAGCGGCGCCATCAGACTGGCATGCTTCGCCCCACGCATCCGGGAAGAGCCCTTTCCCAAAGGGTTCGTGCTTCCCCGTGACACCCCCAAGTACAATGGGACCGTGAAGCCGGAAGACTGGCTCACCGACTACACCACCGCCATTGGCATCACCGGCGCCAATCGCCGACTCGCCATGCGCTACGCACCACTCATGCTCCAAGGTTCGGCCCGCACCTGGTTGAACAGTATGCTGATGGGCAGGGTCAACATGTGGGTCGATTTCGAGCAGGCCTTCATCCGCAACTTCGTGGCGACCTACAAGCGATCCGGACGCCCTAGCCAGCTCACCATGTGTGTGCAGGGGCCGACGGAGACCGGTCGTGAGTACCTCGCACGCTGGACCGAGCTCCGGAACAACTGCAAGGGCGTCCATGAAGTCCAAGCAATCAAGTACCTCGTCAACGGGTGTCGAGACGGCACCCTCCTCAAGCACAAGCTCTTGCGCTCCAAGCCGTCCACCATGGCTACGGTCATGGTGACGGCGGACAAGTACGTCAACGCCGACTCCGCCATGCAGATCCAGGTGGTGCTGGATGAAGCCGACAATGCAAAGCCGGTTCCCCCTCCGAAGCCGGCCGGCGAGAGCAGCCGACAGCAGCACCAGCAGAACAACAAGCGCAAGGCCGACCAACCGGCTCAGCACTACGACAACCGGCTCGTCGCGGCCACCGAGCCCGCGGTGGACCCGGCAGCCAAGCGTCGGCAGACCGGCAAGACGGCATGGTAACCCGTCATGAGTTTCGAAGAGATGCTCGACGCCCCCTGCAAGCACCACAGCGGCGCAAGGCCGTCCATGCACACGCTTCGGCAGTGCGGCATCACCAAGCGCATCATGAGGGGCGACGTCTCGCCTCCTCCGGCTCCGGCTCAAGGCGCGAGACAGCTGCCTCCGCCACCGCCTCCAGCCGGCGGGGCGATGCGCAACGACGCCTACCCGGACCAGAACACGGCCTACGTCGTCTTCACCAGCCTCAGCGACGACAAGCACAGCGAGCGCCTCCTTCGGCAGGAGGTGAACACCGTCGTCCCGGCCAAACTAGAGTTCATGCACTGGTCGGACCGCCCGGTCACCTGGACCCGGGAAGACCACCCGACAATCATGCCGAATTCGAGTGGCTACGCCCTCGTCCATAACCCCACCATTGTCGCGTGGCGCACATGCAAGTTTTCCCAAGTCCTCATCGACAGCGGCAGCAGCATCAACATCCTCTACCATGACACGATGACCAAGCTCGGCCTCGAGGCCAAGGACCTGGAGCCGACCCGGACGATCTTCCACGGCATCGTTCCCGGCCTCTCCTGCTCTCCCATTGGCCGGGTCCGGCTCGACGTCCTGTTCGGCGACAGCAACCATTTCTGGCGCGAGCCGATATGGTTCGAGGTGGTGGACCTGTCCAGTGCGTACCACGCATTGCTGGGCCGACCCGCGCTCGCCAAATTCATGGCGGTCCCCCACTACGCGTATCTGAAGATGAAGATGCCTGGTCCGAAGGGCCTCATCACCATCACCGGCGACTACCGCAAGTCCCTGGAGTGCGCCCGAGACGGCGCCAAGCTAGCCGAGTCGCTGGTCATTGCCGAGGAGCGGCACCAGCTCGACCGGATCGTCGCCATGGCGGGCGAAGCCTTGGCCACGTCGATCCCAACCGAGGAGCCAGCCGACGAAGCCGCCTTCAAACCCTCCAAGGAGACCAAGAAAGTGAAGCTGAACCCGGAAGATCCTAGCTGCAACAAGTACATTATCGTAGGCACCCGCCTCGATAGCAAATAGGAAGGCAAGCTCGTCGACTTTCTCCGTGAGAATCGGGATATCTTTGCATGGACCCCCAAGGACATGCCGGTATCCTGAGGAAGTACGCCGAGCACAAACTCCATGTCCGCAAGGATGCCAAGCCTGTCCGTCAATCCCTGCGACGTTTCTTCGAAGAGAAGAGAAGAACCATCGATGAAGAGGTCGCCAAGATCTTGGCGGCCGGCTTCATCATGGAAGTGTTTCACCC
Organism: Triticum aestivum; assembly: GCF_018294505.1. Lineage (NCBI taxonomy): Eukaryota > Viridiplantae > Streptophyta > Magnoliopsida > Poales > Poaceae > Triticum > Triticum aestivum. The sequence goes on from NC_057798.1 coordinate 502,482,239, forward strand.
CGAGTGGCTCGCCAACCCAGTCCTCGTCCTGAAGAAGAACAAGACCTGACGCATGTGTATCGACTACACCAACCTCAACAAGGCATGTCCCAAGGATCCATTAGCCCTCCCGCGAATCGACCAAGTCATCGACTCGACCGCCGGATGCGAGCTCCTGTCCTTTCTGGACGCTTACTCCGGCTACCACCAGATCAAGCCGGACCCGTCCGGCGCCCTGAAGACGTCCTTCATCACGCCCTTTGGGGCGTATTGCTACATCACCATGTCGTTCGGCTTGAAGAACGCCGACGCCACCTTCCAGCGCTGCATGCAGAAATGCCTACTGCCACAACTCGGCCGCGATATCCACGTTTACGTGGACGACATCGTGGTGAAGACCAAGCAGCACCTCATGCTCCTCGACGACCTGAAGGAAACATTCGCCAACCTTCGCGAATACAAGGTCAAGCTCAACCCGAAGAAATGCGTTTTCGGCGTCCCGTCCGGAAAGCTATTCGGCTTCCTCGTCTCGGAGCGTGGCATTGAGGCGAACCCGGAGAAAATCAAGGCCATCGAGCGCATGCACAAGTCGGCCCGGCTGCGCAATGTCCAGAAATTCACCGGCTGCTTGGCCTCGGTCAGACGGTTTCTCAGCCAGTTGGGCGAGAGGGCCCTACCCCTGCACCAGCTGATGAAAAAGACGACGATGTTTGAATGGAAAGACCAGGCGGACGAGGCCTTCCGAGACCTCAAGCGCATGCTCTCCACCGCACTAGTCCTGGCCATGCCGGCCGACAAGGAGCCGATGTTGCTCTACATAGCCGCGACCTCACGGTCGGTCAGCACGGTGCTGGTGGTCGAGCGACCAGAGAAGGGCAAGATCCAAGCCGTCCAGCATCCGGTCTACTACCTGAGCGAGGTGCTCTCCAACTCGAAGCAGAACTACCCGCACTACTAGAAGATGTGTTACGGCGTGTACTTCACTGCCAAGAAGTTGAAGCAGTACTTCCAAGAGCACGTCATCACTGTGGTCAGCACGGGCCCTCTCGGCGAGATCATTGGGTGCCGGGACGCCTTTGGCCGGGTCGCCAAGTGGGCGCTCGAGCTAGCCGGCCACACCATTGTCTACGAGCCCCGCACCACGATCAAATCTCAGGCCCTGGCCGACTTCCTCGTCGATTGGACCGAGACCCAGTACCTACCGCCGCCTCCCGACTCGACGCACTGGCGTATGCATTTTGACGGGTCCAAGATGCGACTCGGCCTATGGGCCGGCATCGTGTTGTCGTCCCCAAAGGGCGACCGACTTCGCTACCCACTCCAGATCCACTTCGCCGCCTCCAACAACGTCGCCAAGTACGAAGCCCTTGTGCACGGCCTCCGGCTTGCCAAGGTACTCGGCATCCGACATCCTGTGCTACGGCGACTCGGATCTGATGGTGCAACAGTGCTTCGGTGAGTGTGACGCCCGCGACTCCAACATGGCAAGCTACCACTTCCTCGTCCAGAAGTTGTCCGGGTCCTTCGAGGGCTGCGAGTTCCTCCATGTTCTGTGCGCGGAGAACAAAGCGGCTGACACGCTCGCCAAGATCGCCTCGTCCCGGCAGTCCATCCCGTCCGGCGTCTCCCTCGAGCACCTGCACAAGCCGTCCGTCAAGCCGTCGCCGGACTCCGAGTCCATCCACGTTCCAGACTACTCGGATGCATCTCAACCCAGCCCAGGGGCTGCCGAACCCGACCCGGGGACGGACCCGGCCCGGGGGTTGCTCAGCCCAATCAGGCTACCATCACCCTGGACCCGGCAGTCGCCATCCCCGACCCGGGGGTTGCTTGACCCGGCCCGGGGGCTGCCGACCCGGAACCCACCCAGGTGGCCGTCCTCGTCGAGGTGACGGCTCCGTCTTGGGCCCTGACAATCTCAGAATTCCTGGAGAACGGGGTTCTCCCCATGGATGAGACCGAGTCCCGCCAGGTGCAACGCCGGGCGTCCGCCTACAGCATCATCAACAACGAGCTAGTCAAGCGCAGCCCCACCGGCATGTTCCAACGCTGCGTCGAGCAGGACCAAGGCGTCGACATCCTCCTCGACATACACCAGGGCGAATGCGGGCACCACGCCGCATCGCGATCCTTGGTGGCCAAGGCTTTCCGCCACGGTTTCTACTGGCCCACGGCCCTCCAAGACGCCGAGTCGCTCATTCTCAAGTGTGAGGGATGCCAGCGCTTCAACAAGCGCAGCCACCAGCCGGCGTCAGCACTCCGCACCATTCCGATCACCTGGCCCTTCGCGGTCTGGGGACTCGACATGGTGGGACCCTTCAAAACCGCCCGAGGCAGCATGACGCATCTGCTGGTGGCGGTGGACAAGATCACCAAGTGGATCGAAGCATGGCCAATCAAGAAACTGGACAGGCCAACAGTCGTCCGATTCATCAAAGACATCGCGGTTCGCTGCGGCATGCCGAACAGCATCATCACGGATAACGACACCAACTTCACCAAGGGCGCGCTCGAGCAATACTGTTCCGTCTCCGGCTTCCGCCTCGACCTGACCTCCGTTGCACACCCGCAGTCCAACGGGTAGGTCGAGCGGGCCAACGGCCTCATCCTGTCCGGCATTAAGCCGCAGCTCGTCGAGCCACTCATCTGCTCACCCAGCAGCTGGCTCGACGAGTTGCCGGCCATCCTCTGGAGTCTCCGAACTACGCCAAATCGGTCGACCGGGTTCACCCCGTTCTTCCTCGTCTATGGAGCCGAAGCCGTCATCCCGACCGACATCGAGTTTGACTCGCCACATGTCACGATGTACACTGAAGCCGAAGCCAAAGAAGCCCGCGAAGATGGCGTCGACCTACTCGAAGAAGCCTGCCTTCTGGCGCTCAGCCGTTCGGCCATATACCAGCAAGGCCTGAGGCATTACCACAACAAGAAGATCAAGCACCTCGCGTTCCGCGAAGGCGACCTCGTCCTCCGACTTGTCCAAGAGCAAGCCGGCCAGCACAAGCTGTCCCCTCCATGGGAGGGCCCGTTCATCGTGAGTCGGGCCTTGCGCGACCGCAACGCCTACTACCTCATCAACGCACGCAAATCAAACAAGCGCAAGTGAGACATCGTCGGTGAAGAAACGACCCGGCCGTGGAACGCAGAACTCCTCTGCCCGTTTTACAGTTAGCCGTACGAGTGTATGTATCGCTGCATTTTGTAAACGTATGAAACTATGGGGTCCCCGAACGATGCTTGGGGGCTGCCTTTTGCCGACCAAGTTATTGTGTCCCCTACTTTTATGCATCACTATGCTCCTGAACCCGGCCACCGGTCTGACTTGCTCGACCCGGGGGATCGAGGGCTGGCCAGCTCCATCGCCACCCGCCGCCTTCCTTGGTGATTCCTAATGCGCTAAGGACGCCGCGGCCCCCCACTTCGCCCTAAGCCACAGACCCGGCTTCGGCTGTCGGCTGGTAAGCACAATGGGCCAGACCTCCTGCGCGCTTCAAACGCTAAGTCAAAGGCTGTCGGGTCGATCAACCCGGCCCGTCACTTTAAAAAAATCGCCGCACGACCAACTGCTCGCCAACCGGCTCCGCCGGGTTGCCGCCAGCCAGCCCAGTGGGTGTTTTTATCGCGCTCAACGTTTTGAAAAACCTAAGTACTGCGCGCTCCTTGGCCATCTGACTTGGGGGGGGGGAGGGTGAGGTTTGAGAAAGGAAAAGCGCAAGAAATCGATTCAAAAAATGAAAAGCAAGAGTAAAAACATCACGACATATACACATAAATATTTAAAGGCCCACAGCCAGAGTTCATTACATCCAGAAACCCCCAGTGGGTGGATGGACCTGCTACCTAATAGATTCTACCAAGGCATCTCAGGCATGTCCAGCGCCGGGTCACGACGTCGATGGCTCTCCCCTGGCGGCCTCCGAGGTACCGGTGTCCTCCTTGGCGCCCCCATCGCGGTAGATGCCCGTCTCCTCGGAGCTGCCCTCCGGGTCATGAAGAAGCAGGCCGTAGTCGTCGCCAGCCACGACTCCGCCATCTTCCGCCCATTCCGGGTGGAACTCGTCATGGAAGGCGAACTCGGCGATGTAGCTGGCCCGGGAGGCGATCCGGCCGGCCTGCTCCTGCAGCTGCTGCTCCGAGCCAGCCCGCTGGCCCATCAGCGCGTCCAGCTGCAGGTCCGGGTGCCAGGACAACGCGAACTGGAGCGCCATCTCGGCGCCGGCACGAGCGGCGGAGACACGCCACTCGTGAAGCCGGTCTGGCCCCATCTCCAGCCAGTGCGCCGCCCGCGTGAAGCTGCTCGGCTCAACGGAGCCCGGCCAAAGGGTCGTCGTCATCATTGTGTCGGCCTGGGACAGCCGCCCCATCTCCTCCCCCAGGACCCGCAGGTGGGCCTCGGCGGCGGTCATGATTTCCGGGAAGGTCCACGCCACCTGCGGGTCGGTCCCGGATCCAACAACCCCCAGCGGGTCGCGCTGGAAGCGGACGGCTTCCTCCGCCAACCGATGCGTCTCCGGGAAGGCCCCTGTCTGAAAACGAAGCAAGTCAGGAAAAAGGACAAGGACAAAAAGCCGGATCCCAACCCGACAAAACCCAAGAAAAGCACTTACTGGAGAAGGATTCTTCGAGGTGCTGCGCTTCAAGCAACATACCGTGCCGCTCCCGATCAATGGTGCGGTCACACTCCTGGAGCGCCCTCTCCAAGTCAACCACCTTGGCAAGGGCCGCCTTCAACTCGGCGTCCTTGTCATCGGTCGCCTTCTCGGACGCCTCGCGACGGCGAGCCTCATCCTGACGGGCCCCCTCTGCCGTGGTAGCCTGCTCCCTCAGGCGCTCCACCTCGGCCTGGAGCCGGCCCTTGTCATCGGCCAGCCTGTCGCGTTGCTGGTCCGCCTCGACCAGGTCTTGCTACGCCTCCACCACCTTGGCGGCCTCCGCCTTGAGGAGCTCCACCTCGGCCTTAAGCCGGCTCTTGTGGCCCGCCAACTACTCCCGCAGCTGGTTGGCCTCATCAAGCAACCGCCGGGCCACCGCCGCCTCCATCCTCGCCTGCTCCACCTCGTCACCAAGACGGCCAGTGTCGGCAACAAGCCGGTCATAGTGATGACCGGCCCGGAGCAGCCGGGTCTGCCGGGACAACACCTCGGCTGCAAAAAGGAAGATTCGAGAAAGGAAAAAAGCAGGACTTAAGATTTGGCCCAACTGTTACACAGTTGGCCCGAATCTCGGGGGCTACACCCAGTGGGTGCGCTAGCGCGCCCCCACTAGAAAAGAGCACGAAGATACCTGCGGCGACGCGAAGCTCCTCCTCCTTGGCGGAGAGCTGCTCCTTGAGCTCCCGGTATTTGCCCAGGAGACGGTTGAAGGCACCGACCCGGTAGGCGTCGAGTTGCTGAAAAAAAGGCAGCAATAAGAACAAAAACAACATTCTAAAGATTCGACCCAACTACTACGTAGTTGGCCTGAACCTCGGGGGCTACACCCAATGGGTGCGCTAGCGCGCCCCCACAAAGAAGAAGCTGCAGAAGAAGCTTACCAGCACGACGCGCTCCAAATCTTGCGTCCGCTCCACCTCGGCCTGGGCGAAGGCTTCGAGTCGGTCCGTCCGTCCGTGCAGGCGGCGGCTGACGGCGTCCATCGCTGCCTCCTCCTGGGTCAGCGGCCCGAAGACCACGGCGCTCCCGCTCCACGCCGGCTGCGGCGCGGCGGTGCGACGTCCTCCTTCCGGGGCATCAGGGCATGCTCCCCGCTGGCCGCTCCCGCCGCGGCCAGCCCCTCCTTCGGCGCCCTCTCCGGTGCCACCGACGACCCGGACGCAGGGACGGCCTACAACGCCACCGCCGGCCCGGCAGCCGGGGTGGGTGGTGGCGCCTCCTCCGACACCGGCGGCGTCCCCTGCGGCGCCACCCGCGGCGCCTCCTCCAAGACGGCGCCATCGCCGCCTCCGCCGGCCCCCGCCCGCTCGACAGCGTCGACCCGCGGTGGGGTGTCGTCCTCCACCTCCACGACCTCCTGGTCGATGATCACCACGTCAGCCCGGCCTCCTCGGACACGCTCCCTCATCGATGACGGCTCGAAGACCGTAGCCGCCACCACCGTGCCCTCCAGCATCTCGCACCATGCCGGCTCCTCGCCGGCTCGCGCCCATGCCGCCGCAGCGTCGGTCCAAGCCCGGACCGACGCTGCCTCCAGCTCCGCCTCGGCCCTGTTCCTGTCCCACCAGGCCAGGCCTTCGGTGTCGGTCGGGTCCAGGCCGAGGTCCGGGTTGATAGGCTCCTCCTCCTCGACCCGGTCGATGGGATTGGACCGGCTCCTGCGGAACGCGGCCTCCTCGGCGGTCGCGGCATCTGCCGCCACCCTCACCAGCACGATCGGCGATCTGAAGAAGAAGACAAAATAAACAAAATCAAAGTCGGCTCGACTGCTCGGACGCAGACAGGAGAAGAAACTTACCCTTGCAGGACTGGGACGGGGGCCAGCCTCCCCTGCCCAGCGCCACGCTTCCTCTTGGCCGGCCTCGCGCTCCCGGCCGGGTCCGCCACGCGCTTCGGGGCCCAGGGCCGCGGCGCAACGCTATGCTTCCCATGCGGACAGCTCGGCGCCGCTCCGCGCGACGACCCGGCTCCGCCTGCGTCACCGCCTCCTCCAGCCAACGCCACTACATCAACAACCGGCGTCAGCGTCGCCCGCGCCGTGTCGCGACCAACAACTCAAGAAACACAAAAGAGAAGGCAAGAAGGCAGGACTCACCCGCGCGACGCCCAGCGCCGGCGATGACCTCGGCCTCCTCCTCCCTGCCGTGGGCCGCGGGCTCCTCCGACGCCGCCCGCACCACCTGCGACGGAGCCCGGGTATAAGGGTGCTGGATGGCATTCAGAAGCACCTCCCGCATCGCGTCGGGGCGAACGAGGGATGCGTAGCAGCAAAGCAAGGAGACCAAATACTCACTAGAGGCGCCAGATTCGATTGGTTGTACGACGCCTTGTCGAACCGCCATTCGTCCCCAAGATTGGCCTTGGAGATGTCATTCACCCGACGCGCGATCTGGTCCGCCGACAGGCGCGGCCGCCCCCATGCGATTGGTGTCTTGGAGATCGGCCATCTCGCCGATGAGGCAGGTGCGCCGCTGCAACGGGAGGACCCGGCGCGTGATGAACACGGCGATGAGGTCGTTGCCGGTGAGCCCCTCCTGCGTCTTCATCACCGCCACCCGCTCGCAGAGATTGAGAATCTCCTGCGACGGGTGCCTGGGGAAGTAGCCCCAGTTCATCTTCGCTCGCGGCGGTGGACGGCGAAGGCCGGAAGATTGATGCGGTCCGCACCCAAGTTGCAGACGTAGAAGAAGGAATTCTGCCACTTCTTGGCAAAATCCTCCAGCGGAATATTGGGGCAGTCCGCCCCCGACCGCTTCGAGATGACAGTGGCGCCGCAGTCAGCGAACTCTCCGGCCGTTGAACCCTGCTACTTCAGGGAGAAGAGGCGCGCCCAGAGATCAATCATGGGCTCGACCCCCAGGTACCCCTCGCAGAGGGTGACGAAGCCTGATAGCTGGACGATGGCGCCAGCGCCGAGATGATGGGGCTGGATCCCGAAGAATCCATGAACGTGCGGAAGAAGGAGCTCGCCGGCAGCCCGAACCCATGCTCGAAATGCGGGAGGAAGACCACACGCTCCGTCCCCTGGGGCTGCGGCCTCTGCTCGCCGCGTGGCAGGCGGCCAACGACCTCCGTCTCCCGTGGCAAGCGCCGGGACGTGCAGAGATGGGTGATGTCCTCAACGGTGACAGTCAAGCGCATCCAGGAGCCCGACGGCAGTCGATGAAGACAAGAAGAGGGAAGAAGATGGACGACGATGAGGCTCTGCTCGAAGCAACGGGGATCGCAACGCGGCGGTCGCAAGAAGCAGAGCAAGGGCGAATAGGCAGGAGGGCGCGAGCGAGAATAATGTCCGCCCCCTCCTGCCCCCAATTTATAGCCCTCGATTTGAACATGGGGGAGTGGGATCGTCTCCGCTCGCCTTTCCCACTACCCGCAATAAGTGCGCACGTACGCGCGCAGTAACTGCACGGGGAAGAGCAACCGACCCCCGAACACCGCAATAAATCCGCACGCGTGGGCCAAGGCACGCGGCGGCGGGCCCCAGCCCGTCGCCCAGTCCCGTCACGCGCGTGGCCTGCCAGGCCCCTCCGACTTTCGGGCACCACGTGGTGCCCGCGCGAAGCCCGAGGGATTGCCCCAAGATTCGATGGACTCCTCGGTTCCCGGCACCGCCGGGATGCCGCGATCCGGTTTCCAAAAAAACCGGCACACAGCGGGTGTTGCCGGACCCGGCGCTCGCGGAATTCGCCTTCTTAAGGGGGAAACTGCGAAGGCCCTCCCATCCGAAGACGGCAGACCTTCACAGCTTCGGGGACTACTGTCGGGGGGATGAATCCCGGCCAGGCAACGGAACCCGGATCCTTTTCAAAAACAACGAGGCCGGCGTCGCCCCTCAAGCCGGCACGTGCTTGGCCGGGTCGCTCGACCCGGCCAGGCCCCGCGACCCGGTCGAACTCTCCAACCCGGCCAGGCGCCTCGACTCAGCCTCGACAACCAGAACAAGACAGCCGAACTCGGCACGACCAAGGCTTCCTCAACAAGCCAGCTCCACCTGTGGCGTGCTCCGCAACCCAGCCACGGGTCAGCTCCTGTACCATCCAGGCCGTACGATGGGACAAGTCTTCAGCCACTAATGACCAAGGCAACAGTGCCCCGCCAATGCCTCTGGTCAGCCGGACCGTGGCAACAGTGCCCCTCACCTACCGCTGACCAGGCCCGGCATGGCAACAGTGCCCCCGTCGTCACTACTGACAACAGCAAGCGGCGAACCGACGGAGCGCCACTGTACACGACTCGACTCGGCCACACCCTGACGATCGATAAGACGGTGCATAGTCCCCCTAGGCACGCGGGGCCCGCACCTAGGGGAACCCGGCAAACCACAGGCCCCCAGCGGGTCCCAGCCCAGGTCCTCAGACGCTGACGATCCGGCCCCACCAACTTGTAACATTACCATTATATCCCTGGAGGGTTGGCCTATAAAACCCCCCAGGAGCCCTCACGCATACGGGCAAGCAAGCAAGTAAGCTAGCAAGGATAGAGAAATTAGCCACCCGTCAGTAGAACCCATCGAGGAGAAGGAACAACCTAAGCCTTGGCCAGCCTTCCTTCTTCCTCCATACAGCTCCAGGAGCAACCTTGTACTGTCGCATATAAACCACACTCGGCAGGACTAGGGGTATTATCTCTCCAGAGAGCCCCGAACCTGGGTATGTCTTGTGTCCCACGCTCGCTCATGCCAACCCCGCCTCTGGAGCCCACCAATGCCCTCGAGCCTCCTCCTCTCTTTAGCCATCCCATGGCATCTGCCGTACACCCACCACGACAAACAGCGAGTCTAAATTTTATGCCTTTTATGACACTTTCGTCCATTTCAAGTCTAAATGACGCCAGAAAAGACTCTTTTACCTCTCATGTGATATGTGTATGTGCGGGGCAGTAGCACACACATGCAGCATCAGTGCGAGGCAGTATCACACCGGTAGTAGCACATACACATGCAGCAACACACACCCGCACACACAACAGCGCAAAGTGGAGGAGGACGAAAAAAAAATTAAGGTGAGGCGGCCCTTCACATAAGATCGCCACGCTCGCGCCAGCCGGCTGGCCACTAGAACCATCTATGCCAGCGCCTACCTCCGTTGCTTTGCCCGCCGTCCGACCGATGCCGCCGTAGTGGCGACTTGCGTAGTGTTTGTGCACTCGACGCCTTTTGTAAGTACGAGTAGGAAGTAGCAGGACCAGGCCCACGTAACTTGGCCCAAGCCTCACCAGGGACTGGATGCATACATACGAGTCAATGCAACGTACTGGTAAAAAATTACGCATAGGGCGACGCCCGAGCTCTCCCTACCGGGTCATGCAGCACACTTGCAGACAGCAGAGCACACACACAGCAGCAGCACACACTGACACGCGCAGCAGCACCGACGCACGCAACAGCGCGCACACAGGTACACACACAGCAGCAAACACACAAGCAGCAGCACACACAGACATGCAGCAGTAGCACACACGTACGCGCGCGCGCACACACGCGCACACGCAAACATACCAATTGAGGGCAAAAGGGTATTTTTCAGGTGTCATATAGGCTTGAAATGGACAAAAGTGTTATAAAAGGCATAAAATTTAGACTCATTGTAAGATAGGGAAGAAATTATTTGTCAATATCAAATAAGACATAAAATTTAGACACGGTGTTAAATAAGGAATTTTCTCAAAGAAGCAATGCCGTGCCGAGGTGGGTAGTTCAGGCTGCTGAAAGCGCCACCAAATGCATTGAGGCCTCTCCTAGAAATAGTTTTCGCGAGATAAAAATGCAACAAAATAGGATCGAAAGAACTGAGATCAAAATTTCTGCATTTACATGGCAGTCAAGACTAACCTTAACATCTATGTAGTGATCACATCACACCGATTTTGGGGCAATCAGCTTGGGTAGAATAGTACACGACAAACAATTTCAAGGCATCACAAAGAAAGTCGCAACTTCTATCGTACAACTACTAATAACGAAAGTCAGAGCAATTTGAACTGTACTTCGCTGGAAGTCTTTGACTGGCAGTTCACATAGCACGAGAAACATCAACCGTACACCTTTTCTGACCACCTGCAATAAGATGATACTGCTGTCATTAAGAGAATACGCACATGATTGCTAAACAAGAACTGTTGGGAAAATGGAGGAATTTTGGTAGGCTAAATAATAAAACAGCCAGTACGACGTATCAATTGATTGACACCTGGTAGGCGTGTAACAGAATTAGTATATGATATGTTATCCAGCAGCATTTCTTACCTTTATCGGTAAGTAACAACCTTCAGTAGACTGCTGGTAACAGCTATGCTACAGATGTCAATGTGACTCTTAAAACGAAAAATGGTGCACATTCCCCAGCCCACCCTCTTCCATGGGCCCTCTATCCATTATCAGAACATATGAAGTCATCGGATGGCTGTGCCTGTCAGAAACAGATGAAAAGTTTAATTTGACAATAAAAAGTAAGAAGTGGCGAATCATAATGAAGTTACTCACATGACGTTATGTGGTGCTTGAAATCCCCTTCAAGCTCACTTCTATCCCAACAGTTCAACTGCAATGCTTTGGTCTTGAGTTGCTCAAATGCAAATTTTAATTTCTGCTTTTGTCCATATGTTACATCAGGCAAATTAGAATCCTGCAGCAAGAATTCACTTAAATTAAAACCATTGCCAGTGTCCGAAGTCTAAATACATTTAGGAACTGCAAAGCAAAGCTACCCATGGTATCACAGAAACTATTATTAGAACAAGCCTATCTGAGCTACATTATTATTTTATGCTTTCAATCTCAAATTAACACATTATGAAACAAAAATGTTCTATTTGAAGGAAGCTCAAAGTATATCTATATGACTACCAAAGAAAGTGATTTGTGTCATCGTTGCTCACCAGCTGATGCCTTATATAATGCAGGATGCCTTTGATAGCCGTTTTACTCAAAGAAAGATTTGGATGGAGCCTCCGATCATTGAATAAGAAGACCAGTATGGTTGTGACAACACAAACTCGTTGTGAAAGCTCCCTTGGGTAATCTAAACTGGAGACAGATGAAAATCTATGCTCATCTGCTGCGAAGGATTTAAGCATCTCCAATGTGCAGCAGAGAACCTTGTCATTCTGTTCAAAAATGATTATGCAGGGCTTTATGAAGTATTGAAATAATCTTGTCTTATCAGATTGAAAGCCCACTTCATTTGTTTTTGACAAATCCTGCAGATGCATTATAACAGGGGGTGAAATTAATTCTCATCCACAACCAACAGTGGAGTGCAAAGAGAACACAAGGAGTTAATCAAGAAATGATGGTCAGGAGAAGCATGTGAATGATGGCACACCGCATGCTAATCAAATAAGTAATAAAGACAGTCATTAAATGCTCTTAGCATCAACCATATGGCCTCCGCTACCACCAGAAACACGGTCTATCAGTTAAGTAATATGTTCAAAATAGTAAATTATATTATGCCAAATATGTTTGTATGAGGTGACAGGGGTGTTCTAAACACCAAGACGTGCTCAATCTAACCACCATTTTGAATATCTTTACATATATAAGGCAATACATCTCTGTTAGGCTGAAAATTAGCTGGAAAATAATACTGGGTGCAATAAGCTTACAAATGTATCAACTTTGGAATACAGAAGGGTACTCACCAGAGCAGCATCGACCAAGTAGCCAGCTATAAGCTTAATGAAATCTTCATTCATGAGCTTATTTGTTGCTGCATCGAGTGTAACAATAATTCTAAACAGACCATTCATGTTATGCAATGATGGTTTTCGTGCCTGCAGTAAAGCTAACATGAGTTCAATGGTTGTTGTGAGAGTACATCAAAGGAAACAGTTTCAAAAGCTCACAATCTCATTAGATAAATTATTCCACATCAATTCAAGGACCAGGGAGCCATCACCCATCTCAGATAAGTAAGTCAAAATTAAGTGATTCAAGGTCTTGAAAGTCTTCCAATTTGAGACCTTTTCAGCATCCTCCAGAGTACAGGACATACCTAAATCAATAAATTCAAAGGCAAGTGTCAGGAAAAAGTAAAAAATAATTAAAGTGCTCACATAACTATTCAAAAAGTAAACCTTAGCGAGGGCATAAAACATAGTTGGTCACAATGGCACATACACCCCTTGAGACCAAAAAAAAAATTCAACTAAACTTCCTCTACCACCGTCTCGCCCCCTCCTACCCTCAATGTACACCGCATCCCCCACCTGCCAATCCCTCCTACAGGCAGCCGCCTCATCTAAACCCCTTCTCAGTCTCTCTTCATCTACCACCTTCACCTCTCACAGCAGCGGCAGCATACAAGTAGGTTCAGAGAGTATGCGAAGCAGCGAGGGGCCCGAGAGGTGACGGTGCAGGTAGTGATCCACTCATAACCCCATGCTTTGAAACTCGCCAGAATGAGCAATGAAGACGTTGCCTGCCACCATCTAAATATGTTGCATTATCACTGTGAGGTTGTTGCATTTTTCTCGGTACCATGAGGGTTGAAATGCAAAATCCAGATTGTATTTTATCATGAGGCTGCATTTCTATGTTTCAAGGATCATAGTGATACATCTTTTAAGTTTAAAGGAATATCTGCAATCTTTCAGAAGTTTTCCATTGTTTCTACTAAGAACCTGCCATTTTGTACTATTAAGTCTTGTCACCGACAATGACTATCATATTGTAGCCACTCCATAAAACATACAAAAATTCAGCCACATAATCAACTTAATAAGAGCAAACTTTACACTCCACTGGTACACATAAGTACATGCGAAAAAAGTATGTTGAGGGTACTCACCACAATTAACATTAAATCGTGCCATTAATAATGACAAGAAACTGAGTTGGTCTGTTATCTGCAGATTCCCAGCCTTGTATGTTGATTGTAGAACTTCAATAATCCTAATTAACATGAGGGACTCCAGCTTATCACCTGCATTATATAATTATATATTATCCACAAACCTCAATGCCTCAATGGGGAAGAATATAAATATGGTTGTGGAATAAAGTGGTATTGTTGCATAAAAATACTTACTTAAGCAACAACAGGCCAATGGCTCGATTGTGTCAGGGAGCAGACTGGAGAAGTAATAAAGGCATGAAATGACAAGTTCTTGGCAATCATGTGGAAGGCTAACAAAAGGCCCAACCTCTACTGTTCCAGATGATGCTGTTGGCAAAATGACATTAGCAAGATTAAAACAGAGGATAAAGATCTCTTGAAAAGTGGATTACTTACATTTAGTGCCAAATAACTGTATGAAGGGACGCAGGTTTCCAAACTCAGTTGTAGGGAAATACTGTCCGACTTTTAGGAGAAGCTCCAAAACAACCTACAATAGTTCATATCATCATAAATTACATAATTTATTGAGAAGGTTAACCGCAGATGTTCAGCCTGGTTATAATGACTGTTGACGAATAGTTTAACAGCTCTATACTGGACAAACAAATTCAACATACCTTTGTAACTGAGGGAGCTTTCTCAATTGATTGTAGTAATATTCTAGGAAGCTCGCCTATCCAAGCGCTACGATATTCCGCTAAGCCTAAATCAATTTCAGTAAACCATATCCGTGATTTCTCCTAAGCAAGGATAAAAGAAAGATGTTAGGAAACACACATCAGTACTCTGATGTTGTTTTTAGCTAAACATACAGAATGATTAAGTGCGGGGAAGTATCTAGTATTGGCCACACCACATATTGCCATGAAAAGATCACTAGAAAGAAACTCAAAACATATCTGCAGAAAAATGACTTGCAGGTTACCGACACTCAATTTTTCAAATGATCAACTCTCAACATGATTGGCTGGTGTTAGGACTTAGGAGGGAAAGAAGAAGTTTGCGGTGAGAGATGAATTTTGCCATGTTATTTTTCTTTCCGATTGATCATTCGTCAGAATTTATCTATTTTCGTTTCTCTACTTAGTGATGTGTTTGAACTCGCAATTATATGTTTTATAGAGTACAATATGACAACCTTAACCTTTTTAATCCATGCAGCAATTTTGTAATCCATATCAGAATTATGTACATGCTAGGCGAGCTATTTTTCTGGATGATTAAATATATTACATCAAAATACATACAGAAGCAATTTAAGTTCCAATAAAGACACCTACAGGAAGTAGCATTTCTCCCACTGCATCCAAATAGGGCAACATTAGCTTGCAATCCACCTTGGAATCTCTAAATGCATCTGTAAATGCCTGCAGTTCAATATACTCTTATTTTGATGAAGTTGCAAAATAACCAACATATTGACAGATCAGTAAAAGGAAATCAGCCATACCTCCAACAAATACCCTTTTGAGTCATCTGCACAATTGGCTATAAGACCCGGTATACAAGTTATAAGTGGACTCAAATGCGTTTCCATGAGATCCTTGTTGCGAAGTACTTTTGACTGATAAATCAAAAGAGATCACCAATCAGGAAAATATAATAATGAAATGGCAGAGGAAAAATCAGAAGACGTCTAAGATTTATGGGCAACAATACACATCAGTTGTTGAAACTGTTCAAACCACAGATAACCTTTGCAAATAAAGAAGATACAAACTGGCATAACTCCTCAGCTGGAAACATTGTATCGTCCACATATGTGCTCAAGCACAAAAAGAGTTCAGCAATTTTCAGATTGAAGACGAAAAATCTGTCATCTCCCTGCCATGAGAAACACAACTTCGTAAGAGCCGAGATAAGCTGTGATCAAAATGTTTGTTATAGCAAAAACCTTCTGAAGAAAGCACGATTAAATGTCTCATGTTAACACAAGAACACCGACACTCTTAAACATCACAAGTCAACACTTAAGTACAAAAGCATATCATTACCAACAAATTAAACACCAAGTGTTCTGTATACATTAACGCAATAGAAATACACAAACATTCTATCCACTAATCCACAAATAGGACCATCAACTTTATGTGCCATTTGGAACAAAGGAAAAACATAAGAATTTTGGAGGATTGAGTTCCCATAGAAATGTTTCCTAACAGGGCGTCAGAAGAAAGGAATTGACTCATAAGGAGACCATCCCATAAATTTTGGGTAAGGTGTCTCAATTTCATGTGCTTCCCCTGTCTGACATCCAAACAGCAACCTTTTTTTTGCTTCAAACAAAAGAACAGCAACTTTTAAGTCTTCCTATGTTTCAGCATTTTGAAAGACAGGCCTGGCGCAGTGGTGAAGTACTCCCCACTTGCGCCAAGAGGTCCTGCGTTCGACGCAGCCTCTCTGCATTGCACTGTGCATGGATAAGGCTTGCCTCGTATAATCCTTCCCCAGAGCCCACCTAGTGTGGGAGCGCTTCTAGCACTAGGTCTGTCCTTTAGGTTTCAGCATTTTTCATCTTGTAGGAATCTGGAAAACATAACATCCAGGCCTCCTTTGGTTTGTAGGAATTTCATAGGACTTCTATAGGATAGGATTTTCAAAGGAAGAATTCCTTTGGAGCCCTTTGGTTTGTAGGAATGGATTGCTATTCCTATGTAGGATAGGAACCAATCCTTCACGTTTCAAAGGAAAAAAAATAGCCTAGACTCAATGTTAAAATTCCTATCCTATGCATCAAATGACATCTCTTTCCCTGTAGGAATTGAAGATACATGTCATTTCACTTCCTATGATTTTCCTATTCCTATGATATTCCTATCCTATGAACCAAAGGAGGCCCCAAATTCCGGTGCTCTTCCAAGTCCTAAGGTCACATGTTCTAACGAGACCATTAAGGAATCCTATAGGATTCCATTACCTCCTAGTCAACTTATGTTGGATTTATTCAGCAATTTGTTCTGATCCCTCCAAAGCTACAAAATCAAACCATACAATGTTTTGCTCTAATAGTTAGTAATTAGCAGGAACAACTTTATACCTTCTCATGAAACAAGCGTTTCACTCCCCATAATTTCTTTAGATATACCAACACAGAACTATTCAGCCAATCAGGCCCAAGCTGAGTTTTTGATCTACCAAATTCCATCTGAGATTTCTTTGCCTCGTGAATAAATGTTGTACATATTAGATGCAGACAATGAAGGGCTGATAATAACGCTTCACTTGACTGAGCATCATTAGCTGGCTTTGCACAGATTTCTGAAGCTGAAACCTCTATCGAATTAACGAGAATTCGGATGAGGTTCTGAAGTTTCATTAGTACATCAGATGTTGCAAATGCTCCTGCAATGCAGTGAGTGAATAAGACAATAATAATAATAAGGATAAAATTACAGAAGAACATAACCAAAAGTAGCAAATAGTCAGGTAAGATGTGTCATGTGTATCTACAACAAGATAAGAAAATATGCTGCTATAGGGCTGTAATAGCTGTTTATGCTATCATCCATAAAAAAATGCCATTTCTTACAGTTTTGCTCTTACTTCATATTCCAAATCCAACTAAACTACCCAAATCAAGTATATGTCAGTTAAGTCTCCTGAACTTTCAGATCTGCTGATCATAACGAAAACAGAAAATGCCCCTTCTCAAAAGCTATCAAATAATTAGTATTCGTAGTTCACTTATTTCGTGACCAGGTTAGCACTTAGCAGACAATGTTGAAGTGTTAAATATCTAGGGAGCTGAGTGCTCAAGCGCCTAAGTATTGGGGTTTATCTGATCATGTTACAACTAAGTCCACAGTCAGTGTTATTTGTTCCTTAAAACTTTTAAATGTGGCAGCATGGTGGAGCTGCACAAATTTCATTGCAATTAAGGAAGCAACAAATGAGGATGGTGTTTACAAGACTTACCACTTCCAGGGTTATCTTCGTCAAGAGTAGGTTTCCAAAGTTCTCCCATAGGACGGTTATGAACCTGTAGATCACGAGCAAAGTTTCGATCATTACAATATAAATGTTTCTACATTTCAGAACATGTGCACTTGCTATTTCACCAAGTTCGCCATCACAGTTCCAGGTGCAGGAAGAAAAATTCGAAGGAAGAAAAGATTCAGCTTGCTAACTGCACGAACCAGTCGATTTGATGCATCACCATTTTCCGTCACACGAGCAACCAAGGAAAGACAGTGGGCAAGCCCGGCAAGGACACTGTTAAGTTTACTCTTATCCTGCAGATGGATTCTGTCGTTGCTCAGTACAGCAACGAAGTTATTGAAAGCCTGTAAGAAGGAATGGTGCAAAAGAAATTATTAATTGGTAATGAATATGGCCAATTACATACCTAACAGGAACGACAATCAGTCTGAATGCATTTCTAACAAACTAGACTTCATTAGCACACAAGCAAGGATTCAACTTTCAACACATCAATACATGACTGAACTCCACTGACCTGTTCAGCATATCTGGGAAAAGAGGATGGGAAATTGAGGACCACGAGCTCCAAAAACCTGAAAGCCATTAACTGGATATCCATAGATAGGTGTGTCATTCCATTCAAAACATTTGCCATCAACAGAGATAGTGTACTGCGGGTAGACATTGCATTGTCCTGTAATAAACAGAAAAATATCACATGATCACATCTGAAGCCAAGAAAATAGGAGTAGGTATAGAAAACTGGAGCAGGTCAAAAGACTAATAACTAATAATATAAGATACTAAAAATATGGCATATATGAGCTTATACTATTTAGAAGAGACTCCAGGGTCTGCGAAACAAAATAACACTAGATGGGTGCTTCATTGTTTGGAGCACATTAAAAAATTATCACTGATTATCAAGTTTTCAACAAATAGGGTTCCAAATTATATTTGCATATGCAGTCAATAAGCACCTACATTATACTCTGCAAAGAAAGAAAAAGAAGAAGGAAAGTTTAGTGCTTCATTGTTTGGAGCACCTCAAAGGATTATCACTGATCATCAAATTTGTAGAAATGGTGCTTCAATTTATATTTGCAGATGCAGTCAATATCAATAAGCAGGCTAGTACATTATGGTTCATGAAGAAAAAAATCATCACATGATCGAGACTCAGTTTGCACCCTGCACATATAAGGTGATGCAAAAGGCTAAACATAATATCTTCATTGCTAAAATAAATGTTTTCTGATCATCCCAGCAGCACATTAGGTCGCAGAGGGGAGGGGGGGTTGTACCTCCTTCAAGGATGGGAATACAAGAGACTGCAGTAAACTGTACAACGAGTCACGAACCACCTTGTCACTGTCACATATCCGTTCCTGCAGCTTCTCAATCATAGCAACCTTGTGCAGTTTAAGCTCCGCTGGATGCTTGGTGACAAGATCCTTTATTCCGTTCATTGCAGCTACAACAACAAAAAACAGCGTATTCCCCATGAGCTGCTGTGTACAGAGTGTATTGGGCGTCCCAATGCGCCGGTGTAGAGGGTAATGGGCAACTCACCTCGCCGCACTTTGGGATTGTAGTGCACCGTCTGCTGTAGGAGCTCCCGCAGCGTGAGCCCGCGCTTGTTCACCGCCATGCCCGCCCTCTCCGACGCCATGGTCTGCTCCGGCAGCACGATCACTGCACGAGAAAAGCAACCCTAGTTAAGCGCCTCCACACGTCAGAAACAATTTACTACTAGCAACGAAGCAATGTGGCTCGACTCACTTTTGGACTTGATTTCCGTGTTGGTGGCGTTCTTCGGCGGCGGGAGCTTGCGCCCTACCTTGTGCTTGTACTTCTGCGAACCATCAAGAGCTTAAACGGTTAGCATCGGCGGTGGCTCCGAGCGGAGACTGGGGGCTGGGGAGCGCTTCAGGGGACGGTCGCGGTGGTTACCTTGAAGTCGACGCCGCCGCGCTGCTTCGGCTTGGACTTGGCCTTGGGCTTCTTCGACGCCGAGGCGCCGCCCGTTGGTCGTCCCATGGCGCGGGTCGGTGGGGTTGCTCGGGACCGGAGGCGACTGGGGAAGGAGGAGGCGGCGGCGGCGGCAGAGGCAGAAGATATGCGAATAGCGAAGAAGTGTTGTAGTCGACGGGGAAAGCGAGGACAAAGAAACGAGGCCCGGTATAAGGCCCAGTTGACCAGTTTGCCCCGCCAGTCAGGCCGGCCCTCTTATGTGCAGGCCCGCTTCTTCTTTGCTTATTTCCTAAAAAATACTTCTTCTCTGCTTTGTTTCTTGGGGATTTTGTTTTTTTCTTGCAGGAAAAACTTCCAACCTATTCATCATCAATCATGGTAGTACAACAAACACAATAAATAATAAAAAATACATCAAGATCCATAGACCACCTAGCAACGACTACAAGCACTGAAGCGAGCCGAAGGCGCGTCGCTGTCATCGCCCCCCCCCCCTCGCTGGAGCCGGCCAAAACTTGTTATAGTAGACAACCGGGAAGTCATCATGCTAAGGCCCCATAGGACCAACGCAACAGAACAACAACCGTGGCCAATGAAAATTAGCATAGACCAGAAGGGTCCAAACTGAAGACACACGAATATAGACGAGCAATGACCAGATCCGAGCAAAACCACCAAAGACAGATCCGCCGGAGACACACCTTCACACACCCAACGATGATGCGAGACGCACCATCGGAACGGGTGCTAGGCAGGGAGAACCTTATTCATCTATAGGGAGCCACCGCCGTCTCGGCTTCCTGAGCAGGACACAAACCCTAACAAAATTCGAAGAAAAATCTAAAATGAAGCCCTCCCACCGACAATGCCCGTGATCCACTACGGCCCGATGGCCCTAAGGCCACCGGAGATGAGGCGGGCAGGCGGCGGCGCCAAACCTACCTTTTTGGGAAGGCGGTGGTTGTGCGTCGTAGCAAAAAACCCACATAATGTTTGCACTTGGGGTTTTCGTTTTTGAGAGCAACTAACCGGGTACTCCTTGTGGGAGCCCCACAAGTGAAGCACTATTGGCCGCCGCCAGATGTTGCATGCGATGCTCCTAATGACCTTTTTATTTTATTTTTCTGTACGCGTTTTTGGGGTTTAGATGTTTTTTCCGAGTTTTTTTGGCCTTTTGGTTTTTGCCCGGTTTTCCTTAGGTTTTTGAGAGAAAAACTTGCCCGTAAAAACGCAACTTTTTGCTTCCGCGAGGGACACATATTTGCTTTCTATGGAGGCACAGGTTTACTTCCGCGAGCTGTTTTTTTAACTATGACCATAGAACAATTGTTCTACGATATTTTCATATATATATATATATATATATATATATATATATATATATATATATATATATATATATATATATATATATATATAATTATATTTACAAAAAGCATTACATGGGGTGAACCACCCAATACCAGTTCTAGGCAACATTTGGATCAAATTATAGGTTATGTTCTATCCAATGTTCAATCTGTAATACTTTGTCTTGCTTAGCTCTAAGCTTGACATTCTGTAGTCCTTCCTTGAGATAGTTGTTGGGGAACGTAGTAATTTTAAAAAGATTCCTACGATCACACAAAATCTATCTAGGTGATGCATAGCAACTAGAGGGGAGAGTGTGTCCACGTACCCTCGTAGACCGAAAGCGGAAGCATTTGAATAACACGGTTGATGTAGTTGAACTTCTTCGTGATCCAACCGATCAAGTACCGAACATATGGCACCTCCGCGTTCAGCACACGTTCAACTCGATGACGTCCCTCGTGCTCTTGATCCAGTTGAGGACAAAGGTGAGATCCGTCAGCACGACGGCATGGCGATGGTGATGATGATGTTACCGGCGTAGGGCCTCACCTAAGCACTACTATGGTATGATCGAGGTGTGTAACTGTGGAGGGAGGCACCACACACGGTTAAGAGAAACTTGTGTATTCTAGGGTGCTCCCTGCCCCCGTATATAAAGGAGCAAGGGGGAGGACGGTCGGCCCCTAGGGCGCGCCCCAAGAGAGAAGTCCTACTAGGACTACTAGTCCTAGTAGGATTCCACCACAAGGGAGAAGGGCGAAGGAAAGGAAAGGGAGAGGGAGTAGGAAAAGGGGGCGCCCCCCTTCCCTTGTCTTATTCAGACTCCAAGGGGGGGGGCGCGGCCTGCCCTAGCCGCCATCCTCTCTCTCCACTAAGGCCCATGGTGGCCCATTAGTTCCCTGGGGAGGGTTCCGGTAACCCCTCCGACACTCCGGTTTTACCCGAAACTATCCGGAACTCTTTTGGTGTCTGAATAACATGGTCCAATATATCAATCTTTATGTATCGATCATTTCGAGACTACTCGTCACATCCCTGATCTCATCCAGGACTCCGAACAAACTTCGGTCATCGAAAACATATAACTCACAATACATATCGTCATCGAACGTTAAGCGTGCGGACCCTACGGGTTCAGAACTATGTAGACATGACCGAGACACATCTCCGGTCAATAACCAATAGCGGAACCTGGATGCTCATATTGGCTCCCACATATTCTACGAAGATCTTTATCGGTCAAACTGCATAACAACATACGTTGTTCCCTTTGTCATCGGTATGTTACTTACCCGAGATTCGATCGTCGGTATCATCATACCTAGTTCAATCCCGTTATCGGCAAGTCTCTTTACTCGTTCCGTAATGCTTCATCCCGCAACTAACTCATTAATCACATTGCTTGCAAGACTTATAGTAATGAGCATTACCGAGAGGGCCCAGAGATACCTCTCTGAAACACGGAGTGACAAATCCTAATCTCAATCTATGCCAACCCAACAAACACCTTTGGAGACACCTGTAGGCACCCATTTGTGTTGTGATGTTTGGTAGCACACAAAGTGTTACTCCGATATTCGGGAGTTGCATAATCTCATAGTCTGAGGAACGTGTATAAGTCATGAAGAAAGCAGTAGCAATGAAACTATAACGATCATAATGCTAAGCTAATGGATGGGTCATGTCCATCACATCATTCTCCTAATGATGTGATCCCGTTCATCAAATGACAACACATGTCCATGGTTAGGAAACTTAACCATCTTTGATTAACGAGCTAGTCAAGTAGAGGCATACTAGGGACATTATGTTTTGTCTATGTATTCACACATGTACTAAGTTTCCGGTTAATACAATTCCAGCATGAATAATAAAAAATTATCATGAAATAAGGAAATAAATAATAATTTTATTATTGCCTCTAGGGCATATTTCCTTCAGTCTCCCACTTGCACTAGAGTCAATAATCTAGATTACAAAGTAATGATTCTAACACCCATGGAGTTTTGGTGCGGATCATGTTTTGCTCGTGGAAGAGGCTTAGTCAACGGGTCTGCAACATTTAGATCCGTATGTATCTTGCAAATCTCTATGCCCCCCTCCGACACTTGATGACTGATGGAATTGAAGCGTCTCTTGATGTGCTTGGTTCTCTTGTGAAATCTGGATTCCTTTGCCAATGCAATTGCACCAGTATTGTCACAAAAGATTTTCATTGGACCCGATGCACTAGGTATGACACCTAGATCGGATATGAACTCCTTCATTCAATCTCCTTCATTTGCTGCTTCAGAAGCAGCAATGTACTCTGCTTCACACGTAGATCCCGCCACGACGCTCTGCTTGGAACTGCACCAACTGACAGCTCCTCCATTCAATAAAAATATGTATCCGGATTGTGACTTAGAGTCATTCGGATCAGTGTCAAAGCTTGCATCGACGTAACCGTTTATGACGAGCTCTTTGTCACCTCCATAAACGGGAAACATATCCTTATTCCTTTTCAGGTATTTCAGGATGTTCTTGACCGTTGTCCAGTGCTCTACTCCGGGATTACTTTGGTACCTTCCTGCTATGCTTATAGCAAGGCACACATCAGGTCTAGTACACAACATTGCATACATGATAGAACCTATGGCTGAAGCATAGGGAATGACTTTCATTTTCTCTCTATCTTCTACAGTGGTCGGGCTTTGAGTCTGACTCAACTTCACACCTTGTAACACAGGCAAGAACCCTTTCTTTGACTGGTCCATTTTAAACTTCTTCAAAACTTTATCAAGGTATGTGCTTTGTGAAAGTCCAATTAAGCGTCTTGATCTATCTCTATAGATCTTGATGCCCAATATGTAAGCAGCTACACTGAGGTCTTTCATTGAAAACTCTTATTCAAGTATCCCTTTATGCTATGAAGAAATTCTATATCATTTCCAATCAGCAATATGTCATCCAGATATAATATTAGAAATGCTATAGAGCTCCCACTCACTTTCTTGTAAATACAGGCTTCTCCAAAAGTTTGTATAAAACCATATGCTTTGATCACACTATCAAAGTGTTTATTCCAACTCTGAGAGGCTTGCACCAGTCCATAAATGAATCGCTGGAGCTTGCACACTTTGTTAGCACCCTTTGGATTGACAAAACCTTCTGGTTGCATCATATACAACTCTTCTTCCAGAAATCCATTCAGGAATGCGGTTTTGACATCCATTTGCAAAATTTCATAATCATGAAATGCAGCAATTGCTAGCATGATTCGGACAGACTTAAGCATCGCTACGGGTGAGAAAGTCTCATCATAGTCAACTCCTTGAACTTGTCGAAAACCTTTCGCAACAAGTCGAGCTTTGTAGACAGTAACATTACCGTCAGCGTTGGTCTTCTTCTTGAAGATCCATCTATTTTCTATGGCTTGCCGATCATCGGGCAAGTCCCACAAAGTCCCCACTTTGTTCTCATACATGGATCCCATCTCAGATTTCATGGCCTCAAGCCATTTCGCGGAATCTGGGCTCATCATCGCTTCCTCATAGTTCATAGGTTCACCATGGTCCGAGTTTCATGATCATCATCATTAGCTTCCTCGCTAATTGGTGTAGGAATCACTAGAACCGATTTCTGTGATGAACTACTTTCCAATAAGGGAGAAGGTACAATTACCTCATCAAGTTCTACTTTCCTCCGACTCACTTCTTTCGAGAGAAACTCCTTCTCTAGAAAAGATCCATTCTTAGCAACAAATATCTTGCCTTCGGATCTGTGATAGAAGGTGTACCCAACAGTCTCATTTGGGTATCCTATGAAGACGCACTTCTCTGATTTGGGTTCGAGCTTATCAGGTTGAAGTTTTTTCACATAAGCATCACAACCCCAAACTTTAAGAAATGACAGCTTTGGTTTCTTGCCAAACCACAGTTCATAAGGTGTCATCTCAACAGATTTTGATGGTGCCCTATTTAAAGTGAATGCAGCCGTCTCTAAAGCATAACCCCAAAACGATAGAGGTAAATTAGTAAGAGACATCATAGATCGCACCATATCCAATAAAGTACGGTCACGACGTTCAGACCCACCATTTCGCTGTGGTGTTCCAGGTGGCGTAAGCCGTGAAACTATTCCACGTTGTTTCAAATGAAGACCAAACTCGTAACTCAAATATTCACCTCCACGATCAGATCGTAGAAACTTTATTTTCTTGTTACGATGATTTTCCACTTCACTCTGAAATTCTTTGAACTTTTCAAATGTTTCAGACTTATGCTTCATTAAGTAGATATAACCATATCTGCTCAAATCATCTGTGAAGTTAAGAACATAACGATACCCGCCACAAGCCTCAACACTCATTGGTCCACATACATCGGTATGTATTATTTCCAATAAGTCAGTAGCTCGTTCCATTGTTCCGAAGAACGAAGTTTTAGTCATCTTGCCCATGAGGCACGGTTCGCAAGCACCAAGTGATTCATAATCAAGTGATTCCAAAAGTCCATCAGCATGGAGTTTCTTCATGCGCTTTACACCGATATGACCCAAACGGCAGTGCCACAAATAAGTTGCACTATCATTATCAACTTTGCATCTTTTGGCTTCAATATTATGAACATGTGTATCATCATGATCGAGATTTAACAAAAATAGACCACTCAGCAAGGGTGCATGACCATAAAAGATATTACTCATATAAATAGAATAACCATTATTCTCTGATTTAAATGAATAACCGTCTCGCATTAAACAAGATCCAGATATAATGTTCATGCTCAAAGCTGGCACCAAATAACAATTATTCAGGTCTAAAACTAAGCCCGAAGGTAGATGTAGAGGTAGTGTGTTGACGTGATCACATCGACCTTGGAACCATTTCCCACGTGCATCATCACCTCGTCCTTATCCAATCTTCGTTTAATCTGTAGCCCTTGTTTCGAGTTGCAAATATGAGCAACAGAACCAGTATCAAATACCCAGGCGCTACTACGAGCATTAATAAGGTACACATCAATAACATGCATATCAAATATACCTTTCACTTTGCCATCCTTCCTATCCGCCAAATACTTGGGGTAGTTCCGCTTCTAGTGACTAGTCCCTTTGAAGTAGAAGCACTCAGTTTCAGGCTTAGGTCCAGACTTGGATTTCTTCTCCTGAGTAGCAACTTTCTTGCCGTTTTTCTTGAAGTTCCCCTTCTTCCCTTTGCATTTTTTCTTGAAACTAGTGGTCTTGTTGACCATCAACACTTGATGTTCCTTTTTGATTTCTACCTCCGCAGCTTTTAGCATCGCGAAGAGCTCGGGAATAGTCTTGTTCATCCCTTGCATATTATAGTTCATCACGAAGCCTTTATAGCTTGGTGGTAGTGATTGAAGAACTCTGTCAATGATACTATCATCACGAAGATTAACTCTCAGCTGAGTCAACTGGTTATGGTACCCAGACATTCTGAGTATGTGTTCACGAACAAAACTATTCTCCTCCATTTTGCAGCTGTAGAACTTGTTGAAGACTTCATATCTCTCAACTCGGGCATTTGATTGGAATATTAACTTCAACTCTTGGAACATCTCATATGCTCCATGACGTTCAAAACGTCTTTGAAGTCCCGATTCTAAGCCGTAGAGCATGGCACACTGAACTATCGAGTAGTCATCAACACGTGTCTGTCGGGCATTCACAATGTCTGCAGTTGCTGGCACGGGTGGTACACCTAACGGTGCTTCCAGGATGTAATTCTTCTGTGCAGCAATGAGGATAATCCTCAAGTTATAGACCCAGTCCGTGTAGTTGCTACCATCATCTTTCAACTTAGCTTTCTCTAGGAACGCATTAAAATTCAAAGGAACGGTAGCACGGGCCATTGATCTACAATAGCATAGACATGCAAAATAACTATCAGGACTAAGTTCATGATAAATTAAAGTTCAATTAATCATATTACTTAAGAACTCCCACTTAGATAGACATCCCTCTAGTCATCTAAATGATCACGTGATCCAAATCAACTAAACCATGTCCGATCATCACGTGAGATGGAGTAGTTTTCAATGGTGAACATCACTATGTTGATCATATCTACTATATGATTCACGTTCGACCTTTCGGCCTCAGTGTTCCGAGGCCATGTCTGCATATGCTAGGCTCGTCAAGTTTAACCCGAGTATTCTGCATGTGCAAAACTGACTTGCACCCATTGTATGTGAATGTAGAGCTTATCACACCCGATCATCACGTGGTGTCTCGGCACGACGAACTGTAGCAACAATGCATACTCAGGGAGAACACTTATACCTTGAAATTTAGTAAGGGATCATCTTATAATGCTACCGCTGTACTAAGCAAAATAAGATCCATAAAATATAAACATCACATGCAATCAAAATATGTGACATGATATGGACATCATCATCTTGTGCTCATGATCTCCATCACCAAAGCATCATCATGATCTCCGTCGTCACCGGCGCGACACCTTGATCTCCATCATAGCATCGCTGTCGTCTCACCAACTATTGTTACTACGACTATCACTACCGTTTAGTGATAAAGTAAAACAATTACATGGCGATTGCATTGCAGACAATAAAGCGACAACCATATGGCTCCTGCCAGTTGCCGATAACTCTGTTACAAAATATGATCATCTCATACAACAATTTATATCAGATCATGCCTTGACCATATCACATCACAGCAAGCCCTGCAAAAACAAGTTAGACGTCCTCTACTTTGTTGTTGCAAGTTTTACGTGGCTGCTACAGGCTTCTAGCAAGAACCTTCTTACCTATGCATCAAAACCACAATGATTTTTCGTCAAGTGTGTTGTTTTAACCTTCAACAAGGACTGGCCGTAGTCAAACTTGATTCAACTAAAGTTGGAGAAACAAACACCCGCCAGCCACCTATGTGCAAAAGCACGTCAGCAGAACCAGTCTCATGAACACGGTCATGTAATGTCAGTTGGGGCCGCTTCATCCAACAATACCGCTGAATCAAAGTAAGACGTTGGTGGTAATTAGTATGACTATTATCACCCGCAACTCTTTGTGTTCTACTCATGCATATAACATCTACGCATAGACCTGGCTCTGATGCCACTGTTGGGGAACGTGGTAATTTCAAAAAAAAATCCTACGATCACGCAAGATCTATCTAGGTGATGCATAGCAACGAGAGGGCAGAGTGTGTCCATGTACCCAAGTAGACCGAAAGCGGAATCATTTCAATAACGCGGTTGATGTAGTCGAACTTCTTCGCGATCCAACCGATCAAGTACCGAACGTATGGCACCTCCGTGTTCAGCACATGTTCAACTCGATGACGTCCCTCGTGCTCTTGATCCAGTTGAGGACGAGTATGAGTTCCGTCAGCACGACGGTGTGGCGACGGTGATGATGATGTTACCGGCGCAGGGCTTCGCCTAAGCACTACGATGGTATGATCGAGGTGTGTAACTGTGGACGGGGGCACCGCACACGATTAAGAGAAACTTGTGTATTCTAGGGAGCCCCTGCCCTGGTGTATAAAGGAGCAAGGGGGGAGGCCGGTCGGACCCTAGGGCGCGCCCCAAGAGAGGAGTCCTAGTAGGATTCCACCACAAGGGAGAAGGGCTAAGGAAAGGAGAGGGAGAGGGAGTAGGAAAGGGGGGGCGCCGCCCCCTTCCCTTGTCCTATTCAGACTCCAAAGGGACGGGCGGCCTGCCCTGGCTACCCTCCTCTCTCTCCACTAAGGCCCATGGTGGCCCATTAGTTCCCTGGGGGGGTTTCGGTAACCCCTCCGGCACTCCAGTTTTACCCAAAACTCTCTGGAACTCTTCTGGTGTCCGAATAACATGGTCCAATATATCAATATTTATGTCTCAATCATTTCAAGACTCCTCGTCACGTTCGTGTCCGAGACTCCGAACAAACTTCGGTCATCAAAAACATATAACTCACAATACATATCGTCATCGAACGTTAAGCGTGTGGACCCTACGAGTTCGAGAACTATGTAGACATGACCGAGACACATCTCCGGTCAATAACCAATAGCGGAACCTTGATGCTTATATTGGCTCCCACATATTCTACGAAGATCTTTATCGGTCAAACCGCATAACAACATACGTTGTTCCCTTTGTCATCGGTATGTTACTTGCCCGAGATTCGATCGTGGGTATCATCATACCTAGTTCAATCTCATTACCGACAAGTCTCTTTACTCGTTCCGTAATGCTTCATCCTGCAACTAACTCATTAGCCACATTGCTTTCAAGGGTTATAGTGATGAGCATTACCGAGAGGGCCCAGAGATACCTCTCCGAAACACGGAGTGACAAATCCTAATCTCGATCTATGCCAACCCAACAAACACCTTCGGAGACACCTGTAGAGCACCTTTATAATCGCCCATTCATGTTGTGACATTTGGTAGCACACAAAGTGTTCCTCCAGTATTCGGGAGTTGCATAATCTCGTAGTCTGAGGAACGTGTATAAGTCATGAAGAAAGCAGTAGCAATGAAACTGTAATGATCATAATGCTAAGCTAACGGATGGCTCATGTCCATCACATCATTCTCCTAATGATGTGATCTTGTTCATCAAATGACAACACATGTCCATGGTTAGGAAACTTAACCTTCTTTGATTAACGAGCTAGTCAAGTAGAGGCATACTAGGGACATTATGTTTTGTCTATGTATTCACACATGTACTAAGTTTCCGGTTAATACAATTCTAGCATGAATAATAAACATTTATCATGAAATGACGAAATAAATAATAACTTCATTATTGCCTCTAGGGCATATTTCCTTCAATAGTATCTCCAAGAGCTTATGTATGGTGGAGCAGATCTGAAGATTTTATCATTTCTTACCATCCAAATACCCGAGCAAGCCATAATTATGATCTCTACCGCAATGTCTTTAGGTAGCTCGATCGTGGTCAGTATAATTTCATCATATGCAGATATTCCTCTCTGTTTGGTGGGGAGCAGGTTTGTCCAACAACTGTGTGAGAAAGGGAAATTCCAGAATAGGTGGATAAGAGTCTCCTCTGTTGACAGCACATAGAGCACAATTCTAATCTTCTAAGAACATGTTCCTACATTGCAGTAAGTTCCTTGTGATGACTCTATCATGCAATAGGAGCTAGAAGAAAATCTTGTGTCTGAGTCTGCAGGTCGTTTTCCATATCTGTTTAAAGATGGTATGAGCTTCTGTCTTCCCACATATGATCTTGTACATCTTCATGGATGAGTACTGTGTGGTGGTCCAGGGATATGTCCATTTGTCCTTCTCATCTGAGTGTGTTCTGTTGAGAATCTGATTTTGGAGGGAGTTGAATTGGTTGAAGGCTTGCTGTGAAAGGGGTTTGTGGAATAGTTGACTAAACTCATGTTGGTCTTGGGCTTGCATCAATGTAATCTCTTTGTTTATGACAAAGGAGTAAATTTAGGGAATTTATGCTTTAGAGGTTCACCCATCCATTTGTCAGACCAGAATAAAGTAGTGTCCCCCTTGCCTGGTGTGCAGATGGCATGTTGCTTGAATGTGGGCAGAGTTCTAAGAATTGCTTTCCACCAAAAGGATCCCACCATTTTTTCACTTGGGAGGCAATCCTGGTAATGTGTTTCCCGAATGATCTTGACCCAGGGGGGTATTCTCTTTGTTGAAGAACTTATGAAGGAATTTCATGAGTAAGGCCTTGTTATGAGATTGGACATCCAGGATAACCAGACCACCTTGTGTTTTAGGCTGGCATAATTTGTTCCATGAAATAAGGACAAATATCTTTCTTGTGTACCAAACTTTCTCCAGAAGCAATTCATGAAATATGAGTTTATTTGTTTGACTACTGTCTGGGGAATCAATATAGTGCACATGAAGAAAATATGCATGCTTGAAAAAACTGACTTGCTGAGGGTAAGCTTGTCTCCAGTAGACAGTAGAATGGAGCTCCCAAGAAGCCTATTTTCGATTCTCTTCAACATAGGCATAAATTCCTCAACCCTTGGTTTGGTGTAGCATAGTGGTAGCCCCAGATATTTATGTGGGAGTGTACCAATTTTGCAGCCCAGAAGTTGTGATAGTTCAGTCATCTTGTTCATGGGGGTGTTGATGGCAATGAGGGTTGATTTGGAGTAATTGACTTTGAGACATGTGTAAGCAGCATAGTGAAGCAAGAGGTTTTTGATGTGCTGAAGTTGCATATTGTCGGCCTTAGCAACCAGGATGGTGTCATCTGCATACTGAATGATGGGGTAATCAGTGCAAGATTGATGAACAAGTGGTGTCCGAGTCAAGTTGTTTAGCATGGATTCATTCATCATGGATTATAAGACATCAGCAACAATCACAAATATGAGAGGTGAGAGTGGATCTCCTTGTTTGACACATTTTTTACACAAAAATTGTTTTCCTGGAACTCCATTAAGAAGCACAGAAGAAAAGCCAGTCCCATATATCATTTTAATCCACTGAATCCATTTGTGTCCAAAGCCTTTTGCCTACATAATCTGTATGATGGTTTAACATATCAACTACTTTCTCAAATCTAGTTTCAGTAATACCGGCCCTGTTTTGCTTTGAAAGCATTGATGAATGTATTCATAAGACCAAGCAAGATAGTCTTGAATGCATCTGTTGTTCATAAAACCATATTCGTTGGTGTGGACCATTTCGAGGATAACTTTTTGTAGCATGTTTGCCAGTAGCTTAGTGATGATCTTTAGAGTACAGTTCAGAAGGGAGATAGGCCTGAAGTCTGCAGTGCTAGTAGCAGCATCAACTTTGGGGATCAAGGTAATGAAGGAGTAGTTGATGCTTTGGATATTAACACTACTAGAGTGAAAATCATGGATGAGTTTGTAAAAATCAAAGGCAATGATATCCCAACAATGTTTGAGGAATGCAACATTAAAACCATCTAATCTTGGTGACTTATCAGAGGGCATCTGCATGACCACATTATCATTCTTTCCTGGTGAAGGGGGATTCCAATTCAGATAGATCTTTCAAAGATTGCAGAATATTATCCAATTGAAGAGGGTTGTCAGTGGGGGAGGTGGTACCCAGTCTTTCTTTGAATGCCCTGAATAGAATGGTAGATTTGGCTTGATGGTCATGGTATTCTTATCCTGTTTCATCTTTGAGCATAGCAATACAATTACTTCTGAACTTGATTGTGGCTTTGGCTTGGAAGTATTTAGTGTTTGCCTCCCCCATCTGAACATGTCTGATTGTGGCTCTTTGTTTCCAATATATTCTTTGGTGATCCAGAATCACTGCAAGATGATTTTTAAGAATTTCCCTACCATTTGATTCATCTATGGATAGAGGTCTGAATTCCTTAAAATAATCATAGCATAGGATTAGGAAATTGGTGTCTGCAATAATTTTCCTCAAGTTATATATTTGCCTAGACCAAAATTTCAGTCCTCTCCTCAATCTTTTGAATTTGACAGCTATGACTTTTGCACTGTCTCTTTCATTCACTTCTTGAGACCAGATGGATTTGACAACATCCTTGAATTGTGGATGTTGTAACCAGAAATTCTCAAATCTGATATATTAGTTCTGGGAATAGCAAAGCCAATTTTGATGTTGATGGGCACATGGCCAGCAGTGGTTTTTGCCAAGGGGTAGGCAAAAGTGGAAGGGTATTTTAATGTCCATGCTTCAGATGTAAAACACCAATCCTGTTTCTCAAGCAGAGGAGCGTCTTGCATATTGCTCCATGTGAAATTACTACCTTTCAGAGGGATTTCAATTAGTGCCTATTGGTTTATTGCTTCATTAAAATTGAGCATGTCATCTAAATTTCCTCCTCCTCTACTTATGTTGTGAGGGTATCTTATATAGTTAAAGTCTCCCAATATGATCCAATGAATATCGTCATCCACTTGGAAATTCTTTAGCCAATTAATGAAGAGAAGTCTTTCTTGCTGTTCACATAGACCATACACATTGGTGAGGACCCACTGATCTCCATTATGCCTGGAGGTAAACTGGATGGAGATGGCATAATTATTTCTGTGAAGGACCTGACCCCCCAAAACTTGATCATTCCATGCAACTAAAATCCCTCCTAATGCTCAAACAGATGGGAGGTGTTCAAACTTGCTAATTCTTCTGGGACAGAATATTTTAATGTATGTGATGTCAAATGACTCTCTCTTATTTTCCTGTATGCAGGTAACTGAGCACTGTGATTCTTCAATTTTATCAGCTATTGCAGTCCATTTCTTAGGGTTATTAATACCCCTAATATTCCAGTTTAGAATGCTCCATTCTCTATTCATGAGCTAGCAATAGTACTAAGCAGATAGATGTTATATTAGGCTGTATAGAATGTGGAACTAGAATAAGGTGATGTGCTGGAGAGAGATAGCAGGTATAAGAGATGATATACTTGCAGTCTAGTGCCCAATATAAAAGTTCAGTAGTGCCATATCTCATACAGTCTTTCATAGCAAATTCAGTATAGCCAGGAAACATCACAGGACACCAAAAATTATAGAGCAGGGCTTGAGAAGAATTATGAGGATCTAGATCCATTTCTTATTATGCTCCTTTGAGGTCTTGTTCCCCTCCAGAGTGGAACTTGTACCTTTGCTCTTCTCTGGCCTCTTGGACAGGATCTCTACAGTGGTGTCCCTCTCAGTTACCTTGCAAAAAGAGGTGTTTAGGCTCTTAACCACTTTGGCAGTGATAATTGGTGGTTTAGCATTACATGCAAGACAATCCTTATCCATGCAAACTGATATTTTGAAACCCTTAGATAATTTTTGAAGTCTACAACTTCTTCTTACCTTTGTCAAAACCAATGGGATTTTGTCCTTCCTTTTTTGTGATTGTGAAGAGCTGATGTGGATGAAGCACATGTTACTTCAGTAGTTGCTACTTTAGAAGTGTACCAAGTGCATTATCCTCTGTGCCCTGTTGAGATGAAGGAGCAGTACATATGGGTGTATTATGAGCTGGACATTTCTCAGGTATTGCAAAGGGCAGAGTGTTGTTGAAATCTGATCCTTGACTAATGATTTCCCATACATTAGATGTAAAAAACTTTTTTCCCATTCAAATTTATCTGGAGTTAATAGATTTAGTGATAGAAAATTAACCCAATCTGCTGGTACCTAGATAATTTCTTTGTTGTGCACTGTGGGGGCAGAATGGGATCTCCAAATCTTTGGACCCTCACTACTAAGAAGAGCTTACTCAGTCAGTTGCTTGGATGAGGCATCTGCACTTAGTGCAGAATCAAGTGCCATGCCTGTCTTGAGTGGCAATCCCGGGCAAATAGTGTGAGCCTCATTAATAAAGGCGAGAATAGGAAAGCCTGGTGGAGCAGATGGATCTTGTGAAGTATCACCTTCATCGCCATGAAGTTCTTTATACCCATCCTTATCAGAAATCTCCCTGTGGCACTTATGAGTATCTGTATTTTCTGCATTTTCAGTTCTAGTTGGGGTAGTGTCAATCACTGTAGTGTCAATAACAGTGTTAATAACCTGCATAACCAAAGCCTTCTTACAAGCAGTTGGACATTTGCCTGTAATTCTAACTACATGGGATCCATATCTCTGTTCTCATATACTGTAGTTTTCTTTTGCATGATAACATCTAAGCTCAGATCAAGAATAGGCAGGCTCTGTATGACTGGTGGGTGCAAGACAGCAATAGATGCAGGTTGATGGATGTTGTCAGCATCAATATTAGGTTGTTGGGCCTGTGGGAGCATAACTGGGCCTGGCCCAATTGTCTCAAATGCCATGTTCAGATCTGGGAGCTGTTGTTGTATTGGCGCCAAGGGACCATTGGCAGAAGCAGCAGAGTTTGTAGAGTTGTCTGAAGGACCTCCTGAAATAGTGATGCTACTGTTAGCATTGCCTCCATTAGCATTTTCTTCTGCATTTAGTGGCTCCATTAAATCATTGAGAGCCAAAAATTCTCCCTGTTGGAGTTCCAGGTCAACTTCATCTACTTGTGGCATGGCTCAGTGCCCCCATCCTGGTAGATTAGCTTCCTCTTCCTCCTCTGCAGGATGATCCTCCATCATATCCTGGTTTTCAGCTTCATTGTTCAGTGCCAGTTGAAGATTAACATGATTATCCTTTGGTTGGTTATGTGGTGGATGAAGATCATCATGCTCATGTTGCTGAAGTGGTCCTAAGAAATGATTGTGTTGGTTTGGATGAAAGAAAACTTGTGGTGGGATTGAGTGTGGATTACCATGAGGTTTAGGATCCTTATTAGGTGGCACTGCCCCTAGAATCTGATGTTGCAGGATAACTACAAACACTATAAGAGATCCAGACTAAAAGTTGTCACCCTCTCCAAATACAATGCTGGCAGGAATATCAGAGAGCTCCTCAACCATCAAATTCACCATGAGATTTTCTCTTGTGCTTCTAACTCTGTCCCACATGAGAAACCTGACAATTTTTTTGACATCATTGCTCACTTCTTGGATATTCATTCTGTCAAAAGGGTACCCGCAAAGCAAGATCCATACATCTCTATTCAAGACTAAGCTTCTCCAGTTCAATCCCTGTTTGTTCTTTTGGAAAATGACATGCACATCTTTGAATAAGTGTGGGATGTTTGCAACTAATCCATCTCTATCAATAACGTTGTTCATCTTGACATACGCTTGACTAAAGGGGCATGTATCTATATTAGATAAACCCAGTCTTTTGTTTGCCAAAAAGTCAGAGAGTACCTCTTGGATGGTGTTGAATGCGACTGGAAGATTTGGCATTGGAACAATCGTTGCAATCCCCCAGTCCTCACGAGTGCGTGTGAAATAACATGCGGTGCCCCCATGTTTGGTTTTGGTAATTGATGACATTCTCTATGGACTAATGGTTTCCTTGAGTTATATTTGAAGGATTTGTCCATAGGCTTGTCTTGAAGTCCATGTGTTGGTTTCAAGGAGTTTATGTGTTGACCAAGTTGCTATTCAAGGAATTACATAAAGATTGGTCATGATATGGTTGTGCATGACTTAGTCAAGAGTGAATCAAGTTGATCAACTCACAAATCATAGAAGATGTACCAAGAGGGATCTAGTGATCACATGGTATGGTAAGCATTGTCCATTACGCTTTGTGTACTAACCCATGGTCTACGTGAGAGTTCTATGTGGGGTTAGGTAAGCTTATGTGTTGACCAAGGTGCTATTCAAGGAACTATATAAAGATTGGTCATGATATATGGTTGATCAAGACTAAGTCAAGAGTGAATCAAGTTGATCAACTCACAAAGCGTAGAAGATGTACCGAGAGGGATCAAGTGATCCTATGGTATGGTAAGCATTGTCCATTACGCTTTGTGTACTAACCCATGGTCTACGTGAGAGTTCTATGTGGGGTTACGTATGTTGGGGTTACGTATGTTTCCATGGGCTTGCATCAAGAGGAAGATCTCATACAACCCATGGAGGATGACATCAAGTGATGATCGTCATCAAGGTTGAGGTTTGCAAGCTCAAGTGGAGCAACATGAAGAGTAGCTCACCCATAATGGAGTATGGGGGAGCAATCATGCTTGATGCTTGCCGTCCATTGTGGTGTCAATGGACGTGTGAATATGGGCCGAAGAGTGGCTCACCCATAGTGGAGTATGGGGGAGCAATCAACTAGTCTTCATCGAGCCAACGCAATCAAGAAAGGTGGTCCAACTTGAGAGAGTCAAGATCGTCATCATCTAGCTCAAGTGGACTATGTGCAAAGCAAAGGTTTGTCCTTGATATGTTTTCTATTTTACCGATCTAATGATGGTAGTTGGTAGACCGGGTTATAGGATCGATTGTCGTACTACCAGGGGGGCTCTCGAGTTGTTAGCTTGATCGTATCATTTGCAGAGAGCTCAAACCATTGCATCTGCGCATCATCTTTCTTGGTTATTGTTTGGTTCTTCTCCTTGTGAGATTTGGAGCTTATGGTCATCTTCATGACAAGCTCAAGTTCATCAAACACGGAGTTCATGTGCATCTTCTATGATGTTTTCGATGTTGGAGTTTTTGCCAATTCTTCATTCATAGAGGTTTCACATCTCTATATCATTGGCATTTATTCTCCATCGTTTGTTCTTATTTTAGCCAATCACTTTTGGATAGCTCTTGTCGTCATCTATCCAACAAGCTTGAGTTTGCTCAATTCGGAGCTCGTATGCGAAAGTTATGGTTGTTTTGTTCTTACTTGTTTTTCTTAGACCGATTGTACCGCTTCTTACACTGGCTGTATCGGTTGACCGGTACTACTAGTGTTTGGGGCTGTTATACTGCTCCAGAGTTGGTCCGATGGTTGTACCGCTCTACCACCAGACTAGGTTCTGTTGTGGAGCGGTTCTTGGGTGGTTGTGGGCCTGTTTTACCGGTTAGTTCGAGTTTGACCTGTACTACTGGTGCCATGGGTGGTTGTACTGCTTAGTGATTTTCCTACAGGTAGGTTTTGTCTCTGTTTTGTTCGGTTGTATCAGTACTTACACCGGTTGTACCGGTCCTACTGTTTTCTTGCACATAACGGGTAGATTCGTGGAGAACTATGAAAGGGGATCTTCTTCCTATTGGACCCTATCTCTTGAGCTCGTGTTCTTCCCCCATTATTGACCTTCTTCGAGCTTGCTATCTCTCAATCCCTCCATGGATTCTTGCTAGTTTTTTTGGGGGGGGGAGATAGGAGATCTAGATCCACTTTTCCACTGATCACTTTCTCCTCTATGTGAGGGGAACCCCTTGGATCTAGATCTTGGAGTTCTTCGTGTTCTCTTCTTCGTTCTTCCTCTCATTTTCTTCCCTAGCATCAATTGCTTTGGTGGGATTTGGTAGAGAAGGACTTGGGCACTCCATGTGCCCTTGCCATTGCATTTGGTGCATCGGTTTGAGTTCTCCCCGGTGATACGTGTAAGTTACAAGTTGAGAAGCTTATTACTCTTGGGTGCTTGGTACCCTTGAGCTTGTTCCTCTTGGGTGCCTTGGTGCCCTAGACGGTTGGTGGTGTTTGGAGCTCAATCATTGTGGTGTAAAGGTCCTCCAAGCGTCCGGGTCTGCAATTAGGTTGTGGAGATCGCCCCGAGCAATTTGATGGGTTTCGGCGACCGCTCCCAAGGGTTGCCAAAGTGTACGGGTTCGGTGACCTCCCCCAAGGGTCTCCAATTGTACGGGTTCGGTGACCACCCTCAAGGGTCCCTTAGTGGAATCACGACATCTTGCATTGTGCGAGGGCGTGAGGAGATTACGGTGGCCCTAGTGGCTTCCTGGGGAGCATTGTGCCTCCACACCGCTCCAAACAAAGATTAGCATCCGCAAGGGTGTGAACTTCAGGATACATCATCGTCTCCGCATGCCTCGGTTATCTCTTGCTCGAGCCCTTTACGTATGCACTTTACTTTGTGATAGCCATAGTGTTCCATGTTATATATCTTGCTATCATTTAGTTGTTTATCTTGCTAAGCATAAGTTGTTGGTGCACATAGGTGAGCCTAGTTGTTGTAGGTTTTATGCTTGACAAATTAACCGCTAGGTTTATTTCACATTTGTTCAAGCCTAAACCGTAATTATTTTAAAGCACCTATTCACCCCCCCTCCAGGTGATATCCACGATCTTTCAGTTGGTATCAGAGCCTTGTCTCTCATTGTTAGGCTTCACCGCCTAGAGAGTAAAGATGTTGACTAGGGGATTAGGATTCTCTGACACTCTTAGTTTTGATGGCACATATTTTGATGTTTGGGTAATTCGCATGCTTAATCTCTTTAGGGTCATGGACCCAAATTTAGAACGAATTGTAGATATGGGTTTTTCTCCTCCAAAGGATCCTCAACGATTATCTTTAGAGGATGATAAAAACTTTGATCTCAATTCTCAAGCTTCTAATGTTCTTTTCGATGCTTTTAGCAATGTAGTTATATTTCAACTCATGCCATTCCGGGATGCTCATGAGTTGTGGCCAAAGCTTCAAGATAAATATGGTATGTCCAAGATTTGTGTGGATGATTGTTCTCTCTCCACCTCCGGCCGCATGGTGTTCTCAACTTCTTCTACTTCACCTACATGTGGATTGCCACAAGGTAATGATATTGTGAGTAGTGCTGGTCATTGCAATGATGATACTGTACTTATGGTTGATGATCCTTTGATGACCCACAAGTATATGGGAAAATTGTAGCCTTTTCGATAAGTAAGAGTGTCAAACCCAATGTGGAGCAGAAGGAAATGACAAGTGGTTTTCAGCAAGGTAATGTCTACAAGTGCTAAAATTGTAAGTAGCGGAGTAGTTTGATAGCAAGATAATTTGTAACGAGCAAGTAATAATAGTAGTAACAAAGTGCAGCAAGGTAGCCCAATCCTTTTGAGGCAAAGGACAGACCAAAACGGTCTCTTATGATAAGCAAAGTGTTCTTGATGGTACACGGGAATTTCATATAGTCACTTTCATCATGTTGGCTTAATTCGTGTTCGCTACTTTGATAATTTGATATATGGGTGGACTGGTGCTTAGGTGTTGTTCTTACTTGAACAAACCTCCTACTTATGATTAACCCTCTCGCAAGCATCCACAACTACGAGAAAAGTATTAAGAATAAATTCTAACCATAGCGTTAAACTTTTGGATCCAATCGGTCCCTTACGGAATAACGCATAAACTGGGGTTTAAGCTTCTGTCACTCGCGCAACCCACCATCTAATAACTACTCCACAATGCACTCCCTTAGACCCAAATATGGTAACGTGTCATGTAGTGGACGTTCACATGACACCACTAAGAGAATGGCAACATACATATCATCAAAATATCGAGCACATATCAAGTTAACATGATTACTTGCGACATGACT
The DNA here is from genome assembly GCF_018294505.1 of Triticum aestivum. NCBI lineage: Eukaryota > Viridiplantae > Streptophyta > Magnoliopsida > Poales > Poaceae > Triticum > Triticum aestivum. The sequence goes on from NC_057798.1 coordinate 502,521,784, forward strand.
TCTCCCGTGACCTCAAGATAGAAAGTAACTACTCACAAATGATAATCATACTCAAGGTTAGAGGGGTATTAAATAGCATAATGGATCTGAACATATAATCTTCCACCAAATAAACCATATAGTAATCAACTACAAGATGTAATCAACGCTACTAGTCACCCACAAGCACCAATCTATAGTTCCGGTACAAATATTGAACACAAGAGATGAACTAGGGTTTGAGAGGAGTTGGTGTTGTTGAAGATGTTGATGAAGATAGACCTCCCCAAGATGGGAGAGTTGTTGGTGATGATGATGACAATGATTTCCCCCTGCGGGAGGGAAGTTCCCTCGGCGGAATCGCTCCACCGGAGGGCAAAAGTGCTCCTGCCCAAGTCCCGCCTCAAGACGGCGACGCTTTGTCCTGAAAGTCCTCTCCTCATTTTTTCTAGGTCAAAATGACTTATATACCAGAAGAGGGGCACCAAAGGTGGGCCTGGGTGAGCACAACCCCCCAGGGCGCCCCTGGGCTCCCTGGGGCGCCCAGGTGGGTTGTGCCCACCTGGTGGGCCCCCTCTGGTACTTATTGACTCCAAAAATTCTTATTTATTCCATAAAAAAATCCTTGTGAAGTTTTAGCTCATTTGGAGTTGTGCAGAATAGGTAGCTTGACGTAGCTTTTTCAGGCCCAGATTTCAAGCTGCCAGAATTCTCCCTCTTTGTGTATACCTTGCATATTATGAGAGAAATGGCATTAGAATTACTCCAAAAAGCATTATTATACACTAAAACAACATAAATAACAGCAGGAAAACATGATGGAAAATGGACACATCAACTCCCCCAATCTTAGACCTCGCTTGTCCTCAAGCGAAAACCGAAATCGAAAAACATGTCCACATGCTTAGAGAGAGAGGTGTCGATAAAAACAAAAATACGAACATAGCATCATCATGTAACTTATTATAACAACAACAAATTTTAACATAAAACTTTTATTATAGAATGTTTATCATAGACTTCTCATGAACAAGTGACAATTCATCACAGCATCAAAGTATAAAGCATAAACTTTATTGGAAACCAATAAACTATGTTCTCAGTCAATTTTGCAACTACAATTCATCATCTTTTCAGGAAGGGTCACATATCGGAGCCTTTAGGAAAGTCCACATACTCAACCATCATTTACTCTTTTATGATTGCTAACACTCACCGCGTACACATGAGCAAAACATTTCAACTGGACACATAGAAAGATAGGGGCTTATAGTTTTGCCTTCCAACGCGTTCACCTCAAGGGTGATGTCAACAATAATAACTCATGCTACCCTCATTCAAATGGATATATGTGCCTAGATCTTTCCTCACCACATGATGCTTGCGAAAGGAGAAAAACAAAAGGAATAGAGAGAAAAACTTTGACTCTTGCATGAAAATAAATACATGAAAGTAAAAGATAGGCCCTTCGCAGAGGGAAGCAGAGGTTGCCATGCGCTTTTTGTTTGTATTCTCAACCCCTTAGTTCAAGAGAATGTCACGTTATATTGCCCCTTTGATGGCAACCTTTATTATGTAGTCTGTCGCTTTTATTCTTCACCATCACAAGTTCGTACAACACTCAATTTTCCCTTACACTAAATGATCTCACACTTTTAGAAGGAATTTTTATTACCCAATCCATAGGTAGGTATGGTGGACTCTCAAAAAAGATTTGGGTTTAAGGGTTTTGTATGCACAAGTAGTATCTCTACTTAGTGTAGAGTTTTTGGCTAGAAAAGATAGGGGCAAGCACCACATGTTGAAGGATCTATGACAATATAACTTCTATGTGAATATGAACAAACATAAATCATTATGTTGTCTTCCTTGTCCAATGTCAACAATTTTGGCATATAATATTTTGATGGGTGCTCACAATCGCAAAAGATTTCCAGGATAGTGTATTTGCATGTGAACCTTCTCTTCCCTTATTAATTCTTTCATGAGATGCATCATTGAACAATGCTATGTTTGTCAACCTACAATAAAATTTACTACCTACACTTTTCCTTGTGTAATGTCATCACTTACCATAAGATTAGCATATGATCTATTTCATTTATTTCCTTTCTTTTTATTGAAACAAGAGAGTAAAGAAGGCAAAACTCAAACTAAACTTTATTATATATCTTGCACATGATTACAAGGATTGATCACTAAGCAAACTCTCAAAAAGAAAGGATCAAACTGAACTTTTATTCATCTAATAGAAAAAGATAACCATGGATCGAACTAAGAAAGTAAAGGCAAAAGATAATGGAGATGTGATACGTCCATTTTGCATCATGTTTTCCTACTATTATTTATGTTGTTTTATTGTATAATAATGCTTTTTGGAGTAATTCTAATGCCTTTTCTCTCATAATATGCAAGTTATGCACCAAGGGGGAGAATTCTGGCAGCTGGAAATCTGGACCTGAAAAAGCTATGTCAAGCTACCTATTCTGCACAACTCCAAATGAGCTAAAACTCCTCGAGGATTTTTATGGAATATTTAATAAATACTGGAGCAAATAAGTACCAGTGGAGGGCCACCAGGTGGGCACAACCCACCTGGGCGCGCCGGGGAGGACATTCGCGGCAAAGTGCCGCCGCCTCGAGGCAGAACTTGGGCAGGAGCACTTTTGCCCTCAGGCGGAGCGATTCCGCCGAGGGAACTTCCCTCCCGGAGGGGGAAATCATCGTCATCATCATCACCAACAACTCTCCCATCTCGGGGAGGGCTATCTTCATCAACATCTTCATAGCACCAACTCCTCTCAAACCCTAGTTCATCTATTGTGTTCAATCTTTGTATCAAACCTATAGATTGGTGCTCGTGGGTGACTAGTAGTGTTGATTACATCTTGTAGTTGATTACTATATGGTTTATTTGGTGGAAGATTATATGTTCAGATGCATTATGCTATTCAATACCCCTATGATCTTGAGCATGTTTATCATTTGTGAGTAGTTACTTTCGTTCTTGAGGTCACGGGAGAAATCATGTTGCAAGTAATCATGTGAACTTGATACGTTTTCGATATTTTGATCGTATGTATGTTGCCATTCTCTTAGTGGTGTCATGTGAATGTCGACTACGTGACACTTCACCATATTTTGGTCTAAGGGAGTGCATTGTGGAGTAGTTATTAGATGTTGGGTTGCAAGAGTGACAGAATCTTAAACCCCAGTTTATGCGCTATTCCGTAATGGACCTATTGGATCCAAAAGTTTAATGCTATGGTTAGAATTTATTCTTAATACTTATCTTGTAGTTGCGGATGCTTGCGAGAGGGTTAATCATAAGTAGGGGGTTTGTTCAAGTAAGAACAACACCTAAGCACTGGTCCACCCACATATCGAATTATCAAAGTAGCGAACACGAATTAAGCCAACATGATGAAAGTGACTAGATGAAATTCCCGTGTACCCTCAAGAACACTTTGCTTATCATAAGAAACTGTTTTGGCCTGTCCTTTGCCTAAAAAAGGATTGGGATACCTTGCTGCACTTTTGTTACTACTATTGTTACTTGCTCGTTACAAATTATCTTGATATCAAACTACTCTGCTACTTACAATTTTGGCACTTGCAGACAATACCTTGGTGAAAACCACTTGTCATTTCCTTCTGCTCCACATTGGGTTCGACACTCTTACTTATTGAAAAGTCTACAATTGACCCCATATACTTGTGGGTCATCAAGGCTATTTTTTGGCGCCGTTTCCGGGGAGTGAAGCACTCTTGGTAAGTGGAAATTTGTAAGGAAACATTATTACTATGTTCTGAAATTTATTGTCAATTGCTACTATGGAAAACAACCCTTTGAGGGGTTTGTTCGGGGTATCTTCACCTCGACCGGAACCACAATTAGTTACCCCTCAACCTACTGTACCTACTGAAAATATTGAATATGAATTCCTTCGGGTATGTTAGAACAACTGCTAGCTAATCCTTATGCAGGAGATGGAACCGAACATCCTGATATGCACTTAGTATATGTGGATGAAATTTGTGGATTATTTAAGCTTGCAGGTTTGCCTGGAGATGAAGCTAAGAAGAAGGTTTTCCCTTTATCTTTGAAGGGAAAAGCATTGAAATGGTATAGGCTATGTGATGATATTGGATCCTGGAACTGGAACCGTTTGAAATTGGAATTTCATCAGAAATTTTATCCTATGCATATAGTTCATCGTGATCGGAATTATATATATAATTTTGGGCCTCGTGAAGGAGAAAGTATCACTCTATATTGGGGGAGGCTTAAGTCAATGTTATATTCATGCCCCAATGATGAGCTCTCGAGAGAAATTATTATTCAAAATTTTTATGCTTGGCTTTCTCGTAATGATCAATCCATGCTCGATACTTCTTGTACTGGTTCTTTTATGAAGAAGACTATTGAATTACGGTGGAATATTTTAGAAAGAATTAAATGCAACTTTGAAGATTGAGAACTCGACGAAGGTAAAGAGTCAGGTATTGAACCTAAGTTTGATTGTGTTAAATCTTTTATGAATACCGATGCTTTTCGAAAGTTTAGCACTAAATATGGACTTGACTCTGAGATAGTAGCCTCCTTTTGCGGATCTTTTGCTACTCATGTTGATCTCCCTAGGGAGAAGTGGTTTAAATATCACCCACCAATTAAAGAAGAAGTTAAAGAACTGGTATAAGCTAAAGAAGAAACTATCATTTACAATGTTGATCCAGTTGTTCCCACTGCTTATATTGAAAAACCACATTTTCCTGTTAGGATGAAGGAACATGCTAAAGCTTCAACCATGGTTAACAAAAGTTATGTTAGAACACTCAAACCTTCTGAACAAATAAAAGTTGAACCTAGTGTTGCTATGGTTAAAGATCTCTTAGTTGATAATATTGATGGGCATGTTATTTACTTATGTGATGAAGCTTCTAGAATTGCCAAACCTGAAGGAAAAGATAACCATAGACTAGTTGTTGGCATGCATGTTGTCTCAGTTAAGATATGAGATCACTGTTATCATGGGTTATGTGACCTATATGCTAGTGTAAGTGCTATTCCTTTCTCCTTATATCAAGAAATTAAAGATGAAATAGCACCTGCTGAGATAGAAGACATAGATGTTACTATTAAACTTGCTAATAGAGATACTATATCACCAATTGGGATTCTTAGAGATGTTGAAGTCTTGTGTGGGAAAATAAAATACCCTACTGATTTTCTTGTTCTTAGCACCCCACAAGATGACTTTTGTCCCATTATTTTTGGTAGACCTTTCTTGAACACTGTCAATGCTAAAATTGATTGTGAGAAACAAATTGTCGGTGTTAGCTTTGGTGATGAATCTCATGAGTTTCATTTTTTCAAGTTTAGTAAACAACCTCATAAGAAAGATTTGCCTAGTAAGGATGAAATTATTGGTCTTGCTTCTATTGTTGTGCCTCCTACTGATCCTTTGGAACAATATTTGCTAGACCATGAAAATGATTTGCATATGCGTGAAAGAAATGAAATAGATAGAATCTTTTTCCAACAACCACCTGCTTAAACACAATTTGCCTATTGAAACTCTAGGAGGTCCTCCTCCACCTAAAGGTGATCCTGTCTTTGAATTAAAACAATTGCCAGACACTTTGAAATATGCTTATCTTGATGAGAAAAATATATATCTTGTTATTATTAGTGCTAACCTTTGAGAACATGAAGAAGAAAGACCGTTGAAAGTTCTTAGGAAGCACACGGCTGCTATTGGATATACTCTTGATGATCTTAAGCGCATTAGTCCCACTCTATGTCAGCACAAGATTAATATGGAACCCGATGCTAAACCCGTTATTGATCACCAACACCGGTTAAACCCTAAAATAAAATAAGTGGTAAGAACGGAAATATTGAAACTTCTGGAAGCAGGTATAATCTATCCTATAGCTGATAGTAGGTGGGTAAGTCCTGTTCATTGTGTCCCTAAGAAGGGAGGTATTACTGTTGTTCCTAATGATAAGAATGAGCTTATTCCATAAAGAATTGTTACGGGCTATAGAATGGTAATTGATTATAGAAAATTAAATAAAGCTACTAGAAAAGATCATTACCCTCTGCCTTTTATTCATCAAATGGTAGAAAGATTATCCAAGCACACACATTTTTGCTTCCTTGATGGATACTCTGGATTTTCACAAATACATGTTTTACAATCTGATCAAGAAAAGCCCACTTTTACTTGTCCATTTGGAACATTTGCTTATAGACGCATGATTTTCGGTTTATGTAATGCACCTGCTACCTTTCAAAGATATATGACTGCTATCTTCTCTGATTTTTCTGAAAAGATTGTTGAGGTTTTCATGGATGACTTTTCTGTTTATGGGAAGTCTTTTGATGATTGTTTAAGCAATGTTGATCGAGTCTTGCAGAGATGTGAACAAACAAATCTCGTATTGAATTGAGAGAAGTGCCACTTTATGGTTAATGAAGGTATTGTCTCGGGCCACAAAATTTCTGAAAGAGGCATTGAGGTGGACAAAGCCAAGGTTGATGCAATTGAGAAAATGCCATGTCCTAAAGATATCAAAGGTATTCGTACTTTCCTTGGTCATGCTAGTTTCTATAGGAGGTTCATCAAAGACTTTTCTAAAATTTCAAGGCGTCTTACTAATCTTTTGCAAAAGGATATTCCCTTTGTGTTTGATGATGATTGTATGGAAGCCGTTAAAACACTAAAGAAAGCCTTAATTACTGCACATGTTGTTTAACCACCTAATTGGAACTTGCCATTTGAGATTATGTGTGATGCTAGTGATTATGTTGTTGGTGCTGTTCTAGGACAAAGAGTTGATAAGAAACTAAATGTTATTCATTATGCTAGTAAAACTCTAGACAATGCTCAACAAAACTATGCTACTACTGAAAAAGAATTCTTAGCAGTGGTGTTTGCTTGTGATAAATTCAGATCTTACATTGTTGTTTCCAAAGTAGCTGTTCACACCGATCATGCTGCTAAAAAAAATCTTATGGAAAAGAAAGATGCTAAACCTAGACTCATTAGGTGGGTTCTTCTGCTGCAAGAATTTGATTGGCATATCACTGATAGGAAAGGAGCATAGAACCCCGTGGCTAATAACTTGTCTAGACTTGAAAATATTCTTGATGACCCACAACCAATTAATGATAGCTTCCTTGGTGAACAACTACCTGCAGTAAATGTTTCTTATGGTACACCTTAGTATGCTGACTATGCTAATTATATTGTTGCTAAAAATATACCACCTAGCTTCACATACCAACAAAAGAAAAAAACTCTTCTATGATTTAATACATTACTTTTGGGATGACCCACATCTTTATAAAGAAATAGTAGATGGTATTGTTAGACGTTGTGTACCCGAGCATGAACAGGAACAAATCCTATGGAAATGTCACTCTAAAGCTTATGGAGGACATCACGCGGGAGACAGAACCGCTCATAAGGTATTGCAATCTGGTTTTTATTGGCCTACTCTCTTCAAGGATGCGCGTAAGTTTATCTCATCTTGTGATGAATGCCAAAGAATAGGTAATACCGGTAAGTGTCAAGAAATGCCTATGAATTATTCACTTGCTGTTGAACCATTTGATGTTTGGGGATTTGACTTTATGGGACCTTTTCCTTCCTCTAATGGGTATACACATATTTTGGTTGCTGTTGATTATGTTACTAAGTGGGTAGAAGCTATTCCAACCAGTAGTGCTGATCACAACACCTCTATTAAAATGCTTAAGGAAGTTATTTTCCCAAGGTTTGGAGTCCCTAGATATTTGATGATTGATGGTGGTTCACATTTTATTCATGGCGCTTTCCGTAAGATGCTTGCTAAGTATGATGTTAACCATAGAACTACATCACCTTATCATCCTCAGTCTAGTGGTCAAGTTGAACTTAGCAATAGAGAAATAAAACTAATCTTACAAAAGACTGTTAATAGGTCCCGAAAGAATTGGTCTAAGAAATTAGATGATGCACTTTGGGCTTATAGAATGGCTTACAAAAATCCTATGGGTATGTCTCCTTATAAAATGGTTTATGGAAAAGCTTGTCATTTACCTCTTGATTTAGAACACAAAGCATTTTGGGCAATAAAAGAACTCAATTATGATTTCAAACTTGCTGGGGAAAAGAGGTTATTTGATATTAGATCATTAGATGAATGGAGAACCCAGGCTTATGAAAATGCTAAGTTATTCAAAGAAAAAGTTAAAAGATGGCATGACAAAAGAATCCAAAAGCGTGAGTTCAAAGTAAAAGAATATGTTCTTTTGTACAACTCTCATTTCAGATTCTTTGCAGGAAAACTCCTCTCCAAATGGGAAGGACCCTATGTCATCGAGGATGTCTATCAATCTGGAGCTATCAAAATAAATAATGTCGAAGGGACTAACCCGAAGGTTGTCAATGGGCAACGAATAAAACACTATATCTCAGGCACGCCCATTAATGTTGAAAGTAATGTTATCCAAACGTTTACACCGGAAGAACACATAAAAGAGTCCTTCTGGAACACTCCAGAATCGTGAAAATAAGGAGGTATGTGATACGGTAAGTAAACGGACTCCGAAAAATCCGCAAAAATATTTTTTGTCAGTTTTGAAATATTTAGAAAATTAGGAAAATAAGAAACTTCCAGGAAAGTAGTGGGCATGATACACCAGGGCGCGCCAGGCATGCCTGGCGTGCCCAGGTGGGTTGTGCCCACCTAGGGTACTTTCCGATCTCCGTTTTTCTTCCATTCTGCTTGTTCCCCAAGATAAAAAAATCTATATATACCTCCTAAACCTGTTAACCTCCGCATGACAGAGAAATCTCCCGTTCTCTTTTCTTGCTGTTTTCCTATTAGATCTAAAAATATGTCATCCCAAGACTCTGATGGTGAGAGCTATGTTGCTGATCTCATCGCAAACCCCAAGTCCTATGGGGAAGAGAGCACTATAGCTGGACCTCCGAGGAAGATGAAGATGAATCGGTTCCTCCTCGGTTCAAAAATGAAAGCATGGAGGCGTTATGCAAGAGGGTAATAAAACTCGAGATAGATAATGACGAGTTGAGGATAGACAATTTTATTCTCCGGCAGAAGTTGGAGGAAGCAAAGGGCAAACCCTCTAATTTTTCTCCACCACCACCACTACCATCTTCATCATCACCGAAAGAAAACTGAGTATAGAGTATGGGCACTCCCCTTGGCTTTCGCCAAGCTTGGGGGAGGTGCCCCAGTATCGTATCAATCTCAACTATCTTTTGCCTTTATTTTCTTAGTTCAATAAATGGATATCATTTGCTATTAGATGAATAAAAGTTTAGTTCGATTCTTTCTTTTTATGATTTTACTTAGTGATCAATCCTTGTAATCGTGTGCGAGATATAATAAAGTTTAGTTTGAGTTTTGCCTTCTTTATTTTCTTGCTGCAATAAAAAGAAAGGAAATAAAATAAAAGGATCATATGCTAATCTTATGGTAAGTGATGACATTACACAAGGAAAAGTATAAGTAGAAAATTTTATTGTAGGTTGACAAACATAGCATTGGTCAATGATGCAATACATGAAAGAATTAATAAGGGAAGAGAAGATTCACATATAAATATATTATCATGGAAATCTTTTGTGATTGTGAGCACCCATCAAAATTTTATATGCCAAAATTGTTGACGTTGGACAAGGAAGACAACTTAATGATTTATGCTTGTTCGTATTCACATAGAAGTCATATTGTCATAGATCCTTCAACATGTGGTGCTTGCCCCTATCTTTGCTAGCCAAAAATTCCGCACTAAGTAGAGATACTACTTGTGCATCCAAAACCCTTAAACCCTATCTTGTTTGAGAGTCCACCATACCTACCTATGGATTGAGTAAGATCCTTCAAGTAAGTTGTCATCACTGCAAAAAGGGCAATAAAAATTGCTTATAAAAATGTGAGATCATTTAGTGTAAGGGAAAATTGAGCGTTGTACAAACTTTTTATGGTGAAGAATAAAAGCGACAGACTGCATAATAAAGGTTGCCATCACAAGGGACAATATAACATGGCGTTCTCTTGCACTAAGGGGTTGAGCATACAAACAAAAAGAGCATGGCAACCTCTGCTTCCCTCTGCGAAGGGCCCATCTTTTACTTTCATGTATTTACTTTTATGCAAGAGTCAAAGTTTTTCCCTCTATTCCTTTTTTCCTCCTTTGGCAAGCATCATGTGGTGAGGAAAGATCTACGCACATATGTCTAGCTGAATATGTATGGCATAAGTTATTATTGTTTACATCACCCTTGAGGTGAGTGTGTTGGGAGGCGAAACTATAAGGCCCTATCTTTATGCGTGTCCGGTTGAAATGTTTTGCTCATGTGTACGAGGGGAGTGTTAGCAATCATAGAAGAGTAAATGATGGTTGAGTATGTGGACTTGCATAAAGGCTCCGATACATGACCCTTCCTGAAAAGATGATGAATTGTAGTTGCAAAGTTGACTGAGAACATAGTTTGTTGGTTTCCAATAGAGTTTATGCTTTATACTTCATTGTTGTGATGAATTGTCACTTGTTCATGAGAAGTCTATCATAAAAGTGCCATGATAAAAGTACTATATTAAAGTTTCTTGCTGTTATAATAAGTCACGTGATGCTGCTATGTCCGTATTTTTGTTTTTGTTGACACCTCTCTCTCTAAGCATGTGGACATGTTTTCTGATTTTGGTTTTCGCTTGAGGACAAGCGAGGTCTAAGCTTGGGGGAGTTGATACGTCCATTTTGCATCATGTTTTCCTACTATTATTTATGTTGTTTTATTGTATAATAATGCTTTTTGGAGTAATTATAATACCTTTTCTCTCATAATATGCAAGGTATGCACCAAGGGGGAGAATTCTGGCAGCTGGAAACCTGGACCTGAAAAAGCTACGTCAAGCTACCTATTCTGCACAACTCCAAATGAGCTGAAACTCCCCGAGGATTTTTATGGAATATTTAATAAATACTGGAGCAAATAAGTACCACAGGAGGGCCACCAGGTGGGCATAACCCACCTGGGCGCGCCAGGAGGCCCAGGCGTGCCCTAGTGGGTGCTTCCCTCCTCGGCCCACGTCCGGTGCCCATGTTTTAGTATATAAGTCATTTCGACCTAGAAAAAATAAGGGGAGGACATTCGAGATGAAGCGCCGCCGCCTCGAGGCGGAACTTGGGCAGGAGTACTTTTGCCCTCGGGCGGAGCGATTTCGCCGGATGAACTTCCCTCCCGAAGGGGGAAATCATCATCATCATCATCATCACCAACAACTCTCCCATCTTGGAGAGGGCTATCTTCATCAACATCTTCACAACACCAACTCCTCTCAAACCCTAGTTCATCTCTTGTGTTCAATCTTTGTATCAAAACTATAGATTGGTGCTCGTGGGTGACTAGTAGTGTTGATTACATCTTGTAGTTGATTACTATATGGTTTATTTGGTGGAAGATTAATGTTCAGATCCATTATGCTATTCAATGACCCTCTGATCTTGAGCATGTTTATCATTTGTGAGTAGTTACTTTCATTCTTGAGGTCACGGGAAAAATCATGTTGCAAGTAATCATGTGAACTTGACACGTGTTCGATATTTTGATGGTATGTATGTTGCCATTCTCTTAGTGGTATCATGTGAACGTCGACTACGTGACACTTCACCATATTTGGGTCTAAGGGAGTGCATTGTGGAGTAGTTATTAGATGTTGGGTTGCGAGAGTGACAGAAGCTTAAACCCCGGTTTATGCGCTATTCCATAAGGGACCGATTGGATCCAAAAGTTTAATGCTATGGTTAGAATTTATTCTTAATACTTATCTTGTAGTTGCGGATGCTTGCGAGAGGGTTAATCATAAGTAGGGGGTTTGTTCAAGTAAGAACACCACCTAAGCACTGGTCCACCCACATATCGAATTATCAAAGTAGCGAACACGAATTAAGCCAACATGATGAAAGTGACTAGATGAAATTCCCGTGTACCCTCAAGAACACTTTGCTTATCATAAGAAACCGCTTTGGCCTGTCCTTTGCCTCAAAAGGATTGGGCTACCTTGCTGCACTTTTGTTACTACTATTGTTACTTGCTCGTTACAAATTATCTTGCTATCAAACTACTCCGCTACTTACAATTTTGGCACTTGCAGACAATACCTTGCTGAAAACCACTTGCCATTTCCTTCTGCTCCTCGTTGGGTTCGATACTCTTACTTATCAAAAAGTCTATAATTGACCCCATATACTTGTGGGTCATCTAGATGATACGATACCGGGGCACCTCCCCCAAGCTTGGCGAAAGCCAAGGGGAGTGCCCATACCTGATACTTAGTTTTCTTTTGGTGGTGAAGAAGGAGGTGGTGGTGATGAAGTAGAAGCGATCCGATCCAATACATCTCTGAGTGTATCTCTTAAGTTGTGAATCTCTCAAAGAGCTTGATGAAGCAGCTTAGTATTCTTCTCTACTTCAGGCATGCTATGTTTATTTTCCGGACCCCAGGAGTTTGTCCCTGCATCACTTTCTCTTGGACGAGATATGTCCCAATTGGATGGTATATGCACACGAGTGTTTTCGAACCCATAATTATGAATCAAATTGTGAAAATTGTTTTGATGTAACCTATGTAGATGCCTCCTTGTAGAGAGTTCTTCCTGATCTCTTGGGCCCTCTTGATTGTTTAGGGGCCTCATGGCTTGATGGGGGTTAGGATGAGTGGAGATGCCAGCCAGAGTGCCTCTCTCAGAGACCGGAGGGTGAATTCCAAATGAGTCCCCCTCATCTTCCTCCATAACGATCTCTTCAAATCCCTCTCCCCTGGATTCTACCTGAAGCAACCAAGCTTCGCCTTCTTCAGTGTTGGAGGAGGGATAAGACATGATGCCTGGCTCAACAGATCTGACAGAAAACAACAATAAAAGAAAATAGGAGATTTCTCCGCGATACGGAGGTCAACAGGTTCAGGAGGTATATAAAGATTTTTTATCTTGGGGAACAAGCAGAACAGAAGAAAAACGGAGCCCGGAAAGTACCCGAGGTGGGCACAACCCACCGGGGCGCGCCTGGCATGCCAGGCCCGCCCTGGTGTATCGTGCCCACCAAGGTCACTTTCCTGGAAGTTTCTTATTTTCCTAATTTTTTAAATATTCCAAAACAGACAAAAAATATTTTTGTAGATTTTTTGGAGTCCGTTTACTTACCGTATCACGTACCTCCCTTTTTTCATGATTCTGGAGTGTTCCGGAAGGTTTCCTTTATGTGTTCTTCTGGTGTCAAAGTTTGGATGATATTGCTTTCAACATTAATGGGCGTACCTGAGATATAGTGTTTTATTCGTTGCCCATTGACAACCTCCGGGTTAGTACCTTTGGCATTATTTATTTTGATAGCTCCGGGTCGATAGACCTCCTTGATGACATAGGGTCCTTCCCATTTGGAGAGGAGTTTTCCTGCAAAGAATCTGAAATGAGAGTTGTACAAAAGAACATATTCTCCAACTTTGAACTCACGCTTTTGGATTCTTTTGTCATGCCACCTTTTAACTTTTTCTTTGAATAACTTTGCATTTTCATAAGCCTGGGTTCTCCATTCATCTAATGAGCTAATGTCAAATAACCTCTTTTCACCAGCAAGTTTGAAATCATAATTGAGTTCTTTAATTGCCCAATATGCTTTATGTTCTAACTCAAGAGGCAAATAACAAGCTTTTCCATAAACCATTTTATAAGGAGACATACCCATAGGATTGTTATAAGCTATTCTATAAGCCCAAAGTGCATCATCTAATTTCTTAGACCAATTCTTCTGGGACCTATTGACAGTCTTTTGTAAGATTAGTTTTATTTCTCTATTGCTAAGTTCAACTTGACCACTAGACTAAGGATGATAAGGTGATGCAATTCTATGGTTAACATCATACTTAGCAAGCATTTTACGGAAAGCGCCATGAATAAGGTGTGAACCACCATCAGTCATTAAATATCTAGGGACTCCAAACCTTGGAAAAATAACTTACTTAAGCATTTTAATAGAAGTGTTGTGATCAACACTACTGGTTGGAATAGCTTCTACCCACTTAGTAACATAATCAACAGCAACCAAAATATGTGTATACCCATTAGAGGAAGGAAAAGGTCCCATGAAATCAAATCCCCAAACATCAAATGGTTCAACTGCTAGTGAATAATTCATAGGCATTTCTTGACGCTTACCGGTATTACCAATTCTTTGACATTCATCACAAGACGAGACAAACTTATGGGCATCCTTGAAGAGAGTAGGACAATAAAAACCAAATTGCAATACCTTATGAGCGGTTCTATCTCCCGCGTGATGTCCTTCATAAGCTTCAGAGTGACATTTCTGTAGGATTTGTTCATGTTCATGCTCAGGTACACAATGTATAATAATACCAGCTACTCCTTTATAAAGGTGTGGGTCATCCCAAAAGTAATGTCTTAAATCATAGAAGATTTTTTTTCTTTTGTTGATATGTGAAGCTAGGTGGTATGTATTTTGCAACAATATAATTAGCATAGTCAGCATACCAAGGTATACTATTAGAAACATTTACTGAAGCTAATTGTTCATTAGGAAAGCTATCATTAATAGGTTGTGGGTCATCAAGAATATTTTCAAGCTTAGACAAGTTATCAGCTACGGGGTTCTCGCCCCCTTTCCTATCAGTGATATGCAAATCAAATTCTTGTAGTAGAAGAACCCACCTAATAAGTCTAGGTTTAGCCTCTTTCTTTTCCATAAGATATTTTATAGCAGCATGATCGGTGTGAACTATCACTTTAGAATCAACAATGTAAGACCTAAATTTATCACAAGCAAACACCACTGCTAAGAATTCTTTTTCAGTAGTAGCATAATTTTGTTGAGCAATGTCTAGAGTTTTACTAGCATAATGGATAACATTTAGTTTCTTATCAACTCTTTGTCCTAGAATAGCACCAACAACATAATCACTAGCATGACACATAATCTCAAAAGGCAAGTTCCATTCAGGTGGTTGAACAACAAGTGCAGTAATTAAGGCTCTCTTGAGTGTTTCAAAGGCCTCCAAGCAATCATCATAAAACACAAAGGGAATATACTTTTGCAAAAGATTTTTAAGAGGCCTAGAAATTTTAGAAAAGTCTTTGATAAACATCCTATAGAAACCAACATGACCAAGGGAACTACGAATACCTTTGATATCTTTAGGACATGGCATTTTCTCAATTGCATTATCCTTGGCCTAGTCCACTTCAATGCCTCTTTTAGAAATTTTATGGCCCAAAATAATACCTTCGTTAACCATAAAGTGGCACTTCTCCCAATTGAAGACAAGATCTGTTTGTTCACATCTCTGGAAAACTCGATCAAGATTGCTTAAACTCGATCAAGATTTCTTAAACTGCAACTTTTCACAAAAATCAGAGAATATAGCAGTCATACATATTTGAAAGGTAGCAGGTGCATTACATAAACCAAAAGGCATACGTCTATAAGCATAAGTTCCACAAGGACAAGTAAAGTCTTTTCTTGATCAGGTTGTGAAACAGGTATTTGTGAAAAACCAGAATATCCATCAAGAAAGCAAAAAATGTGTGTGCTTAGATAATCTTTCTAACATTTGATCAATAAAAGACAGAGGGTAATGATCTTTTCTAGTTGCTTTGTTTAATTTTCTTTAATCAATTACCATCCTAGAGCCGGTGACAATTCTTCGTGGAATGAGCTCATTCTTATCATTAGGAACAACAGTAATACCTCCCTTCTTAAGGACACAATGAATAGGACTTATCCATCTACTATCAGCTATAGGATAGATTACACCTGCTTCCAGAAGTTTCAATATATCTGTTCTTGACACTTCTTTCATCTTCGGGTTTAACCGTCGTTGGTGATCAACAACAGGTTTAGCATCTAGTTCCATATTAATCTTGTGCTGACATAGAGTGGGACTAATTCCCTTAACATCATCAAGAGTATATCCGATAGCAGCTCTGTGCTTCCTTAGAACTTCCAATAATCCTTCTTCTTCATGTTCTGAAAGGTTAGCACTAATAATAATAGGATATATCTTTTTCTCATCAAGATAAGCATATTTCAAAGTGTCTGGAAATTGTTTTAATTCAAACACAGGATCACCTTTAGGTGGAGGAGGACCTCCTAGAGTTTCAATAGGCAAATTGTGTTTAAGCAGAGGTTGTTGTTCGAAAAAGATTCTATCTATTTCATTTCTTCCATGCATATGCAAATCATTTTCATGGTCTAGCAAATATTGTTCCAAAGGATCAGTAGGAGGTACAACAACAGAAGCAAGACCAATAATTTCATCCTTACTAGGCAAATCTTTCTTATGAGGTTGTCTACTAAACTTGGAAAAATTAAATTCATGAGATTCATCACCAAAGCTAACACCGACAGCTTGTTTCTTACAATCTATTCTGGCATTGACGGTGTTCAAGAAAGGTCTACAAAAGATAATGGGACAAAAGTCATCTTGTGGGGAGTCAAGAACAAGAAAATCAATAGGGCATTTTATTTTCCCACACAAGACTTCGACATCTCTAAGAATCCCAATTGGTGATATAGTATCTCTATTGGCAAGTTTAATGGTGACATCCATGTCTTGTATTTCAGCTGGTGCTATTTCATTCTTTATTTCTTCATATAAGGAAAAAGGAATAACACTCACACTAGCACCTAGGTCACATAACCCATGATAACAGTAATCTCCTATCTTAATTGAGACAACATGCATGCAACCGAACTGGTCTATGTTTATCCTTTTTATCATGTTTGGCAACTCTAGAAGCTTCATCACAGAAGTAAATAACATGCCCATCAATATTATCGACTAGGAGATCTTTAACCATATCAACACTAGGTTCAACTCTGATTTATTCAGATGGTTTGGGTGTTCTAACATAACTTTTGTTAACCACAGTTGAAGATTTAGCATGTTTCTTCATCCTAACAGGGAAAGGTGGTTTTTCAACATAAGCAGTGGGAACAATTGGATCAACATTGTAAATGATAGTTTCTTCTTTAGCTTTTACCGACTCTTTAATTTCTTCTTTAATTGGCGGGTGGTATTTAAACCACTTTCCTTAGGGAGATCAACATGGGTAGCAAAAGATTCACAAAAGGAAGCTACTATCTCAGAGTCAAGTCCATATTTAGTGCTAAACTTTTGAAAAGCATCGGTATTCATAAAAGATTTAACACAATCAAACTTAGGTTCAATACCTGACTCTTTACCTTTGTCGAGTTCCCAATATTTAGAGTTGCGTTTAATTCTTTCTAAAAGATCCCACCGGAATTCAATAGTCTTTTTCATAAAAGAACCAGTACAAGAAGTATCGAGCATGGATTGATCATTACGAGAAAGTCGAGCATAAAAATTCTGAATAATAATTTCTCTTGAGAGCCCATGATTGGGGCATGATTATAACATTTACTTAAGCCTCCCCCAAGCTAGAGCGATACTTTCTCCTTCACGAGGCCAAAAATTATATATATAATTCCGATCACGATGAACTAGATGCATATGATATTTCTTTTGATGAAATTCCAATTTCAACCGATTCCAGTTCCAAGATCCAATATCATCGCATAGCCTATACCATGCCAATGCTTTTCCCTTCAAAGATAAAGGGAAAACCTTCTTCTTAGCTTCATCTCTGGGCAAACCTGCAAGCTTAAACAATCTACAAATTTCATCCACGTATATCAAATGCATATCAGGATGTTCGGTTCCATCTCCTGCATAAGGATTAGCTAGCAGTTGGTCTAACATACCTGAAAGAATTTCATATCAATATTTTCAGTAGGTGCAGTAGGTTGAGGGGCAACTAGTTGTGGTACCGGTTGAGGTGAAGATACCCCAAAAAAACCCCTCAAAGGATTGTTTTCCATAGTAGCAAGTGACAAAAAATTGCAGCACGTAGTAATAATGTTTCCTTACCAATTTCCACTTACCAAGAGCACTTCACTCCCCGGCAACGGCGCTAGAAAATACCCTTGATGACCCACAAGTATATGAGGTCAATTTTAGCCTTTTCAATAAGTAAGAGTGTCGAACCCAACGAGGAGCAGAAGGAAATGACAAGTGGTTTTCAGCAAGGTAATGTCTGCAAGTGCTAAAATTGTAAGTAGCGGAGTAGTTTGATAGCAAGATAATTTGTAACGAGGAAGTAATGATAGTCGTAACAAAAGTGCAGCAAGGAAGCCCAATCCTTTTGAGGCAAAGGACAGGCCAAAACGGTCTCTTATGATAATCAAAGTGTTCTTGAGGGTACACGGGAATTTCATCTAGTCATTGTCATCATGTTGGCTTAATTTGTGTTCACTACTTTGATAATTTGATATGTGGGTGGATTGGTGCTTAGGTGTTGTTTTTACTTGAACAAACCTCCTACTTATGATCAACCCTCTCGCAAGCATCAACGACTACAAGAAAAGTATTAAGAATAAATTCTAACCATAACATTAAACTTTTGGATCCAATCGGTCCCTTACGGAATAGCGCATAAACTCGGGTTTAAGCTTCTGTCACTCTCGCAACCCATCATCTAGTAACTACTCCACAATGCATTCCCTTAGGCCCAAATATGGTGAAGTGTCATGTAGTCAACGTTCACATGACACCACTAAGGGAATCACAACATAGATATCATCAAAATATCGAACACATATCAAGTTCACATGATTACATGCAACATGATTTCTCCCGTGACCTCAAGAACAAAAGTAACTACTCACAAATGATAATCATGCTCAAGATCAGAGGGGTATTAAATAGCATAGTGGACCTGAACATATAATATTCCACCAAATAAACCATATAGTAATCAACTACAAGATGTAATCAACACTACTAGTCACCCACAAGCACCAATCTATAGTTCTGGTACAAAGATTGAACACAAGAGATGAACTAGGGTTTGAGAGGAGTTGGTGATGTTTAAGATGTCGATGAAGATAGCCCTCCCCATGATGGGAGAGTTGTTGGTGATGATGATGACGATGATTTCCCCCTCCGGGAGGGAAGTTCCCCTGGCGGAATCGCTCCGTTGGAGGGCAAAAGTGCTCCTGCCCAAGTTCCGCCTCGAGGCGGCGGCGCTTTGTCCCGAAAGTCATCTCCTCATTTTTAGGTCAAAATGACATTTATACCAGAAGAGGGGCATCGGAGGTGGGCCTGGGTGAGCACAACCCACCAAGGCGCGTCTGGGCTCCCTAGCGCGCCCAGATGGGTTGTGCCCACCTGGTGGGCCCCCTCTAGTGCTATTGACTCCAAAAATTCTTATTTATTCCATAAAAAAATCCTCGTGAAGTTTCAGCTCATTTGGAGTTGTGCAGAATAGGTAGATTGACGTAGGTTTCTCTGGCCCAGATTTCCAGCTGCCAGAATTCTCCCCTTTGTGTATACCTTGCATATTATGAGAGAAAAGGCATTATAATTACTCCAAAAAGCATTATTATACACTAAAACGACATAAATAACTGTAGGAAAACATGATGCAAAATGAACGTATCTTCCTTCATCACTATCTTATTGCAATGCTCCTTCTTTGGACTTCAACACTTCGAGCTCTCTAAAAAAATTTCATGCTTGTGTTGATAGTCCAGGCATATCGTGTAGAAATTGCTTGACTAAATCTCATGATGATATGCTTGCTATGTCTTGTTGCCATGATAAAAATGCATGTATTTACTCGAGTTGTTGTGCTAACAATGTAGAGGAAACCCAACACTCCATGGAACAAGATGTGGTCCTAAATGATACTTCAAGTGATCCTACATCATCATCTTTTGCTTCTCACTTTTTCCTTATGGCTAAAGCTTTGAAGGTATCTCCTACTTCGAATCCCAATATATCTTGTGATGATGATGTTGATGATGACATGAACAATGATGATGTTGATAATGATGAAGAGAATGATAATGTTTCCTCCTTAAAAATTAAGGGGAAAATGATTTTTAAAGCTTTTCATAAGAATAAAATTGGTCGTTCCAACTTCATGGAAATCATGTCTATTGCCATTGAAGGCAAGAAATATATTGAGGAGTTGAATCTCATCTCAAGGAGCATGAGGTCACCATTGATAGAATGGAAGATCATGAGTGTGATTATGCTAATGAGATTGCAAACCTCTCTCAAGATCTTGAACTTGAACAAACCTCCAAGGAATCTCTTGAGGAGACTTTTGCTCTAGAATTATCTAGAGTGAGGGCATCTCATGATAGAGCTCTTGAGGTGGCCAATGATTTTGAAACTAAAATTAGAAGCTTGAAGTTGCGCATGCCAAAGTCCTTGAGGTCTTTGGGCGCCTCGAAAATGGCTCAAGGGTCATTAAGAGTGAGCTCATCAGACTCACCGAGTCTCATGCAGAACTTAAAGCTTCATATTCAAAAGAACTTGCCAAGTTGCCTTCTCCTCTTGTTGTTGATACGTCTCCAACGTATCTATAATTTATGAAGTATTATATTTGTTGGCATCCTGGGAATGGGGGTCCCCAGACTTGCCTGCCTGCGGCCTGCGGCGTGGCTCAAGCAGTGGCCCAGTATGGCCCACCTTCATCAACTCAAGCTCAAGACCCTCGCGAGGGGCCAAGCCTCGTGGGGCGGATGACAGGAAGCTTCCTCAGGAGCGGCCTCGTCAGGAAGGCTCACGAGGAGGCGGAGAGATCAAGGCAGGGGTACCTCGCGAGGTGCCCATGACGCAAGCCATGACGACCGAAGCCAGGTGGGCGCCGACCTGTGTAGTGTCCTTGTTTCCTATTTGGTGCAAAGGGGGCAAGCACAGGGCAAGGCATCAGGCAAAGGCTACCGTTTCGGTGCAACAAGACCAAGACCACTACCAGAAGAGCGGCAGGATGGAGGTCACTATGGAGCCCAAGACGGCGTCATCATCAGAGTCTTTGGCAGTCGAAGACCAACTTTAGTCAGGATAAGTGTACTAGATGTTCCTCTTCAAAATGGCCAATTGTTGGCGCCCTTCCCGCTCAATATTTGGGAAGAGGACCAGGGCCTCTCTCTATATATAGGGCTAGCAACCACAGTTGGTGGGGGAGGGAAAACCAACCCTTCCAAAGGGATAACACCACACAAGAACATCCCTCGCGAGGTTGTTCTTCCTTTGTATTGTTCATCATCAGCCCCTGAGGCAATCCACCACACCACACACTGGAGTAGGGTATTACACCACAATGGTGGCCTGAACCAGTATAAACCCCGTGTCCCTCGTGTGTTCATCTTTTCTAGCTTAGATTCCTGGCGAAGCTTTGGGACGTGAGTTGGTAGAGGAGAGATCTCCGCGTGCACCCCAGAGTTCGAACCTCAAGGGTCTGCCGGAACCCGAAATCCGACATTTGGCACGCCAGGTAGGCGTGTGCCGGAATCTTTTCTTCTGCCGTCTCGCATTCCATCTCCTGTCGTGTCCATGGCCGACGCTCGCCGAGCCCGCGCCGAGCGTCGGGCTGCTCTCACCGCCCACGTCGCCCAGACGGCTCCCGTCGGTGGGCCTCCCCGCCGCTCCCCATCGCCTGCCGCCCACGCCGCCACCGGCCCGGCGGGGAACGAGTAGCAGGCATCGTCTATGCATCCCTCGGTGCGGCGGGAAGGCCACACCACCACCCCGTCGCTAACTCCAGCAGGCTCATTGTCGCACGCTCGTTGCGCTCCTGCGGACACGCACGCCGCGTTGCTCCTGGTGTGTGAGCTCCTGCACTACCGTCCCTATCGACGACCTCTATGAGGAGTGGCTCGCTCGCATCACCGAGCTCGTCAGCGCCGCAGGGGGCTCCCCTGCAATGTCCCTCTCGCTCCATCGCCCTCCGTCCTGCACAGGCAACGCAGCTCCGGAGGCGCCTCCGCCGCCTCCTCCCCAAGAAGGCACCCTGGATCCAAGGCGCGTGGCCCCTGGGCAGGACCCGCCGCGTCCAGCGCCCGTGCAGCAAGAAAGGAGCTGCCAAGAAGTCCCTCGCCCTCAAGAAGGCGCTCGCGTGCTCCCTGCGCCAGCACGCCACGACCGCGTTCCTGCTCCGGCACGCCAAGACCCCGCGCTGCTCCTGGCGGCAGCACGCGGAGACCCCCAGGATCAAGCACTCGTCAGAAAAGGCCCCCAGTGGCTACCGTAGGCTGCCGCGCCTTCACTACCGAGCTGCGCAGTGTGGCCTGGTCGGGTAAGTTCAAGCCGGATCTGCCTCCTTGTTACGACGACACCGCCGACCCCGCGGGGTTCCTCCAGCTCTATGAGCTGGGCATCGAGGCGGCCAACGGAGACGAAAAGGTCATGGCGAACTGGTTTCCCATGGCGCTCGAGGATGGCGCCCGCACTTGGCTCCTGAACCTACCTCCCAGCATGATCTCCTCATGGGACGAGATGCGCACCCGCTTCACCGCCAACTTCCAAGGTACTCGCGACCGGCCCCCAGCCATGAGTGACCTGCGCCGCATCAAGCAGCAACCAGGAGAGACCCTGCAGAAGTTCATCCAGCGCTTCAACAACGTGTGACTCAAGATCCCTAGCGTGACTGAGGAGGCCATCATCTCAGCCTTTTCTGACGGCGTTAGAGACATCAACATGAAAGAGGAGCTAGCAATCCATGAAGACCTGTGCACATCCCTAGAGCTGTTCAACTTGGCTACCAAGTGCGCCAGGGCTGAGGAGGGACACCTTTCCCTCCTCGAGCTTCCAGCTGCTGATCTTGAAGAGAAGAAGGCCAAGGCCAAGGACATGAAGCGCAAGGGAGCAGTTGTGCTCGCAGCTGAGCCAGACACCAAGCACGGTAGAGATCAGCCAGAGTCGTCCAAGGGCAGCCGGTACTGCGTGTACCACGACCTCCACACTCACAACACCAATGAATGTCAAGAGCTCAGGGCCGTGCGAGAAGGACGTGGCGGTCAACGCCCCAAGCGCAGCTATCGGGGCTATGGCCGTGGAGGAGGAAGAGGTGGAGGACGATGGAAGACCGTGGCCCTCGCCAAGGGTGGCGTGACCGGCCTCGCAAGGATCGCTGGCAGGACCAGCCTCGCAAGGGGGCCTGGAGGGATCAGCCTCGTGAGGATCGCCCACAAGGCAACGCAGGCCTCCCTCCTCTGCCACCACCGCCAAGGAGGAATGAAGACCAGCATCAGGCTGAGGGGGCTGGGGGCTTCCAGGAGCCACGAGCTACCGCTTGTATCTTGGGCGGAGCTTAGGCCCCAGCCTCTCGGCGTATCTTCAAGCAGTTTGCTCGCGAGGTCAATGCAGTCCTCCCGAAGCTCGAGGCCTCGTGCCCTCTCAGGTGGTCCACATGCGCCATCATGTTCAGCTCAGCGGATCAGCTCAAGTGCGCAGCAACAGCTGGGGTCCTCCCAATGCTCTGTTCCCCAGTCATCAACAACGTACAGGTCACCAGGACCCTCATCGATGGTGGCGCAGGGCTCAACATTCTGTCTGTCGAGACGTTCAACAATCTCCAAGTGCCTTACGATCAGCTCCAGCCGACCAAGCCTTTCTCAGGAGTCATTGATGGTTCTACCACCCCGATAGGGCAGGTCCACCTCCCCGTCACCTTCGGGCAGCGCAAAAACTACCGCACAGAGCTCATTGACTTCGACATCGCCCACAGTCTCCTGCCATACAATGCCATCCTTGGGTATCCAGCCTTGGCCAAGTTCATGGCAGTGTCTCACCATGGCTACAATGTCCTCAAGATGCTAGGAAGCGATGGAGTCATCACAGTCCCCTGTGAGGAGAAGGATGCAGTGTGTTCTCTCGAGCGCGCCTTCCAGGCCGCGGCAATCGAAGACCCAGATCACAGGAGCGGAAGCCATCCCGAGGCAGTCCCTAAGAAGAAGAAGACATCACCTGGACTGAACCATCAGGCGGCAGGCACCTCCAGTGGCGTTGCATCAGGATCCGCGCCCGTTCAAGGGGCGCCTCCCTCTGTCGCATAGGAAGGCGCGCCTGGCGCCCTCCTCGGGCACGGCTCGGGGGCTCTCTCCTGGAGGGCCATCGACTTTGCCAAGGTCACGAGGGAGGTGCTCGGACACCACTTGGAGGCATGCTTCAAAGCACGTTTCCCTCAGGAAGGCATAAGGCAAGGAGGGCCAAACCCTTAGGAGTTCATCAACGAGATCGCTCAGGAGCTGCAGGAGTCAAGAGTCATGCGTGGCAGCCGCCGCTTACCCGCCATAGCTCCCCATCCAGGCAAGGATGGTGGGCTGCACGTCTGCATCGATGTGCCAGGGCTCAACCGAGCCGCCCCTCAGGAGCGCATCTGGCCCTCGCTCGTGGGACGTTGCGAGGGTCCGCCCCACAGCTACGTTCGCATGCCTTTTGGCCTGCCGAACACGGCCGCGGCTCATCAGTGCCTGCTGAGGAGCATTCTGGAGGCTCAGGAGGTCAGGCACTGCGCGGTCCTGGCAAAGATGGAGATGGTCCTTGAGGAGCCGCCTACGCCCCCGGAGCCTCCCGAGGCCCCTGGTCCCGGGAGCTCGTGAGGGTCGGCTTCCTCACCGCGCGTCGTCCGCTACTTCAGCATTCCTTCATCCCCAACGGTATCAGGTGACATCTTTCAAGTTCCATTTTCAGCTGGGAGCGCCCCCAGGGCTGCATCATTCCCAGGCCGCGTGGGTCCGTCCCTGTGGCGTGTATCTCTTTGGTTCGTATCTTTAGGTTACCTTGTTGGGGGCGCCCCTCGGGCTACATTATCCCCAAGCCACTCGGGCCTGACCCAGTGGCGTGTATCCCTCTCGCACCTGTCTAAGCTAATTTACCCTTCCATGCTTAACCTACCTGACTTAATCACCCTCTCGATTGACGCCAACCTTTGGAGCATCTCTCCCTAGCACGACACTTGTGCATGGGTCCGTCCCTGCAACACCGACAAACCTGAGCGACTGAGCTCTGGCCGCGACAGCCCCACAAGGCGCCACCTCACTAGGCCCTCAGTGCCCCCATCGCTCCCCTAGAGCAACCAGTGGCTGGCCGACAATTGTAATGGAAACTCTCGTTTTCCTTGTGGTGACTTTACAGGGTCTCTCTAAGGGATTGCATCGGGCGAGGCCCTCGCGGTCTCTCTTCCCCTCTCACCCGCATGAGCCGCTTGCGTGTTAAAGGGGGGCACCTGAGCATCGCAACTCACGGGCTCTTACTGTCTCTCCAGCCCTCACCTCCTGGCCTTGTCCACGACATCGCGACCTGGCATACTAGCGACGGCTGAGCTCGCTCGAGGGCCGGGACCCGAGAACGTAGAGCACAAAGGGGAGTGCGAGAGAGAGGGAGGAAGCTCGCGAGGACTGAGGGAGTCCCGGACTAGGGGGTGTCCGGATAGCCGAACTATCATCATCGACCGGACTCCAAGACTATGAAGATACAAGATTGAAGACTTCGTCCCGTGTCCGGATGGGACTTTCCTTGGCGCGGAAGGCAAGCTTGGCGATACGGATATGTAGATCTCCTACCTTTGTAACCGACTCTGTGTAACCCTAGCCCTCTCCGGTGTCTATATAAACCGGATGGCTTTAGTCCATAGGACGAACAACAATCATACCATAGGCTAGCTTCTAGGGTTTAGCCTCCTTGATCTCGTGGTAGATCTACTCTTGTAACCCACATCATTAATATTAATCAAGCAGGACGTAGGGTTTTACCGCCATCAAGAGGGCCCGAACCTGGGTAAAAACATCGTGTCCCTCGTCTCCTGTTACCATCCGCCTAGACGCACAGTTCGGGACCCCCTACCCGAGATCCGTCGGTTTTGACACCGACATTGATGCTTTCATTGAGAGTTCCTCTGTGCCGTCGCGATCAGGAAGGATGCCTTCTCCCGTCTTTAAAGACGGCACCGTCGTCAAGAGAGCTTTGGCCGCCGGCCAAACTGTCCGGCTAGGTGGTTTTCTTATGACCGCCTGTTCGGCCACCGCTCCGACGATGACCTCTCAGGTCATCAAAAGCGATCTTCACGTCAGCCCGGAATTCACCGAGCAGTTAGATCCGATTGAGCTCTCCTCTGTAAACGAGCTCTTGGATCGCATCGCCGCCCTGGGAGTCGCCACAGACTACGATCAGATTGGGCTTAAACCTGATCTGAGAGAGATTAACTCTCCTCAGGCCACCCACCATGTTGTCGTGGTAGAGGAACAATGCGACAACCCTTCTTCTACATTGAAAACCAACTATGTCCGGATTCCTGATCCCTCCAAGCCAGATTCCCGTGAAGGGACGGACGCTAATCAAATACTAAACTTAGAGTCAGGCATCGGACTAGATTCGTTGGAAAGCATCCAGCAAGTCAAGCTTCCAAATCCGGAAACTTCTTGGCCTTTGAGCCTCAGATCGGGCAGGGTTCCGAACTTGATTCCACCCGCCCACCCAAAAATAAGCGATCTATCTCGAATATGGCAAGAGCCCGATGAAACAGTACACCATTACTGGGCCAGATTCCTCCTGGTTATGAACAGGATAAAGGACTGCTGCGAAGAAAGCGCAATTTCAATTTTCTGCTACAATTGCACGGACAAGGGAATCATGAACGCCATAAGTCGTCGCGAAGTTACACGCTTCATCGACCTAGCAACTATCATACAAAAATACTGTGCTGTAGAGAGTGCCAGGAACACCGAAACTAGGTTTTGGGACAGTCCAGCCTTGACCACAACCCTAGTCCGAAGTAAAAGGGTGCGCCATACTCAAGCACCTGGGTTAAAAACCAAAAAGCAAAGACCCCCTAAAGGGCATGGAATCGTACTGGAGGGCTGGCTCAACGGACCCTGCAAAATCCACAGTATGGAGGGCGCCATTCCAACACACAGCCTTCGAGCATGTTGGATACTACGGCAGGTGGCCAAAAGTGGCGAAGGCTTTCTAGCCCCGGGCAAACAACCCAGCAGTACCGGTACGGTACTAATAGTCTTCGAGACTTTCGCATCAAATAACATGCGAAAACGAACAATCCGTGGCCTCGCCGAAGTCTACCAAGTAGCAACAGCAAATCCATGGAGTGACACGGCTATCACCTTCAACGCCAGCGACAAACCTAAATTCCGAACAGCTAGAGCACCAGACGCACTGGTCCTCAGTCCGATAGTGGATGGCTTTTGCCTTACCAAGGTACTCATGGATGGCGGCAGCGGATTAAGCCTCATCTACGAGGAAACCCTTCAAAAAATGGATATTGACTAGAGCCGCATCGAGCGAAGCAGCACAACCTTCAGAGGGATAATCCCTAGTCGAGAAGTACACTGCACAGGAAAAATCACACTAGACGTAGTGTTCGGCTCACCGGACAATTACAGGTCCGAGGAGGTCACGTTCCAAGTGTCCCCATTCGGCAGCGGATATCACGCTTTGTTAGGGCGAGAGGCATTCACAATCTTCCAAGCTATACCCCACTACGGGTACATGAAGCTCAAAATGCCCGGACCCAATGGGATAATCACTCTTGCAAGTGATCCAGATATAGCACTCCGCGCTGAAAATAAGACAGCCGCACTGGCCCTAGAGGCATTGTACGAAGCCCTAGCGGCAGAGGAACTAGCTACGCTGCGCTCCATGGTGGATATGGACGATGTGATACTCGATAAGAGGTCCAAGTCCACCTCCTTTAAACCAGCAGACGAAATAGTCAAATTTCAGGTCCATCCAACGGACCCCACAAAGATGGCCTCCATTGGGGCACAATTAAGTCCTGATGTCGAAGCCGCACTACGAGAATTCCTTCGGGAAAATTGGGACATTTTTGCCTGGCACCCTTCAGACATGCCAGGAATCCCACGCAGGCTGGCAGAGCACAGCCTAAACATCCTAAAAGGATTCAAGCCGGTCAAACAAGCTCTTCGGCGATTTTCCGAACCCAAAAGACAGGCAATGAGAGAAGAGCTAGCCAAACTCTTAGAAGCCGGATTCATCAGAGATATAAAAATCCGGACTGGCTAGCGAATCTAGTAATGGTACCAAAAAAGGACAAATCCTGGCGCCTCTGCGTCGATTTTAAAGACCTTAACAAGGCCTGTCCAAAGGACCCTTTCCCCCTCCCTCGCATCGACCAAATCATCGATGCTACCACAGGGCACGATTCATTGTGCTTCCTCGACGCATACTCCGGATACCACCAAATCAAGATGGAGGAGAAAGACCAGGCCGCAACGGCATTCATTACTCCGTACGGGCCATTCTGCTTCAACACAATGCCCTTCGGACTCAAAAACGCCGGCGCAACATATCAGCGCATGATCCAAACATGTCTGGCTACCCAGATAGGCAAAACAGTAGAGGCATACATAGACGACGTGGTCGTCAAGACCAAACACGTCAAAACTCTAGTAGAAGACTTGAGGGTGACATTCGACAACCTTCGAGCAAATGACATTAAGCTCAATCCGGAAAAATGCGTCTTCGGCGTACCAGCCGGAAAGCTCTTGGGCTTCACCGTATCCGGTAGAGGAATTGAAGCAAACTCGGCCAAAATCCGAGCTCTGTCACAATTGGATATTCCAAAAGACCTCAAGCAAATACAAAAACTAACCGGATGCGTAGCGGCCTTAAGTCGCTTCATCTCCCGTTTGGGAGAAAAGGCTCTGCCCCTCTACTGCCTCCTCCGGCGCACCGAACATTCCGAATGGACGGATGCCGCCACAGCCGGACTCGAAGAAATAAAAGCCATATTGGCAACAAATCCGGTCATGGCCGCGCCCAACCTGGGCGAACCCATGTTATTATATAACACAGCAACACATCAAGTTGTCAGCGCGGTACTCGTCGTCGAGCGAGAGACAGAAGGGCACAGATTCCCTCTTCAAAAACCAGTGTACTACGTATCCACTGTTCTAACTCCATGCAAGTCCCGGTACCCACATTATCAAAAGATAGCATATGCGGTGTTCATGGCATCCCGGAAGCTGCGACACTACTTTCAAGAGTGTTCCATAACGGTGGCCTCCAAAGTACCTCTCAACGATAT
The DNA here is from genome assembly GCF_018294505.1 of Triticum aestivum. NCBI lineage: Eukaryota > Viridiplantae > Streptophyta > Magnoliopsida > Poales > Poaceae > Triticum > Triticum aestivum. The sequence continues at coordinate 502,550,735 of NC_057798.1, forward strand.
TATAAACAACCGCGACACAACGGGCAGGATTGCAAAATGGGCTAGTGAGCTCTTACCATTTGACATAACCTACAAACCACGGCGAGCTATAAAGTCGCAGGTTCTGTCCGACTTCGTCGCCGAATGGACCGAAGCCGAACTCCCTAAAGAGTACGGCGCATACTCCAATTGGATCATGCATTTCGACGGATCCAAAATGTTGGCTGGCTTGGGGGTTGGCGTCGTCCTGACGTCCCCAACTGGAGACACAATCCAATACGTACTTCAAATAATGTACATGGACTCCAATAATGCAGCCGAATACGAGGCCCTTCTACATGGCCTCCGGATGGCAATCTCCATGGGCATTCAACGCCTAGAGGTGCGCGGGGATTCAAACCTCGCAATATCCCAAGTAAATGGAGACTTTGATGCCAAAGATCCAAAAATGGCAGCTTACAGCAACGCCGTCCTAAAAATGTCAGCTCGGTTCGAAGGACTCGAATTCCACCATGTAGCCCGGGATAATAACCAGGCAGTAGACGTGTTAGCACGCATCGGCGTGAAACGCGAAGCCATCCCTCCAAATATCTTCCTGAACGGCTCTTCAAGCCATCCGTGTTATGGGAAGAGGAGTCCGGAAACAACAATCCGGAGCCAGCTGCATCACCGAACTCAGACCATTCTGACACAGTCGGTGGCTCAGCCAACGAAATAACACCTTCAGCTCACGAAATAATGGCAGTAATTGCCCCGTGGACAGAACCATTCCTAGCCTACTTACTTCAGCAGGAACTTCCCTAAGACCAAAATGAGGCCCGCTGCATAGTTCGGCGATCTAAAGCCTACAAGGTCCATGAGGGAGAACTTTATAAGAAAAGCACAACCGGAGTCCTTCAAAGGTGTATCTCCGAAGAGGAGGGGCGGAATCTCCTGGCTGAAATTCACGCCGGACTCGGCGGGCACCATGCTGCAGCCTGGGCACTCGTAGGCAAGGCCTTCTGTACATGATTTTATTGGCCGAAAGCCCGGGCAGATGCTTAGGACTTAGTCCAACGATGCGTCGGTTGCCAGCTCTTTGCTAATCAGAGCCACATGCCACCCACCGCCCTCAAAACTATACCCATTACCTGGCCGTTTGCGGTCTGGGGGCTTGACATGGTTGGACCCCTTAAAGGGGGAACCCACAAGCACACATACTTATTGGTCATGGTGGACAAATTCACCAAATGGATTGAGGCCAAGCCAGTTAAATCGGCAGAATCCGGACCGGTGATAGACTTCCCATCCGGGGTAGTACACCATTTTGGCGTCCCCCACAGCATCATCACTGATAACGGCACAAACTTCACTGCCGATGAGGTTAAACTCTGGTGCCAAAACATGGGCATCAAGCTCGATTACGCTTCAGTCTATCACTCCCAAACTAACGGTCAAATCGAGCGAGCAAATGGTCTAATCATGAGCGGCATCAAACCCAAACTAGTGCGGTCCCTCAAGGAATCTAACATGCACTGGGTAGAGGAGCTCGACTCCGTACTCTGGGGGCTGCGGACCACGCCAAACCGAACTACTGGATTCACACCATTTTTCATGGTGTATGGCGCAGAGGCAGTTCTGCCTTGCGATATAATTCATGACTCACCTCGTGTGCACATGTACGAAGAAAGAGAAGCCGAGTTGGATCGGCAGGATAGTTTGGACGCCTTAGAGGATGAGCGGGACGTGGCAAAGGCTCGTTCCGCATTCTATCAGCAGCAGGCTCGAAGATATCAAAGCAGAGAAGTACGGGCAAAAACTTACAATGTCGGCGAACTCATTCTACGCCTGCCGGACAAGAAAAAGGACAAACTTAAGCCCAAGTGGGAAGGTCCCTTCATCATCGACCAAGTCCTGACCGGCGGAGCATACCGTCTACGTAAAGCATTTGACAACCAAGTCAAGCCAAACCCATGGAACGCAGCCCGTCTCCGAAGATTCTACGCCTAAAACTCCGGACTCAGAGTTCGTCTCACTCCCCCGTCCACCTTTTTATACTTTTTACTGTCTCTTGTCCCCCTCCTTCTTCCCACTTTTTTTTTCAATACCTTTTAAGGCTGATCTGCGCTTTGTTCGCACACACATGATGTGCTCCTAGCACTCATTATACCTGGGGGCTTCTTTACCAGAAGTTTATTAATATGGGCTTCACGCCCAATACATGTGTCATACTTCCGCATGTACCTTTTATTCACCATTATATGCATCGATATGACTTATCGTCATTGGTGCCAAAACCGGCGGATCTCGGGTAGGGGGTCCCGAACTGTGCGTCTAGGCGGATGGTAACAGGAGACGAGGGACACGATGTTTTTACCCAGGTTCGGGCCCTCTTGATGGAGGTAAAACCCTACGTCCTGCTTGATTAATATTGATGATGTGGGTTACAAGAGTAGATCTACCACGAGATCAAGGAGGCTAAACCCTAGAAGCTAGCCTATGGTATGATTGTTGTTCGTCCTATGGACTAAAGCCATCCGGTTTATATAGACACCGGAGAGGGCTAGGGTTACACAGAGTCGGTTACAAAGGTAGGAGATCTACATATCCGTATCGCCAAGCTTGCCTTCCACGCCAAGGAAAGTCCCATCCGGACACGAGACGAAGTCTTCAATCTTGTATCTTCATAGTCTTGGAGTCCGGCCGATGATGGTAGTTCAGCTATCCGGACACCCCCTAGTCCGGGACTCCCTCAGTAGCCCCTGAACCAGGCTTCAATGACGATGAGTCCAGTGCGCATATTGTCTTCGGCATTGCAAGACGGGTTCCTCCTCCGAATAATTTATAGAAGATTGTGAACACCAGGATAGTGTCCGGCTCTGCAAAAATAAATTCCACATACCACCGTAGAGAGAATAATATTACACAAGATCAATCTGCTAACGTATTCCGCGGCGTGATGTCACACCACTTCCAAGCCTTTACTCGAATTGTTTTTATTGTTCCACCTCAGTGCGTTTAGCGAGGCAGTTTCCTTGGCACGTCTTGTCGAAGCAGAGATCGTGTTCCCCTTATTCCGGGATTCCCATCGATACGGACGTGGGTAACCCAACCGCGCCCGTTGCCACGCCCCCTCCATCGAAGGTGGGTTCCAAACGGTCACGGGGACGGCTCTTGGTATTCTTCCTCTTTATAATGAGACCAAGGCCCGTTCTTTTTATTCAATCCTCTATCGAATCCGCCCCTCTCCCTGAGTTCCAACACCCAGGGCTCCAAATTCAGGTACCTTCGATCCTCGACAATGTCTGGTCTTGATCTACGAGGCCGGTGGATGCCCTCCTCCATCACGGAGGAGGACGTGCTAAAGCTGAGAGATGCCAGGTATTTAACCTACGAGATTTCGCATAGGCTGCCTGCCCGAGGGCAAGTTATCCCAACTCCCGAGCCCGGCGAGATCGTCGTGTTCACGTCTCACTTCCGTCGGGGTTTAGGCTTCCCGACGGATCCCTTCATGAGGGGGCTCATGTTTTACTACGGGCTGGAATTCCACGACCTGGCTCTGGAGTCCATCCTCCATATCTCCTCATTCATTGTCGTCTGCGAAGCCTTCCTCCGCACTACCCCTCACTTCAGCTTATGGCTCAAAACCTTTAATGTGGAGCCAAAGATGATCGAGGGACGTCAGGCAGAGTGCGGCGAGGCGGTTGTAAGCAAGAGGGCCGAAGCTCCATGGCCCAAGGGCTCTTTCCAAGAGGAGCTCGGCCCGTGGCAACAGGAGTGGTTTTATATCACCGCTCCCCGGGGCAGCAGGCAGAAGCCGCCGCCCGTCTTTCGTTCGGGCCCTCCACAGCAGCTGACGTCATGGGTCAACAAGGGGCATGACCGGGGGCCGCCCAAAGACGCCCCCCTGTTGCAGGACCGGATTCGAGGCCTCCAAGAAAGGGAGATCAATCTGGTCGCAATGGTGCAGGTCATGTTGATCCGGCACCTACTTCCCTGCAAACGTCGCCCCCTCCGCCCGTGGGAATTTAATCCGGAGGGGCCACGAGCTCTTCAACACTTCATGGGTTTGACTCCCATGGAGATGTATAAATTGTTCTTCGGATCGCAAGAGATGCATCCGGAATTGACCGAGGATGCTGGCCTAAGCTGCAATCGCCCGGATACCCAAGTAAGTAACCCTATGTCCGGACACCTCGTCCATTCATTTATTGTGGGTTTGCCTTTTAACCAGCTATCCCTTGGACAGGAGTGGATAGCGCAAGCAAAACTGATACGGTGTCCGGCCCCCTCCCTGAGACCACGCAGGATCCCGTGTTAATCAAAATGTTAGAGGTTGCACCTTCGGAGGAGGGCGAAGGAGGACACAAGGGATCTACCACCTCAGCCACGGAGGCTTTTAGTAAGGGAGGAATCGAGAGTCCCTCCTTCCAGGGAGAGAAGAGGACCGCTTCCGAAGACCCGGAGGCCAAGGCCTCAAAGCGGGGGAAGAAATCTGTACCGGAAGGTCCCATGCCGGGAAGAGCCCCGGTCGAACTGTCTCCCCGGAGGAATCAGCCGTCTAGCGAGCCGTAAGTAAAATGGGGAATTTTGTAATAGTGAATATCCCTGTTTAATGTCTAAAGGTAACTGAAGTTTTTACCTTGTAGTTCGGATCTCAGCCCATCTCAGCACAGCTCATCTTCGGGAGACCTTCGTCCGGAGATGATGGAAAGCGAAACGCCTCCATCTGCCGCCCCATCGCGCGGGGCGGACGACCCTGAGGTGTCGTCACGGAGGGTCTCCCCGAGTCCGGCGGGGCCAGAGAGTTCGGCGCCCATTGTAGTACGGCCGGTGGAGCTGCAGGATTTGCTTAAGAGGGCGTCCGCCTCAGAAGATCACCACACCTTAATGGGTGATGTCATTGAGAGGAACTCATCCGCCGAAACCGGGTTGTATGAGGCCGTCGGAAGTTTACTGACGGGATTTGAGGTACGCAAAAAACGACATACCTGTTGACAGTTTTGCACATGAAGTGCGCCCCGTATAGATAGTAGCCCCCGAGACTTGGTATGCTGTCGAAAACGACAGCGTGCCTAGGATCGTAATCTCGATTATTAACCGTCGCCTTTCCCATGCAGGTGGCGGAACATTCGGTGGCCAGCCGGACTGATGAATTTGCCGAGCTGAAGAGGCAGCTCGACGCTGCGGATGCGGACATCTTGCTGGTCAATAGACGACTTGATGAGTCACAAGGTATGTGGTTGCCCCGCGGTTGGTTAGTAAGGGAGCTGACACCCATTCCTTACAAATTGTATGCTTAGATGCAGATGGTGTTGCTGCTGTGGAGGACCTTCGAGCAGAACTTGCTCGGGCCAAGGAGCAAGCCAGAAAAAGCGAGGCGGCTGCCTTGAAGGCAGCGGAAGGGCTAGAAGCCGAGAAGGCTGCTCACTGCCGAAGCAGGGAGGAGATGGCTGGAATGGCGATGAAATTAAGAGTTGCTACCGACCGCCTGGAAGTTCTTGAAGGAGAACGCCGAGTGGAGCAAGAGGACCTGAAGAAGGCCGATGCCGAGGCCAAGGATGCCCGTAGTGCGATGCGGGCTATGAAGGAGGAACTGCATCAGGTCGAAGACATTGTGGCTGGAAAGCCCTTTATGCTGCGTAGAAAGTTCACGGATCTGAAGTATGCTCAGCTAGGCCGATTGTACGGTGCGGAGGATCCTTATCTGGACTTTGCGGCGAGTGCGGCTGACGCAGTCGTGCACTTTCGAAGCCAGGAGGATCATGAAATGGAGGAGCTTTTCTGGTCTCAGTTCCATAGTCCGGAGCGTCCACTTCCATTGAATGATCGGCTGGTTGAGTGGGTTGAGCTAAATAGATTGTCCGGACTGGCCATGACGGATGTGGTAACTCACCTGTGGCCGAAAAGGCCCAAGCCGAAGAGTTATTTTGGCTTGTTGCAGCAATTCCTTGGGGCGGTGCCGCATATTAAGGCGATGAAGCGGTCGGCATGCATAGAAGGTGCGCGGATGGCTCTCGCCCATGGTAAAACATACTGGGCGGAGATGGATGCCACCGCTGTTGCATCCCGAGGTTCGGACAAAAGCCGATTCCCCATCGAGCATTACTTTGAGGAAGTCCTGCAGGGCGCTCGTATAATAGAGTCTCAGTGCTCGAAAGATGTTATGTTTGAATGACATGTATGATTTCTAAGATCATGTTTATAATGCAATGACTTTTTATACTTGTGTGTTCAAGTATTGAACTATCTCCTGTGCGGGCGTATATGTATGTATAATCTGAAAGATGGCAGTCTTTGGCTTCAGCCCCCACGCACATGGTGCCGGGGTGTTTGCAAAAAGAAAACGCTTTTTCACACTTAATCCAATGTCTTGGTCGTTTTAAGGAGGCGATAGCATAGCACTAGGCAACCAGACTATAATGCTTTATCACTTTCACTTAGCCATAGGAGCTCGAATGTGGGGCTACTATATAGCCCCTGGTGGCACCGCGCTTCTCCGAAGTTGGGGCGCGTATGTGCCTGACTGGGAAGCTGTCCTTCGTCAAAGCGGAGGAATTCTAAACATTCCAATGGTCGATCGAGTGGTTGACCAGTCTCTCGCTATATCATGACAGTCAGTTTTCGGCTTTCTCTACTGAGGTGCTCTCCCGGCCGAACCGGGGCACAATCGCAGTAGTTCTCTAGGTGCCGCGTTAGCCGATGATACGGAACGTAAGGCAGCAAAACACAGGATCTGGGCAAACCCAACATTTGACCAAAGACATGATTCGGAGCTGATGCATATAAGGCCTAACTCGAGACGCCGAACACTCCCTAAGGTGTTCGGTCTTTATGATATCGGGCAGAATAAACTCCCTAAGCCCCTAGTGTCCAGGTACAGGCGGGAACTTCTGACGCGGCCGATGCCAAAATGCCAGCCTCCTCCTCGGCTCTGGTAAGAAACCGGGGGATGTTTATCAACAAGAGACAGTGAGAAGGGTTTACGCAGGGTCTTAATCTGAAAAGAATCCTTGCAACGGGTCCCTACTGCACGTCTGCGCCTGTGTCTCCGTTGTGCTGTATCCTGGACGGGTGTAGCACGTGCTTCATCTGTAAAAGAGAAGGACTTAGTTTCTAAGAAATATCGTGCAAAAAGTGTATCAAAATAAAGTATAATTTGGAAGATGAAGAAAGTTGAGCTTAATTAGCCTTCATCGTTTATGCGCCCGACCCCCTAAAAAAAAGAGGGGGTATGCGGCTGGGAAGCCCCTTGGTAAATTACGCTGGACTCGCCTAACCATGTCCGAGGTCTAAATGACCTGTTCTTAGGGGCTTTGACCTGCAAGGTCAGAATAATGTGTGGCTGTCTAGGCAGCCGCACATTCTCCGTGGTCGAGAGACACCTGGAGTCTTAAGAATATGCCACGTGGACCGGGCATTTTTAAGCGTAAGAGACGCGTAATGTGGTATTGCATTAAAGCGGGCGAAAGCTGCACGCCCCAGTAGTGCTTAAGGGCTACTGCTAAATGGGGCGATGGAGGGTGAGCTTTTCGCGACGGAGGTAGTCGGATGAGCCGAACACGACCCCTAGTGGTACAGAGCCTGTAAAAAAGGCCTGGCGTCACTCCTTTGAAGGAAGTGCTTGCTATAGCGAATTTTGGTGGGTTCTATCCCTAGTCTGCGGGCGGTGTCCTGGTATGGCAGGGGCCGCACTGCGTGTTATCACGTGAAGTGAGTTCACTGTTTTGACTTCTAATGGGAAAGTCTTTTGGTTTCCGGAGCGCTGCTTTTGGGTTTTGTCACTTTCACTTGGTGTGTCGAGCCCTTTGTGTTCGGCGTTAAGTCAGCCGGACTGCTTGAAGACCCAACAATCTCTGTGGGTATGGTTTGCAGGCCTCCCGGAGGTACCGTGTATTTGACACAGTCTATCCAGAATCTTGTTGAGGTTGGATAGCTCGTCACTGTTATCCTTTAAGGGCAGTGTTTTGTTGTTCGGCCGAGAGCTTTTGAATCCGGCATTGACCGTCGTACTATTTGGGCCATTCTCCTTGTTCCGGCGCTGATCTTTTTTGCGTCGTGATTTCCCATTTCCATCCCTGATTTCGGATGTACTCGGGTCGCTGGTGCTGCATCTAGCCAACCAGCTGTCTTCCCCCGCGCAAAAGCGGGTCATGAGACTTGTTAGTGTAGCCATTGTTCTTGGTTTTTCCTAGCCGAGGTGTCTGGCGAGCCATTCGTCTCGGACGTTGTGCTTGAAGGCTGCTAAGGCTTCAGCGTCCGGACAGTCGACTATTTGGTTCTTTTTAGTGAGGAACCTATTCCAGAATTTGTGTGCTGACTCTCCGGGCTGTTGAGTTATGTGACTTAAATCGTCTACATCCGGAGGGCGGACATAGGTCCCCTGAAAGTTTGCTCGAAACGCATCCTCAAGCTCTTCCCAACTTCCAATGGTATTTTCTGGGAGGCTTTTAAGCCAATGCTGAGCTGGCCCTTTGAGCTTGAGGGGTAGGTATTTTATGGCATTGAGATCGTCTCCTCTGGCCATATGTATGTGTAGGATATAATCCTCAATCCAGACTCTAGGGTCTGTTGTTTCGTCATATGCTTCTATGTTTATGGGTTTGAATCCCTCTGGAAATCCATGATCCAGTACCTCATCGGTGAAACATAATGGGTGTGCGGCGCCCCTGTATTTGGGTGTGCCGTTGTCTTTGAATGCTTGGCGGGTTATGTTGCCTCCTGGAGTCTTCTTTTTTGGCCCATAAATAGATCTGACTGGGTCGTCTCTTTTCCGAGGATCTTTATGCTGATCGTGTGCCGGCTTGTGTACGGCGCCCCTTGTTGCTCTTGGCCTATCATCTGGTCGTCTATCCGGCCAGGCGACTTCTTTCTTTTTTGACTGCGGGGGCTCTAAGGCCTCCTCGTCAAATTCGGGCAACAGCTTGTGCTTCGGGTAGCTCTTTGTCTGGTGACTAGCGCCATGTTTATCCGCGCTGTTGAGTACTTTGCTCCATCTCATTCGGAGTGCGTCCTTCGCTGTTTCGAGCTTCCGCTTTTGCTTCTTCAAACTTCTTGCAGTGGGGACGAGCCTTTTATGAAGATTCATATGCTCTGGTGCTACGAGATCGTCTTCGCCCGGGATGGGTTGCTTGTCCAGTTCATGTCTGGCTGGCTGCTTGTTGACATGTGCGTCGTCCACTGCTTCGCCCTGTTCTAGGGCCGGGTCCATATGGGTGCCGTTTTTATCGATGCCGGTCTTCGGGCGGCGCTTGCGTCGCCGCTTTGGTTGTTTGTTGGGGGAGTTGTCCTTCGCCACGTCCCGTTTTTCCTCATCATCGCTTCCTTTTGGTGTATCCACCATGTATACGTTGTGAGTTGGGGTGACTTTCCCGTGCCTTTTAGGCGCTGGTTCTTGGTCGTCTCCGGCATCGTCGTCCATACCGTCGATGTCATCGGAGTCGTAGTTTAGCATTTCGGTTAGATCATCGACATCGGCTACCAAGTGGGTGGTGGGTGGGCTTTGAATTTCTTCGTTCTCCGCATCCCAACTGTCCTGACCGCAGTCCGGCCAGGGCTCTCCTGATAACGAGAGATACTTTAGCGAACTCAGGATGTCGCTGAAAGGTGAGTGTTGAAAGATGTCTGTTGCAGTGAACTCCATGATCGGCGTCCAATCGGACTCGATCGGAGGGGGCGCGGGAGGTTCGGAGTCCGGCAAGGAGTCCGGTGCCTCAGAGTCACGAGCTTTATGAGGGACAAGATCAGTGTTCGGCTCTATCGCCGTAGAGGTTGCAGCCCCCGAGGCGGTGTCTAGGCATCCATCCTCGATCTGTGGAGCTGGCTCCGAATTGAAGATCAGAGTGGTTTCGAGTGTGGCCTCCAGGGTACTGTCCGGCTGCAGAGCTAAATCATGCCCATCGTGACAGTGCGGCACGCTCGGCTGTGGCTTGAATCCATCGAGGATCAAGTCCCCGCGGATGTCAGCCGTGAAGTTCAAACTTCCAAATCTAACCTGACAGCCAGGGGCGTAGCTTTCGATCTGCTCCAGATGGCCAAGCGAATTGGCCCGCAGTGCAAAGCCGCCGAATACGAAGATCTGTCCGGGGAGAAAAGTCTCACCCTAGACTGCGTCATTGATGATGGTCGAAGAAGCCATCGTGCCTATCGGTGACGACACAGAGGAACTCTCAATGAAAGCACCAATGTCGGTGTCAAAACCGGCGGATCTCGGGTAGGGGGTCCCGAACTGTGCGTCTAGGCGGATGGTAACAAGAGACGAGGGACACGATGTTTTTACCCAGGTTCGGGCCCTCTTGATGGAGGTAAAACCCTATGTCCTGCTTGATTAATATTGATGATGTGGGTTAAAAGAGTAGATCTACCACGAGATCAAGGAGGCTAAACCCTAGAAGCTAGCCTATGGTATGATTGTTGTTCGTCCTATGGACTAAAGCCATCCGGTTTATATAGACACCGAAGAGGGCTAGGGTTACACAGAGTCGGTTACAAAGGTAGGAGATCTACATATCCGTATCGCCAAGCTTGCCTTCCACGCCAAGGAAAGTCCCATCCGGACACGGGACGAAGTCTTCAATCTTGTATCTTCATAGTCTTGGAGTCCGGCCGATGATGGTAGTTCGGCTATCCGGACACCCCCTAGTCCGGGACTCCCTCAGTAGCCCCTGAACCAAGCTTCAATGACGATGAGTCCGGCGCGCATATTGTCTTCGGCATTGCAAGACGGGTTCCTCCTCCGAATAATTTATAGAAGATTGAGAACACTAGGATAGTGTCCGGCTCTGCAAAAATTAAATTCCACATACCACCGTAGAGAGAATAATATTACACAAGATCAATCTGCTGATGTATTCTGCGGCGTGACGTCACACCACTTCCAAGCCTTTACTCAAATTGTTTTTATTGTTCCACCTCAGCGCGTTTAGCGAGGCGGTTTCCTTGGCACGTCTTGTCGAAGCAGAGATCGTGTTCCCCTTATTCCGGGATTCTCATCAATACGGACGTGGGTAACCCAACCGCGCCATTGATAGCGGTGCTTGGGAGATAAGCGAGTTTTATCAGGCTGGTGGGGACATATGTTTCCGTCCGCCCATATAAGGGGATAAAGATCCAATCCTTTTACCTACGCCTTATTCCTCCTTGGCTTATCCATCTCCGCAAACTCGAGCTCTAGCGCCCAAGCCCGCACATCTCACCTCAACCTTCTCCAAATATGTCCGGAGTGGGAGGCAAGTGGATGGCCTCCTCCGTCACGGAGGGGCATATCCAGAAGCTGCGCAGCGCCGGATACTTGTCCAGTGACATCGCGCATCGGCTCCTCGACGAGGGAGAGCTCATCCCCACCCCTAGGCCCCATGAGAGGGTAGTTTTTCTTCCCCATTTCCTCCGCGGACTGGGCTTCCCACTTCATCCCTTTGTTCGGGGGCTCATGTTCTACTACAGCCTAGATTTCCATGATCTGGCCCCAAATTTTATTCTCAACATCTCGGCGTTCATCGTCGTGTGTGAGGCCTTCCTCTGCATCCAGCCCCACTTCGGCTTGTGGCTCAGGACCTTCAGTGTCAAGCCGAAGGTTGTGAAGGGCAGCCAAGCGGAGTGCGGAGGCGCCATGGTGGGCAGGATGTCCCACGTTACGTGGCTGGAGGGCACCTTCGTGGAAACCATCAAGGGGTGGCAATCGGGGTGGTTCTACATCACCGAGCCGCGTGACGCCGATTGGGCGGCGGCCCCCGAATTCAGATCCGGCATCCCTACACAGCTCACCTCCTGAAAAGAGAGTGGCCTGATCTGGGGCAATTCGGAGGAGCTGACCGGACTTCAAGCCTGTATCCAGAAGCTGGTGGACAAGAAGCTCAAGCTTGTCAACGTAGTCTAGGTCATGCTCATCCGCCGGATTCTCCCGTGCCAACGACGGGGTTTCAACATGTGGGAGTTCGATCCCGCACAGCACCAGACCCTGAGCGGGCTCTTCGACACTACGTACGAAGATGTCTGGAAGGTGCTGTTCAAGGGTGCCGAAGCTCCCGCATCCGCTACCGAAGATCGCGGATTCCGCTCGCAGCGCCCGGCTGACGAGGTAAATGATTTTGTCCTTTAAGGGACGCTTGTTATTCATAGTTTGACTCTATGCAGGATCTAAACTCCCTTTCCTTCGACAGGACTGGCGGAAGAAGGCGGCACAGGCTATCTGTCCGGCCCCATTGCCAGAGGACCCAGCTGACGCCCGCCTAACGGGGCTGCTGGCTCCGGCACGCCACGTGGTGCCGGAGAAGAAGGCCAAGAGGAAGGCCACGGGGACTCGTAAGAGTTCCCGTTTTCAGGTGCTATCGGACGATGAATCCGAGGCCGACTCCTCCCACCAAGGTGAGGAGGAGAAGAAGAAAGCCTCTCCCCCAGCGGGGGGAGGGAAGAAAAGGAAGGCCTCCCCCACAAGGGAGGCCGAAGGCTCCAAGAGGGGAAAAACTCTTCCCCCGGACTGTTCCGCCAATGCCAGTGACGACGACGAGGACTGGCCTCCAAGGGCTAAGCCTCTGGCGAGATCGTAAGTATCCGGACTCCCGAATAACTTCAAGGTTTTTTATTTTCCGCCACACAATGTCTTTCTAATGCCGCATTCAACCCTGCAGTCCGCCTAAGGATGATCTCCCTACTTCGTCGAGCGGGTCCTTAGGGGCGTCGGATATGGATTCTCTTCCGACTGCCTCCACCCCCCGTAATGTAAGCGATGCCGAGGTGGGATCCCAGGAAGGGACCCACCAAGAGGAGAGGGCCCTGGAGGTGTCGCAGGACAACCTCTCGGACTTTGCACCGGACTCGGCCCCGGAACCCATAGTGGCTCCGGAGTCCGGCGCGCGACCCCTTCGCAAGAAGGGCAAGACCGCGATGCCGGCTGCCTCCGTCCAACCGGAGGTGCCGGATAATTTGCTGGAGCGCTCAACGGCGCCTCCATCAAAGAGGAACACCGCACTGTTATGAGTGCAGTGATTCAGAAGGTTCAGCTCGCCAAGAGCGGGCTGACCGAAGCCTGCAGCAGCCTTCTAACAGGCTTTGAGGTAAGAATTTCAATATCTGTAAAATGGTACCGCATAGACAGTAGCCCCTGATGCTAGGTTCGGTGTTCGGAAAGAAAAGCCGAACTGAGGATCTTTAGAAAGAGAAACACAGGAGTCATAAAAATATGTCAATATGGGATTGCAGGCTGTGCTGCTGACCTCTGCCGCACTGACTGCGGAGGTCAATACTTTGAAGGAAAACCTCGAGCGGTCCGAGAACGATCTCGGCCATGCCAAGAAGCAGCTCGAGGAAAAAGAAGGTGAGTAATACCTTAGGAAAATTGTACCTTACGGAAAATGATTTGGTTGCAAGAAAAATGAGAAGGATAACTGGGGTATTGCAGGGGCCACTAACGAGGTGGCGACCCTGAAGGAGGCGGTGGCCGCGGCCGAACGCAATGCGGCCGCGGAGCGCACCGAGCGAGAGAAACAGGAGGCGCGGGTGGCGGAGGTACAACAAGAGCTCCAGGATCTCGTGCAGAAACATGAGAGCCTGGAGCGTGACTCGAAGACTCGAGAGTCTGAGCTTGCAATGGCTCTTGAGAGTGCCAAAGCCGCTTAGGACGAAGCCTACAAGGCCCTCCAGGAGATCGAGGCGGTAAAGAAAATAGCAGCGGGTAAGGCATTTTTCATGCAAAGTAAGCATGTGAGTGTTTATTACCTGTCGCTTACCCGAATTCTGAGCTCTCCAGGAGCGTTCGCAGATCTTCCTCGCAGCGTGTCCAATGCTGCCGCATTCTACCGGGCCGAGGAGGGGAGCTCGACGGAGAAGGTCTTCTGGTCTTAGTATGCTGAGGCCGAACATCCGGTGCCCCTTAGCGACCAGCTGAAGCAGCTGGTCGAGCTCCACAAGGCGGCCGAACAGGCCATGAAGGGCCTCATAGTTTGGCTGTGGCCGAAGGAGGCCATGCCTGGGAGCTACTTTGGCCTGGTGCGGCGGCTGGTGGACGCGTGCCCGTGGGTTGAAGTTATCAAGCACTCCGCCTGTATCTAGGGTGCGCATCGGGCCCTTGCCCGCGCAAAGGTGCACTGGGGCAAGATGGATGCCCAGAAGCGCAAGGAGTATCGTACGCACGAGATGTATTATAAGAGTGTGATGAAGGGTGCCCGCACTATTGCGGGTGAGTGCTCCAAAGATGTAATATTTGAGTAGACTCGCATTTTGTTATCCTGTGCGCTAAAAACTTGGTTCATATGCGCTAAGCAACGCTTGTTAATTTAAAATATTACCTTCTGTGCGGCTGTTTATCAAATCTGAGAGATGGCAAGTCCTTGGCTTCAGCCCCCATGCCACGAGTGCTAGGGTGTTCGGGATAAACTCGAGCGCTCTTGTTCCCATTTTTGGGTCCATCTAGGGAGGCGCTCAACACAACGAACAAGGCAACCGGACTTATAATGCTTGAACACTCTCACTTAGCCATAGAATTCTATAATTTTAAATTTTGGAGAAGCCCCTAGTTTTCGGAAGGCCGAATTTGGGGCGCTATCCACGCCTTGGCCGGACAGGATCCGGCTCCTCGCTCGAAGCGGCATAAGTCTTTAGGGACTCGCAAAGAACCTCTCGAACAACGACCAGCTCTCACCTCATCATGACGGTCAGTTTTAGCTTTCTCCACTGAGCCGTTAACCCAGCTCAACTGGGGCGCAATCGCAGTGGTTCTCCCAGTGCTACCCTAGCCGATAAAACGGAACGTAAGGTACCAAAACATGGGAGCCGGGCAAACCCAACTATTGACCCAAGAACATGATTCGGAGCCGATGCATATAATGCTATAAGTTCGGGGTGCCGCACTTGTGAAAGTGTTCGGACTTATCACACCATAACGCGGGAAACATAAGCCCCTGGTGTATTTAGCCGTACCAAAACGTACGGATGCAACATGTCATAGATGAACATATGTGTAAGAAAGAAATGCAATTGGAAGCAAAAATGTGCTGCATTGCTTTATTCGAATAAAAACTGTTGTAAGTGCAGGACGATACAAGTGGTGTGGTAAGCAAGGGATGGGACTGTTTAACATGTCCCCCTCCAGGGGTAGGTTACGGTATAATGCATAAAACAGATTGAATGCTCATAATGGAGACCACCTGGATTTTTGTCGTAGCCTTTCTCCTTCCCTGGCTGTTGCATCGTGGGTTCGGCATGTCTGCTGCCGGACAGGGCCTCTGATGAATGGAGTCCTGTAGGTAAAAAATAAAAGGAAAAGAAAAAGAAACAACACACTTAAGAGCCCCTGGTGCGGTTAAGCCGCAGTCTGGGCTTATCGTGGTTGAGCCCCTTGCCCCATGCCCATGGTATCTTCAGAGCGTAATTGAGTACGCGAAGGGTCTGTCTTAATGTTTTACAGGGGCTGGGGTGGCGGCCGCACTGCTACGCATGCTCAGAACGTGCCAGGTGGTCGTGTTGTAGGTTACTCCGGGCACGCTTAGCTGTGTTCGGCCGCTTAGCAACCGGACTCGAGAATTGCCTTAAAAGGCTGCTTTGTACTTCTGCCGCGAGAGCCGCTGTATGTTCCTCCGTTTGGAGGGAGCGTTCAGTGTTTCCGTTGACCGTGATGAATCCTCTAGGGCCTGGCATCTTGAGCTTGAGGTATGCGTAGTGCAGCTCCGCGTTGAACTTTGCAAACGCGGTATGTCCGAGCAAGGCATGATAGCCGCTGCGGAACGGGACTATGTCGAAGATTAACTCCTTGCTTCGGAAGTTATCCGGGGATCCGAAGACCACTTCCAGTGTAACTGAGCCTGTACAATTGGCTTCTACACCTGGAATGACGCCTTTAAAGGTCGTCTTGGTAGGTTTAATCCTTGAGGGGTCTATGCCCATTTTGCGCACCGTGTCCTGATAAAGCAGGTTTAGGCTGCTACCGCCGTCCATCAGGACTTTGGTGAGATGAAATCCATCGACGATTGGGTCTAGAACCAATGCGGTGAACCCACCATGGTGAATGCTGGAGGGGTGGTCCCTTCGGTCAAAGGTGATCGGGCAAGAGGACCATGGATTGAACTTCGGGGCAACTGGCTCCATCGCGTATACATCCCTGAGTGCACGCTTCCGCTCCCTTTTGGGTATGTGCGTGGCATATATCATGTTCACCGTCCGCACCTGTGGGGGGAAACCCTTCTGTCCTCTATTGTTCGGCGGCCGGGTCTCTTCTTCGTTGTTGCTATGTAGCCCCTTGTCGCTGTTTTCGGCAATTAACTTGCCTGCCTGCTTGAACACCCAACAGTCCCTATTGGTGTGGTTAGCTGGCTTTTCAGGGGTGCCATGTATCTGGCACAAGCGGTCGAGAATTCGGTCCAAATTGGACGGACCCTGAGTTGTTCTTTTGAATGGCCTTTTCCGTTGACCGGGTTTAGAGCCTCTGAATCCGGCATTGACTACCGTATCCTCAATGTTATCGCCGTTAATGCGGCGTTTGTTTTTGTTGCGACGCGACCTGCCACTACGGTCCTTGATATCCGGACTGCCAAATTTTTTGTTGATGTTGTTGCTGCGTGCTAGCCAGCTGTCTTCACCCGCACAGAAGCGGGTCATGAGTGATGTAAGGGCTGCCATTGATTTCGGCTTTTCCTGTCCCAGGTGCCGGGCAAGCCACTCATCGCGGATGTTGTGCTTGAAGGCCGCGAGGGTCTCGGCATCGTGGCAGTCGACGATTTGGTTTTTCTTGGTTAAGAACCGTGTCCATAATTGTCTGGCCGATTCGTCTGGCTGCTGAATTATGTGGCTTAGGTCATCAGCGTCTGGTGGTCGCACATAAGTGCCCTGGAAGTTATCGAGGAATGCGACTTCCAGGTCCTCCCAACTCCCAATTGACTCTGCTGGCAAGCTGTTGAGCCAATGTCGGGCTGGTCCTTTAAGCTTGAGGGGGAGGTATTTGATGGCGTGAAGATCGTCGCCGCGGGCCATGTGGATGTGAAGGAGATAGTCTTCAATTCAAACCGCGGGGTCTGTTGTGCCATCGTAGGATTCAATATTGACGGGTTTAAACCCTTCTGGGATTTGATGATCCATTACCTCATCTGTGAAGCACAGTGGGTGTGCGGCGCCTCTGTACTGGGCGATATCGCGACGGAGCTCAAAAGAGCTTTGTCTGTTGTGTTCGGCCCAGCCGGACTTACTGTGTCCGGGGTGACGGTGATCATCACGTATCGTGGGGCGCCCACGTGATCCATAGATCGATCTTGATTGTCTTGCCTTATTCTCCAATATGTCTCGCAGGTCCGGAGTGTTCCCTTGTGGCCTTGTGCTTTTCAAGCGATGCCGGGGTACGGGTCTAGTGAAGGGCCTTGAGGCCTCTCTGTCGCGACCATGGGGTGGTCGATCAGCCGTATTGTCTCCTAGTGAAGCGGGATCATATGCCTCCACCTCTAATTGGGGGAGCAGCTTACGTTTGGGGTAGCTTTTGGAGGGGCGTTCGAGTTCATGCTCTTCGGCCGCGAGGACTTCGGTCCATCTGTCGGCTAGCAGATCTTGATCAGCTCTAAGCTGCTGCTGATTTTTCTTGAGGCTGTTTGCCGTGGCCATAAGCCTGCGTTTGAAACGCTCCTGTTCGACGGGATCCTCAGGTACGACGAATTCGTCGTCGTCGAGGCTTGCCTCGTCTCCGAAGGGAGGCATATAGTCCTCTACCTCTTCTTCGGCCACCCTCTCATGAGGGCTGGCGTCCCCCTCCTCCCGTGCTGGATCTTGCTGGAGTGGGTTGTCTTCGGCGCTATCTGGTGTATTATTGTCTCCGGTGCCAGAATCTTCATTCTTGCTATGGCGGTATTTAGAGAGGCGCCGCTGACGCCGTCGCTTGGGCTGTTTCTTGGAGGGATCATCCTCCGCTATTCCTTCGCCGTTCCCATCCTTTGGGATATCCACCATGTATATGTCGTATGAAGAGGTGGCTTTCCAGTGCCCGGTGGGCGCTGGTTCTTGGTCGTCTCCGGCATCATCGTCCATACCGTCGATGTCCTCAGAGTCGTAATCTAGCATGTCGGTTAGATCGTCCACAGTGGCTACCAAGTGGGTGGTGGGTGGGCTCTGAATTTCTTCATCGTCCGCATCCCAACCGTCCTGGCCGCAGTCCGGCCAGGCCTCTCCTGATAACGAGAGGTACTTTAGTGAACTCAAGATGTCGCCAAAAGGTGAGTGTTGAAAGATGTCCACCGCGGTGAACTCCATGATCGGCGCCGAATCGGATTCGACTGGAGGGGGCGCGGGAGGTCTGGAGTCCGGCAAGGAGTTCGGCACCTCGGAGTCACGAGCTTCATAGGGGACAAGATCGGTGTTCGGCTCTATCGCCGTAGAGGTTGCAGCCCCCGAGGCGGTGTCTAGGCATCCATCCTTGATCTGCGGAGCTGGCTCCGAACTGAAGGTCGGAGCGGGTTCGAGTGCGGCCTCCAGGGTACTGTCCGGTTGCAGAGCTAAATCATGCCCATCATGATAGTACGGCACGCTCGGCTGTGGCTCGAATCCGTCGAGGATCAAGTCCCCGCGGATGTCAGCCGTGAAGTTCAAACTTCCAAATCTGACCTGATGGCCAGGGGCATAGCTTTCGATCTGCTCCAGCTGGCCAAGCGAATTGGCCCGCCGTGCGAAGCAGCCGAATACGAAGATCTGTCCGGGGAGGAAGGTCTCACCCTGGACTACATCGTTGTTGATGATCAAAGAAGCCATCGAGCCTATCAGCGACGACACAGAGGAACTCTCAATGAAAGCACCAATGTTGGTGTCAAAACCGACGGATCTCGGGTAGGGGGTCCCGAACTGTGCGTCTAGGCGGATGGTAACAGGAGACGAGGGACACGATGTTTTTACCCAGGTTCGGGCCCTCTTGATGGAGGTAAAAGCCTACGTCCTGCTTGATTAATATTGATGATGTGGGTTACAAGAGTAGATCTACCACGAGATCAAGGAGGCTAAACCCTAGAAGCTAGCCTATGGTATGATTGTTGTTCGTCCTATGGACTAAAGCCATCCGGTTTATATAGACACCGGAGAGGGCTAGGGTTACACAGAGTCGGTTACAAAGGTAGGAGATCTACATATCTATATCGCCAAGCTTGCCTTCCGCGCCAAGTAAAGTCCCATCCGGACACAGGACGAAGTCTTCAATCTTGTATCTTCATAGTCTTGGAGTCCGGCCGATGATGATAGTTCGGCTATCCGTACACCCCTAGTCCGGGACTCCCTCAGTAGCCCCTGAACCAGGCTTCAATAACGACGAATCCGGCGCGTATGTTGTCTTTGGTGTTTGCAAGGCGGGTTCTTCTTCATGCTCCATGTGTTTGCCGGATAGTGTCCGGTTGCTTCATAAATACTGCGCTCCTTGGCTTCTGCGTCCAATAATGGTCTTCTTCCACGCGTCGCACGAATGCGAAAAGCTAGGGTATTTTTATGTTTTACCCCCTAGCTGCGCAAATAAGCTGCCTATAAGAGAGGCGAGGATCCAGATCCAAATCACATCATCCTCCTTTCGCAAGCACGCATCGAGGCGCATCTGACACCAAACCCATTCCAACATGGACAGTCGACGCGGCTCCTCATCTCGCGCTCCCAGCCCTTAGCCAGGAGATTGGAGGAGATGCTCAGTCCCGCATAGCGAGTTAGTGACGCTCCAAGCAGAGGGATATCTTCCCCCGGCCTTCATGGTTCTGGTTCGAGCCGGACTGGCCACCTACAAAGGTGGGAAGCAGGCGAGAGCGCCCCCAATCCCTCCAAAGGAGAGCGGGTGTGCTTCGTCTCCTACTTAATAAGGGGACTCGGATTTCCTATACATCCGTTTCTCCGGGGGCTCCTGGAGTTCTACGGACTCAAGCTCCATCACCTTACACCTGCCTCCATTTTGCACATCGCGGGCTTCGTAGCTCTGTGTGAGCTGTTCTTGGGCATTGAGCCCCATTTTGCACTATGGAAGAGGCTGTTTTGCCTCGTACCCCGGTCTCACGAGGGGTCGATATATCAAGTGGGCGGAGCCGAAATATGGCGCATCGTCGGGACCGGATACCTGTCCGGGACCCCGAAGAAGACGTCCGAAGATTGGCCTTCGGAGTGGTTTTATATGGAGGACGCCCTCTGCCGGATCCAGTCCGGATTGGCCTTCCGGAGTTTAGCAACGCTCCCCTGAAGAAACGCCTAAGTTGGCGTCCACGGAGCCCTCGACGAGAAGATGATAGTAGCGTCCATTACTTAATGGGCCGGATACGGCTGCTAGCCCATTCTGGATTAACCATGGTCGGAGTCATGGCCACATGCATTATGCGTGGGGTGCAGCCGCTCCAATATAGGGGCCACCCCATGTGGGACTTCAACGGAGACGACGACGCCACCCGTCACGGCCGCAAGGGACCTAGCTCGGTCGACGATCTGGTGAAGATCCTGTCTGGCTTGTACAAGGGGGAGAAGGAGGACTTCCTCCGCACGAATCCTCTGAACGTATTTTCCATGAACAACCCTCGGAACTGGGTAAGCGGTCGCATGCATATCTGAACCGTGCCTTTAAAGGCAATTGTCTTACTGTATGATTTTGACACAGGAACTGCGTCGGGATGTGGAGGGCATAAAAAGCCCAGCCCCACAACCTGAAGACCCAGAAAGGTCCCTTGATCCGGCCTCCGAAGAGGATCCGGACTTAGCGGTGGAACTGATCGACGGGGTGTACCACCAGCTCAGCATAGATAATGCTTTAGTCGCCATTATGGCTGACTACCCCGGTTTGTGTCCGGCTTCCCCGGTGAGTACGACCGAAGTCCTGGCGCTGTTACTTCTTTAATGCTTAGTTCTGACCACCGTGCACCAATGGTGTTCGACAGGAAGCGCCTTTACGGTAGGAAGTCGAGCCCGCGGCGACCGGCCAACAAGGGTCAGTCCGGCCCAGCAGGCGGAAGAGGAGTGCGACGCGAACTGAAACGTCGCCGCAACGGTATGGAGCACCGCTATTTTTTAAGGGAAGGACTCCCAGGAGGTATATTAATGCTCATAACTTTTCCAGAAAGAGCGCTCGCTGGACAGTGTCCGGAGAGGTTGCCAATCAAGCCTCCGCCAGCCATGCTCCAATGCATGGCCCGGAAGTGGAGGCGAATACAAGGCATGAGTCGGATGCTCCTCCGATGGAGGATGCCGATAGGCTGTCCGCCACCCGGTCTGAGGTGGAGAGCACCATGAATCACAGGCGTCGCCGGACAGTTCTTCGTGACGCGTGTTTCTCCCCGGAGGCGTTAAATGCCTTTGATGCGGGAAACGCGCACCTCTGTGCCGCTCAAGATGGGTTAACCAGAGCCACGGAGCAGTATGTGAAAGACATACGTGTAAGTAATTTGAATAGTTATATATGCCAGTAGCCCTCGAGACTTAAAATGGTTAGAATAACTGATTTAATGATCAATTTTTATGCAGGATCTTACGGAGAAGAATACCCAGCTGTCCCTGGAGCTCCAAGAGTGCAAGGCCCAACTGGAGGCCGCACTGGCCAGCACAGGGGGAGCCACAGAGACCCCTGCTGGTAAGACGTACTTTGAAAAGATAATTAATGAACAAAGTGCGGCATGAATCTGACAATAATATTGCAGAGGGCGCCGGACTAGATTCGGAGAAGCAACAGCTACTGCGTCAGCTGAAGGCTGGCGAGAGGGTGCTTATGAAGGTGCAGCAGGAGAGAAACAAGCTCCAAGAGGCCCACACCCAGCTAGGAGAAGAGCTGAAAGGTGTTCGGGCCCAGCTGTCTGGCTCCTTGAAGGAGAATCAGCGACTTCGTCGCGGCATTTATAGTAAGTGCTTGAGCAAATTCCTTTGAAAAGAAGAATTCGATGAGGAAGTCGTTTGACAGAAATATGTCTTTAGGTGTGCTCACAGGTCGCCCTGCGGAGGAAATGCCTGGGTCAACAGGTGACCAACTTCCCGAGCTGGTGCAATTGTTTGAACGTGTTCAACAGGCGATGAGTGGCGTCGTTCAGGCTTTATGGCCATCCGTCTCCCTACCCGAGGGCCTTGGTGAGCTTGCTGAGAAGCTCCAGGGAGCACGGCGACGCCTCCGTTTGTGGAAGATATCGGCCTGCCGTCAAGGCGCCAGGGAGGCCTGGGCCATGGTGAAGACGCGCTACCCGAAGGCTGACCCAAACCACATGGCTGAGGTCGGACCTGCGGGGCCTGATGGGAAGGAGATCCTTGTGAGCTTGATGTATGGCCAAGTAGAACTGGCCGCGAAATACTCCCAATAGGACTGTAAATTAGACAGCCTGTTAGATGGGATTGAGGAGGAGTACAATCAGTCGGTTTGACGATGTAATTTGAAATGACATGTAAGATGCCTTCTAGCCGGATTGTAGATCGTTTGTCTTTGCGGACCGTTTCGCTTCAACCTCGGGACCCAACAGTCCGGAGTTTGTCCGAATACCCCTATGGTTATAAAAGAACCGGGGCATGCATGGAGACAAGGCGTCGGGGTCATAATTGCTTTATCAGACAAGTGCCCAACTAGGTATGTTATATTACATGGTTAGTAAGAAACAGCTTCCAGGGAGAATAGTTCCGTTAAGGGTTCCTTTCCCTGGCAGGCATGCCCTAAGGTGCAATGCCGGACTGCGAAAATAGCAGAAAAAGCATCTGGGGGCTTATATATAAGTTAGTAATAAATCATCTTTCAAGTCACCGACCGAATATTCTCTTAAGAACGCTAGCTTTCGGCTTCACCCAGTCTGAGGTACACATCCGGCTGACCTGGCAGTAACAATCGCAGAGGTGCTCCCTTTACCTCCTAGCCGAACAATCGGGAACGTAGCGGTAAGCACAGGAGCCAGGTAACCCAGCTTGGCCAAAACTTAAGTCATATCGATGCATATAATGGTGAATAAAAGGTACATGCGGAAGTATGACACATGTATTGGGCGTGAAGCCCATATTAATAAGCTTCTAGTAAAGAAGCCCCCAGGTATAATGAGTGCTAGGAGCACATCATGTGTGTGCGAACAAAGCGCAGATCAGCCTAAAAAGGTATTGAAAAAAAAGTGGGAAGAAGGAGGGGGACAAGAGACAGTAAAAAGTATAAAAAGGTGGACGAGGGAGTGAGACGAACTCTGAGTCCGGAGTTTTAGGCGTAGAATCTTCGGAGACGGGCTGCGTTCCATGGGTTTGGCTCGAGTCGGTTGTCAGATGCTTTACGTAGACGGTATGCTCCGCCGGTCAGGACTTGGTCGATGATGAAGGGACCTTCCCACTTGGGCTTAAGTTTGTCCTTTTTCTTGTCCAGCAAGCGTAGAACGAGTTCGCCGACATTGTAAGTTTTGGCCCGTACTTCTCTGCTTTGATATCTTCGAGCCTGCTGCTGATAGAATGCGGAACGAGCCTTTGCCACGCCCCGCTCCTCCTCTAAGGCGTCCAAACTGTCCTGCCGATCCAACTCAGCTTCTCTTTCTTCGTACATGCGCACACGAGGTGAGTCATGAATTATATCGCAAGGCAGAACTGCCTCTGCGCCATACACCATGAAAAATGGTGTGAATCCAGTAGTTCGGTTTGGCATGGTCCGCAGCCCCCAGAGTACGGAGTCGAGCTCCTCTACCCAGTGCGTGTTAGATTCCTTGAGGGACCGCACTAGTCTGGGTTTGATGCCGCTCATGATTAGACCATTTGCTTGCTCGACTTGACCGTTAGTTTGGGGGTGATAGACTGAAGCGTAATCGAGCTTGATGCCCATGTTTTGGCACCAGAGTTTAACCTCGTCGGCAGTGAAGTTCGTGCCGTTATCAGTGATGATGCTATGGGGGACGCCAAAACGGTGTACTACCCCGGATAGGAAGTCTATCACCGGTCCGGATTCTGTCGATTTAACCGGCTTGGCCTCAATCCATTTGGTGAATTTGTCCACCATGACCAATAAGTATTTGTGCTTGTGGGTTCCCCCTTTAAGGGGTCCAACCATGTCAAGCCCCCAGACCGCGAACGGCCAGGTAATGGGTATAGTTTTGAGGGCGGTGGGTGGCATGTGGCTCTGATTAGCAAAGAGCTGGCAACCGACGCATCGTTGGACTAAGTCCTGAGCATCTGCCCGGGCTGTCGGCCAATAAAATCCTGTACGGAAGGCCTTGCCCACGAGTGCCCGGGCTACAGCATGGTGCCCGCCGAGTCCGGCGTGAATTTCAGCTAGGAGATTCCGCCCCTCCTCTTCGGAGATACACCTTTGAAGGACTCCGGTTGTGCTTTTCTTATAAAGTTCTCCCTCATGGACCTTGTAGGCTTTAGATCGCCGAACTATGCATCGGGCCTCATTTTGGTCTTCGGGAAGTTCCTGCCGAAGTAAGTAGGCTAGGAATGGTTCTATCCACGGGGCAATTACTGCCATTATTTCGTGAGCTGAAGGTGTTATTTCGTTGGCTGAGCCGCAGACTGTGTCAGAATGGTCTGAGTTCGGTGATGCAGCTGGCTCTGGATTGTTGTTTCTGGACTCCTCCTCCCATAACACGGATGGCTTGAAGAGCCGTTCCAGGAAGATATTTGGAGGGATGGCGTCGCGTTTCGCGCCGATGCGTTCTAACACGTCTGCTGCCTGGTTATCATCCCGGGCTACATGGTGGAATTCGAGTCCTTCGAACCGAGCTGACATTTTTAGGATGGCGTTGCGGTAAGCTGCCATTTTTGGATCTTTGGCATCAAAGTCTCCATTTACTTGGGATATTGCGAGGTTTGAATCCCCGCACACCTCTAGGCATTGAATGCCCATGGAGATTGCCATCCGGAGGCCATGTAGAAGGGCCTCGTATTCGGCTGCGTTATTGGAGTCCATGTACATTATTTGAAGTACGTATTGGATTGTGTCTCCAGTTGGGGATGTCAGGACGATGCCAGCCCCCAAGCCAGCCAACATTTTGGATCCGTCGAAATGCATGATCCAATTGGAGTATGCGCCGTACTCTTTAGGGAGTTCGGCTTCGGTCCATTCGGCGACTAAGTCGGCCAGAACCTGCGACTTTATAGCTCGCCGTGGTTTGTAGGTTATGAATGGTAAGAGCTCAATAGCCCATTTTGCAATCCTGCCCGTTGCGTCGCGGTTGTTTATAATATCGTTGAGAGGTACTTTGGAGGCCACCGTTATGGAACACTCTTGAAAGTAGTGTCGCAGCTTCCGGGATGCCATGAACACCGCATATGCTATCTTTTGATAATGTGGGTACCGGGACTTGCATGGAGTTAGAACAGTGGATACGTAGTACACTGGTTTTTGAAGAGGGAATCTGTGCCCTTCTGTCTCTCGCTCGACGACGAGTACCGCGCTGACAACTTGATGTGTTGCTGCGATATATAATAACATGGGTTCGCCCAGGTTGGGCGCGGCCAGGACCGGATTTGTTGCCAATATGGCTTTTATTTCTTCGAGTCTGGCTGTGGCGGCATTCGTCCATTCGAAATGTTCGGTGCACCGGAGGAGGCGGTAGAGAGGCAGAGCCTTTTCTCCCAAATGGGAGATGAAGCGACTTAAGGCCGCTACGCATCCGGTTAGTTTTTGTATTTGCTTGAGGTCTTTTGGAATATCCAATTGTGACAGAGCTCGGATTTTGGCCGGGTTTGCTTCAATTCCTCTACCGGATACGATGAAGCCCAAGAGCTTTCCGGCTGGTACGCCGAAGATGCATTTTTCCGGATTGAGCTTAATGTCATATGCTCGGAGGTTGTCGAATGTCACCCTCAAGTCTGCTACTAGAGTTTCGACGTGTTTGGTCTTGACGACCACGTCGTCTACATATGCCTCTACTGTTTTGCCTATCTGGGTAGCCAGACATGTTTGAATCATGCGCTGATATGTTGCACCGGCGTTTTTGAGTCCGAAGGGCATTGTGTTGAAGCAGAATGGCCCGTACGGAGTAATGAAGGCCGTTGCGGCCAGGTCTTTCTCCGCCATCTTGATTTGGTGGTATCCGGAGTATGCGTCGAGGAAGCACAATGAATCGTGCCCTGCGGTAGCATCGATGATTTGGTCGATGCGAGGGAGGGGGAAAGGGTCCTTTGGACAGGCCTTGTTAAGGTCTTTAAAATCGACGCAGAGGCGCCAAGATTTGTCCTTTTTTGGTACCATTACTAGATTGGCTAGCCAGTCCAGATGTTTTATATCTCTGATGAATCCGGCTTCTAAGAGTTTGGCTAGCTCTTCTCCCATTGCCTGTCTTTTGGGTTCGGAAAATCGCAGAAGAGCTTGTTTGACCGGCTTGAATCCTTTTAGTATGTTTAGGCTGTGCTCTGCCAGCATGCATGGGATTCCTGGCATGTCTAAAGGGTGCCAGGCAAAAATGTCCCAATTTTCCCGAAGGAATTCTCGTAGTGCGGCTTCGACATCAGGACTTAATTGTGCCCCAATGGAGGCCGTCTTTGTGGGGTCCGTTGGATGGACCTGAAATTTGACTATTTCGTCTGCTGGTTTAAAGTAGGTGGACTTGGACCTCTTATCGAGTATCACATCGTCCCTATCCACCGTGGAGCGCAGCGTAGCTAGTTCCTCTGCCGCTAGGGCTTCGGACAATGCCTCTAGGGCCAGTGCGGCTGTCTTATTTTCAGTGCGGAGTGCTGTATCTGGATCACTTGCAAGAGTGATTATCCCATTGGGTCCGGGGATTTTGAGCTTTATGTACCCGTAGTGGGGTATAGCTTGGAAGATTGTGAATGCCTCTCGCCCTAACAAAGCGTGATATCCATTGCCGAATGGGGCCACTTGGAACGTGACCTCCTTGGACCTGTAATTGTCCATTGAGCCGAACACTATGTCTAGTGTGATTTTTCCTGTACAGCGTACTTCTCGACTAGGGATTATCCCTCTGAAGGTTGTGCTGCTTCGCTCGATGCGGCTCCAGTCAATATCCATTTTTTGAAGGGTTTCCTCGTAGATGAGGTTTAATCCGCTGCCGCCATCCATGAGTACCTTGGTAAGGCGAAAGCCGTCCACTATCGGACTGAGGACTAGTGTGGCTAGTGCTCTAGCTGTTCGGAATTTAGGTTCGTCGCTGGCGTTGAAGGTGATAGCCGTGTCACTCCATGGATTTGCTGTTGCTACTTGGTAGACTTCGGCGAGGCCGCGGATTGTTCGTTTTCGCATGTTATTTGATGCGAAAGTCTCGAAGACTGTTAATACCGTACCGGTACTGCCGGGCTGTTTGCCCGGGGCTAGAAAGCCTTCGGCACTTTTGGCCACCTGCCGTAGTATCCAACATGCTCGAAGGCTGTGTGTTGGAGTGGCGCCCTCCATACTGTGGATTTTGCAGGGTCTGTTGAGCCAGCCCTCCAGTACGGTTCCATGCCCTTTAGGGGGTCTTTGCTTTTTGGTTTTTAACCCAGGTGCTTGAGTATGGCGCACCCTTTTACTTTGGACTAGGGTTGTGGTCAAGGCCGGACTGTCCCAAAACCTAGTTTCGGTGTTCCTGGCACTCTCTACCGCACAATATTTTTGTACGATAGTCGCTAGGTCGATGAAGCATGTAACTTCGCGACGACTTATGGCGTTCATGATTCCCTTGTCCATGCAATTGTTGTAGAAAATTGAAATTGCGCTTTCTTCGCAGCAGTCCTTTATCCTGTTCATAACCAGGAGGAATCTGGCCCAGTAATGGTGTACTGTTTCATCGGGCTTTTGCCATATTCGAGATAGATCGCTTATTTTTGGGTGGGCGGGTGGAATCAAGTTCGGAACCCCGCCCGATCTGAGGCTCAAAGGCCAAGAAGTTTCCGGATTTGGAAGCTTGACTTGCTGGATGCTTTCTAACGAATCTAGTCCGATGCCTGACTCTAAGTTCAGTATTTGATTAGCGTCCGTCCCTTCACGACATAGTTTGTTTTCAACGTAGAAGAAGGGTTGCCGCATTGTTCCTCTACCACGACAATCTGGTGGGTGGCCTGAGGAGAGTTAATCTCTCTCAGATCGGGTTTAAGCCCAATCTGATCGTAGTCTGTGGCGACTCCCAGGGCGGCGATGCGATCTAAGAGCTCGTTTACAGAGGAGGGGGTCCCGAACTGTGCGTCTAGGCGGATGGTAACAGGAGACGAGGGACACGATGTTTTTACCCAGGTTCGGGCCCTCTTGATGGAGGTAAAACCCTACGTCCTGCTTGATTAATATTGATGATGTGGGTTACAAGAGTAGATCTACCACGAGATCAATGAGGCTAAACCCTAGAAGCTAGCTTATGGTATGATTATTGTTCGTCCTATGGACTAAAGCCATCCGGTTTATATAGACACCGGAGAGGGCTAGGGTTACACAGAGTCGGTTACAAAGGTAGGAGATCTACATGTCCGTATCGCCAAGCTTGCCTTCCGCGCCAAGGAAAGTCCCATCCGGACACGGGACGAAGTCTTCAATCTTGTATCTTCATAGTCTTGGAGTCCGGCTGATGATGATAGTTCGGCTATCCGGACACTCCCTAGTTCGGACCTCCTGGCTCCATCACGTATACATCCCTGAGTGCGCGCTTCCGCTCCCTTTTGGGTATGTGCGTGGCATATATCATGTTCACCGTCCGCACCTGTGGGGGGAAACCCTTCTGTCCTCCATTGTTCGGCGGCCGGAGTCCCGGACTAGGGGGTGTCCGGATACGCGATGCCATAGTCTTGGGTTAGTCCTGCTACGCGTGCTCGGAACGTGCCAGGTGGTCGTGTTGTAGGTTACTCGGGCACGCTTAGCTGTGTCCGGCCGCTTAGCAGCCGGACTCGAGAATTGCCTTAAAAGGCTGCTTTGTACTTCTGCCGCGAGAGCCGCTGTATGTTCCTCCATTCGGAGGGAGCGTTCAGTGTTTCGGAACGTGCCAGGTGGTCTTACCAGCGGGGGTAGCAGGACTAACCTACAACACTCAGGGATGTATACGCGATGGAGCCAGGAGTCCCGGACTAGGGGGTGTCCGGATAGCCGAACTACCATCATTGGCCGGACTCCAAGACTATGAAGATACAAGATTGAAGACTTCGTCCCGTGTCCGGATGGGACTTTCCTTGGCGTGGAAGGCAAGCTTGGTGATACGGATATGTAGATCTCCTACCTTTGTAACCGACTCTGTGTAACCCGAGCCCTCTCCGGTGTCTATATAAACCGGATGGCTTTAGTCCATAGGACGAACAACAATCATACCATAGGCTAGCTTCTAGGGTTTAGCCTCCTTGATCTCGTGGTAGATCTACTCTTGTAACCCACATCACCAATATTAATCAAGCAGGACGTAGGGTTTTACCTCCATCAAGAGGGCCCGAACCTGGGTAAAAACATCGTGTCCCTCGTCTCCTGTTACCATCCGCCTAGACGCACAGTTCGGGACCCCCTACCCGAGATCCGCCGGTTTTGACACCGACATTGGTGCTTTCATTGAGAGTTCCTCTGTGTCGTCGCCGATAGGCTCGATGGCTTCTTCGATCATCAACAACGATGCAGTCTAGGGTGAGACCTTCCTCCCCAGACAGATCTTCGTATTCGGCGGCTTCGCACTGCGGGCCAATTCGCTTGGCCAGCTGGAGCAGATCGAAAGGTACACCCCTGGCCGTCAGGTCAGATTTGGAAGTTTGAACTTCACGGCTGACATCCGCGGGGACTTGATCCTCGACGGATTCGAGCCACAGCCGAGCGTGTCGTACTGTCACGATGGGCATGATTTAGCTCTGCAGCCGGAGAGTACCCTGGAGGCCGCACTCGAACCCGCTCCGACCTTCAGTTCGGAGCCAGCTCCGGAGATCGAGGATGGATGCCTAGACACCGCCTCGGGGGCTGCAACCTCTACGGCGATAGAGCCGAACACCGATCTTGTCCCCCATGAAGCTCGTGACTCTGAGGTGCCAGACTCCATGCCAGACTCCGGACGTCCCGCGCCCCTCCAGTCGAATCCGATTGGGCGCCGATCATGGAGTTCACCGCGGCGGACATCTTTCAACACTCACCTTTTGGCGACTTCTTGTGTTCGCTAAAGTATCTCTCGTTATCAGGAGAGGCCTGGCCGGACTGCGGCCAGGACGGTTGGGATGCGGACGACGAAGAAATTCAGAGCCCACCCACCACCCACTTGGTAGCCACTGTCGACAATCTAACCGACATGCTAGATTACGACTCTGAGGACATCGACGGTATGGACGACGGTGCCGGAGACGACCAAGAACCAGCGCCCACCGGGCACTGGAAAGCCACCTATTCATACGACATATACATGGTGGATATCCCAAAGGATGGGAACGGCGAAGGAATAGCGGAGGATGGTCCCTCCAAGAAACAGCCCAAGCGCCAGCGTCAGCGGCGCCTCTCTAAATCCAGCCATAGCAAGAATGAATATTCCGGCACCGGAGACAATAATACACCGGATATCACCGAAGACAACCCACTCCAGCAAGATCCAGCACGGGAGGAGGGGGACGCCAGCCCTCATGAGAGGGCGGCCGAAGAAGAGGTAGAGGACTATATGCCTCCCTCCGGAGACGAGGCAAGCCTTGACAACGACGAATTCGTCGTACCGGAGGACCCCGTCGAACAGGAGCGTTTCAAACGCAGGCTTATGGCCACGGCAAACAGCCTCAAGAAAAAGCAGCAGCAGCTTAGAGGTGATCAAGATCTGCTAGCCGACAGATGGACCGAAGTCCTCGCGACCGAAGAGCATGAACTCGAATGCCCCTCCAAAAGCTACCCCAAACGCAAGCTCCTCCCCAGATTAGAGGTGGAGGCATATGATCCCGCTTCACCAGGAGACAATACGGCTGATTGACCACCCCGTAGTCGCGACAGAGAGGCCTCAAGGCCCTTCACTAGACCCGTACCCCGGCATCGCTCGAAAAGCACAAGGCCACAAGGGAACACTCCGGACCTGCGAGACATATTGGAGGATAAGGCAAGACAATCAAGATCGATCTATGGATCACGTGGGCGCCCCACGATACGTGACGATCACCGTCACCCTGGACACAGTAAGTCCGGCCGGGCCGAACACAACAGACAAAGCTCTTTTGAGCTCCGTCGCGATATCGCCCAGTACAGAGGCACCGCACACCCACTGTGCTTCACAGATGAGGTAATGGATCATCAAATCCCAGAAGGGTTTAAACCCGTCAATATTGAAGCCTACGATGGCACAACAGACCCCGCGGTTTGGATTGAAGACTATCTCCTTCACATCCACATGGCCCGCGGCGACGATCTTCAAGCCATCAAATACCTCCCCCTCAAGCTTAAAGGACCAGCCCGGCATTGGCTCAACAGCTTGCCAGTAGAGTCAATTGGGAGTTGGGTGGACCTAGAAGCCACATTCCTCGATAACTTCCAGGGCACTTATGTGCAACCACCAGACGCTGATGACCTAAGCCACATAATTCAGCAGCCAGACGAATCGGCCAGAAAATTCTAGACACGGTTCCTAACCAAGAAAAACCAAATCGCCGACTGTCCGGATGCCGAGGCCCTCGCGGCCTTCAAGCACAACATCCGCGATGAGTGGCTTGCCCGGCACCTGGGACAGGAAAAGCCGAAATCAATGGCAGCCCTTACATCACTCATGACCCGCTTCTGTGCGGGTGAAGACAGCTGGCTAGCACGCAGCAACAACATCAACAAAAATTCTGGCAGTCCGGATATCAAGGACCGTAGTGGCAGGTCGCGTCACAACAAAAACAAATGCCGCATTAACGGCGATAACAGTGAGGATACGGCAGTCAATGCCGGATTCAGAGGCTCTAAACCCGGTCAACGGAAAAAGCCATTCAAAAGAACAACTCAGGATCCGTCCAATTTGGACCGAATTCTCGACCGCTTGTGCCAGATACATGGCACCCCTGAAAAGCCAGCTAACCACACCAATAGGGACTGTTGGGTGTTCAAGCAGGCAGGCAAGTTAATTGCCGAAAACAGCGACAAGGGGCTACATAGCGACGACGAGGAAGAGACCCGGCCGCCGAACAATAGAGGACAGAAGGGTTTCCCCCCACAAGTGCGGACGGTGAACATGATATATGCCACGCACATACCCAAAAGGGAGCGGAAGCGCGCACTCAGGGATGTATACGCGATGGAACCAGTTGCCCCGAAGTTCAATCCATGGTCCTCTTGCCCGATCACCTTTGACCGAAGGGACCACCCCACCAGCATTCACCATGGTGGGTTCGCCGCATTGGTTCTAGACCCAATCGTCGATGGATTTCATCTCACCAGAGTCCTGATGGACGGCGGTAGCAGCCTAAACCTGCTTTATCAGGACACGGTGCGCAAAATGGACATAGACCCCTCAAGGATCAAACCTACCAAGACGACCTTTAAAGGCGTCATTCCAGGTGTAGAAGCCAATTGTAAAGGCTCAGTTACACTGGAAGTGGTCTTCGGATCCCCGGATAACTTCCGAAGCGAGTAGTTAATCTTCGACATAGTCCCGTTCCGCAGCGGCTATCATGCCTTGCTCGGACGTACCGCATTTGCAAAGTTCAACACGGTGCCGCACTACGCATACCTCAAGCTCAAGATGCCAGGCCCTAGAGGAGTCATCACGGTCAACGGAAACACTGAACGCTCCCTCCGAACGGAGGAACATATAGCGGCTCTCGCGGCAGAAGTACAAAGCAGCCTTTTAAGGCAATTCTCGAGTCCGGCTGCTAAGCGGCCGGACATAGCTAAGCGTGCCCAGAGTAACCTACAACACGACCACCTGGCACGTTCCGAGCACGCGTAGCAGTGCGGCCCCCACCTCAGCCCCTGTAAAACATTAAGACAGACCCTTCGCGTACTCAATTACGCTCTGAAGATACCATGGGCATGGGGCAAGTGGCTCGACCATGATAAGCCCAGACTGCGGCTTAACCGCACCAGGGGCTCTTAAGTGTGTCGTTTCTTTTTCTTTTCCTTTTATTTTTTACCTACAGGACTCCGTTCGTCAGAGGCCCTGTCCGGTAGCAGACATGCCGAACCCACAATGCAACAACCAGGGAAGGAGAAAGGCTACGACGAAAATCCAAGTGGTCTCCATTATGAGCATTCAATCTGTTTTATGCATTATACCGTAACCTACCCCTGGAGGGGGACATGTTAAACAGTCCCATCCCTTGCTTACCACACCACTTGTATCGTCCTGCACTTACAACAGTTTTTATTCGAATAAAGCAATGCAACACATTTTTGCTTCCAATTGCATTTCTTTCTTACACATATGTTCATCTATGACATGTTGCATCCGTACGTTTTGGTACGGCTAAATACACCAGGGGCTTATGTTTCCCGCGTTATGGTGTGATAAGTCCGAACACTTTCACAAGTGCGGCACCCCGAACTTATAGCATTATATGCATCGGCTCCGAATCATGTTCTTGGGTCAATAGTTGGGTTTGCCCGGCTCCCATGTTTTGGTACCTTACGTTCCGTTTTATCAGCTAAGGTAGCACTGGGAGAACCATTGCGATTGCGCCCCAGTTGTGTGTTGGGGAACGTTGCAGAAAATTAAAATTTTTCCTACGGTTTCACCAAGATCCATCTATGAGTTCATCTAAGCAACGAGTCAAGGGAGAGAGTTAGCATCTACATACCACTTGTAGATCGCGTGCGGAAGCTTGCAAGGTGATGACGTAGTCGTACTCGACGTGATTCGAATCACCGATGACCAAGTGCTGAACGGACAGCACCTCCGCGTTCAACACACGTACGGGACGGGAGACATCTCCTCCTTCTTGATCCAGCAAGGGGGAAGGAGAGGTTGAGGAAGACAGCTCCACTGGCAGCACGACGGCGTGGTGATGATGGAGAGGCAGTACTCCGACAGGGCTTCGCCAAGCACACAACGGAGGAGGAGAGGTGTTGGGGAGGGGAGGGCTGCGCCTTGGAGGGTGGTGCGGCTGCCCTCCCCTCACCCGTCTATTTATAGGGGGAAGGGAGAAGGGGGCCGGCCCCCTAGAACCCATCTAGGGGGGGTGCGGCGGCCTAGGGGAGAGGGGAGAGGGTGGCTTGCCCCCCAAGTCAAGGGGGGCGCCCCCTCTAGGGTTCCCCCCTCAACCCTAGGCGCATGGGCCCAAGGGAGGGGGTGCGGCCAGCCCACCAGGGGCTGGCTCCCTGCCCCACGCAGCCCATGTGCCCCCCCGGGAGGGGTGGCCCCTCCCGGTGGACCCCCGGAACTCTTCCGGTGGCCCCGGTACACTACCGGTATGACCCCGAAACTTCCCGGTGTCCGTTTGACAACTTCCCATATATAAATCTTTACCTCCGGACCCTTCCGGAGCTCCTCGTGACGTCCGGGATCCCATCCGGGACTCCGAACAACATTCGGTAGTCACATACTAGTCTTCCTAATAACCCTAGCGTCACCGAACCTTAAGTGTGTAGACCCTACGGGTTCGGGAGACATGCAGACATGACCGAGACGCTCTCAGTCAATAACCAACAGCGGGATCTGGATACCCATGATGGCTCCCACATGCTCCTCGATGTTGTCATCGGATGAACCACGATTTCGAGGATTCGATCAAACCCTGTATGCAATTCCCTTTGTCAATCGGTACGTTACTTGCCCGAGACTCGATCGTCGGTATCGCAATACCTTGTTCAGTCTCGTTACCGGCAAGTCACTTTACTCGTACCGTAATGCATGATCCCGTGTCCAACACCTTGGTCACATTGAGCTCATTATGATGATGCATTACCGAGTGGGCCCAGAGATACCTCTCCGTCATACGGAGTGACAAATCCCAGTCTCGATCCGTGTCAACCCAACAGATACTTTCGGAGATACCTGTAATGCACCTTTATAGTCACCCAGTTACGTTGTGACGTTTGATACACCCAAGGCACTCCTACGGTATCCGGGAGTTACACGATCTCATGGTCGAAGGAAGAGATACTTGACACTTGCAAAGCTCTAGCAAAACGAACTACACGATCTTTTATGCTATGCTTAGGATTGGGTCTTGTCCATCACATCATTCTCCTAATGATGTGATCCCGTTATCAACGACATCTAATGTCCATAGTCAGGAAACCATGACTATCTGTTGATCACAACGAGCTAGTCAACTAGAGGCTCACCAGGGACATATTGTGGTCTAAGTATTCACACGTGTATTACGATTTCCGAATAATACAGTTATAGCATGAATAAAAGACATTTATCATGAACATTGAAATATAATAATACTTTTATTATTGCCTCTAGGGCATATTTCGAACAGTCTCCCACTTGCACTAGAGTCACCAATCTAGTTACATTGTGATGAATCGAACACCCATAGAGTTCTGGTGTTGATCATGTTTTGCACGCGAGAGAGGTTTAGTCAGCAGATCTGCGACATTCAGATCCGTGTGCACTTTGCAAATCTCTATGTCTCCATGTTGAACATTTTCACGGATGGAGTTGAAACGACGCTTGATGTGCCTGGTCTTCTTGTGAAACCTGGGCTCCTTGGCGAGGGCAATAGCTCCAGTGTTGTCACAGAAGAGTTTGATCGGCCCCGACGCATTGGGTATGACTCCTAGGTTGGTGATGAACTCCTTCACCCAAATCGCTTCATGTGCTGCCTCCGAGGCTGCCATGTACTCCGATTCACACGTAGATCCCGCCACGACGCTCTGCTTGCAGCTGCACCAGCTAACTGCTCCACCATTCAACATATACACGTATCCGGTTTGTGACTTAGAGTCATGCAGATCTGAGTCGAAGCTAGCGTCGACGTAACCCTTTACGACGAGCTCTTCGTCTCCTCCATAAACGAGAAACATGTCCTTCGTCCTTTTCAGGTACTTCAGGATATTCTTGACCGCTGTCCAGTGTTCCTTGCCGGGATTACTTTGGTATCTTGCTACCAAACTTATGGCAAGGTTTACATCAGGTCTGGTACACAGCATGGCATACATAATAGATCCTATGGCTGAAGCATAGGGGATGACACTCATCTCTTCTTTATCTTTTGCCGTGGTCGGTGACTGAGCCGAGCTCAGTCTTACACCTTGTAATATAGGCAAGAACCCCTTCTTGGACTGATCCATTTTGAACCTCTTCAAAATCTTGTCAAGGTATGTGCTTTGTGAAAGACCTATGAGGCGTCTCGATCTATCTCTATAGATCTTGATGCCTAATATATAAGCAGCTTCTCCAAGGTCCTTCATTGAAAAACACTTATTCAAGTAGGCCTTAATGCTGTCCAGAAATTCTATATTATTTCCCATCAAGAGTATGTCATCTACATATAATATGAGAAATGCTACAGAGCTCCCACTCACTTTCTTGTAAACGCAGGCTTCTCCATAAGTCTGCATAAACCCAAACGCTTTGATCATCTCATCAAAGCGAATGTTCCAACTCCGAGATGCTTGCACCAGTCCATAAATGGATCGCTGGAGCTTGCATACTTTGTTAGCGTTCCGAGGATCGACAAAACCTTCCGGCTGCATCATATACAGTTCTTCCTTAAGATGCCCGTTAAGGAATGCTGTTTTGACGTCCATCTGCCATATCTCATAATCATAGTATGCGGCAATTGCTAACATGATTCGGACGGACTTAAGCTTCGCTACGGGAGAGAAAGTCTCGTCGTAGTCAATCCCTTGAACTTGTCGATAACCCTTAGCGACAAGTCGAGCCTTATAGATGGTAACATTTCCATCCGCGTCCGTCTTCTTCTTAAAAATCCATTTGTTTTCTATCGCTCGCCGATCATCGGGCAAGTCTGTCAAAGTCCATACTTTGTTTTCATACATGGATTCTATCTCGGATTTCATGGCTTCAAGCCATTTGTTGGAGTCCGGGCCCGCCATCGCTTCTTCATAGTTTGAAGGTTCATTGTTGTCTAACAACATGATTTCCAGGACAGGGTTGCCGTACCACTCTGGTGCGGAACGTGTCCTTGTGGACCTACGAAGTTCAGTAGTAACTTGATCCGAAGTACCTTGATCATCATCATTGTTTTCCTCTTCAGTTGGTGTGGGCATCACAGGAACGGTTTCCTGCATTGCGCCACTTTCCCGCTCAAGAGGTAGTACTTCATCGAGTTCTACTTTCCTCCCACTTACTTCTTTCGAGAGAAACTCTTTTTCCAGAAAGCATCCGTTCTTGGCAACAAAGATCTTGCCTTCGGATCTTAAGTAGAAGGTATACCCGACAGTTTCCTTAGGGTATCCTATGAATACGCATTTTTCCGACTTGGGTTCGAGCTTTTCAGGTTGAAGTTTCTTGACATAAGCATCGCATCCCCAAACTTTTAGAAACGACAGCTTAGGTTTCTTTCCAAACCATAATTCATACGGTGTCGTCTCAACGGATTTAGACGGTGCCCTATTTAAAGTGAATGTAGCTGTCTCTAGAGCGTATCCCCAAAATGATAGCGGTAAATCGGTAAGAGACATCATAGACCGCACCATATCCAATAGAGTGCGATTACGACGTTCGGACACACCGTTTCGCTGAGGTGTTCCAGGCGGCGTGAGTTGTGAAACGATTCCACATTTCCTTAAGTGTGTACCAAATTCGTGACTTAAGTATTCTCCTCCACGATCTGATCGTAAGAATTTTATCTTTCGGTCACGTTGATTCTCTACCTCATTCTGAAATTCTTTGAACTTTTCAAAGGTCTCAGACTTGTGTTTCATTAAGTAGACATACCCATATCTACTCAAGTCATCAGTGAGAGTGAGAACATAACGATATCCTCCGCGAGCCTCAACGCTCATTGGACCGCACACATCGGTATGTATGATTTCCAACAAGTTGGTTGCTCGCTCCATTGTTCCGGAGAACGGAGTCTTGGTCATTTTGCCCAAGAGGCATGGTTCGCACGTGTCAAACGATTCATAATCAAGAGACTCTAAAAGTCCATCGGCATGGAGCTTCTTCATGCGCTTGACACCAATGTGACCAAGGCAGCAGTGCCACAAGTATGTGGGACTATCGTTATCAACTTTAAATCTTTTGGCATCTACACTATGAACATGTGTAATATTACGCTCGAGATTCATTAAGAATAAACCATTGACCATCGGAGCATGACCATAAAACATATCTCTCATATAAATCGAACAACCATTATTCTCAGACTTAAATGAGTAGCCATCTCGTATTAAACGAGATCCAGATACAATGTTCATGCTCAAACTTGGCACTAAATAACAATTATTAAGGTTCAAAACTAATCCCGTAGGTAAATGTAGAGGCAGCGTGCCGACGGCGATCACATCGACTCTGGAACCATTCCCGACGCGCATCGTCACCTCGTCCTTCGCCAGTCTCCGTTTATTCCGCAGCTCCTGCTGTGAGTTACAAATATGAGCAACGGCACCGGTATCAAATACCCAGGAGTTACTACGAGTACTGGTAAGGTACACATCAATCACATGTATATCAAATATACCTTTGGTGTTGCCGGCCTTCTTATCCGCTAAGTATTTGGGGCAGTTCCGCTTCCAGTGACCCTTCCCCTTGCAATAAAAGCACTCAGTCTCAGGCTTAGGTCCATTCTTTGACTTCTTCCCGGTAAATGGCTTACCAGGCGCGGCAACCTCCTTGCCGTCCTTCTTGAAGTTCTTCTTACCCTTGCCCTTCTTGAACTTAGTGGTCTTATCGACCATCAACACTTGATGTTCTTTCTTGATTTCAGCCTCTGCTGACTTCAGCATCGAGAACACTTCAGGAATGGTCTTTTCCATCCCCTGCATGTTGTA
This sequence comes from Triticum aestivum, assembly GCF_018294505.1. Classification (NCBI taxonomy): domain Eukaryota; kingdom Viridiplantae; phylum Streptophyta; class Magnoliopsida; order Poales; family Poaceae; genus Triticum; species Triticum aestivum. Next base: position 502,589,343 of record NC_057798.1, read on the forward strand.
GTTCATCACAAAGCTCTTGTAGCTTGGTGGGAGCGACTGGAGGATTCTGTCAATGACCGCCTCATCTGGGAGGTTAATGTTCAGCTGGGTCATACGGTTGTGCAACCCAGACATCTTCAGGATGTGCTCACTGACAGAACTGTTTTCCTCCATCTTACAACTGTAGAACTTGTCGGAGACATCATATCTCTCGACCCGGGCATGAGCTTGAAAAACTAGTTTCAGCTCTTCGAACATCTCATATGCTCCGTGGTGCTCAAAACGCTTTTGGAGCCCCGGTTCTAAGCTGTAAAGCATGCCGCACTGAACGAGGGAGTAATCATCAGCGCGAGTTTGCCAAGCATTCATAATGTCTTGGTTCTCTGGGACGGGAGCGTCACCTAGCGGTCCTTCTAGGACATATTGTTTCCTGGCAGCTATGAGGATGATCCTCAGGTTCCGGACCCAGTCCGTATAGTTGCTGCCATCATCTTTCAGCTTGGTTTTCTCTAGGAACGCGTTGAAGTTCATGTTGACATTAGCGTTGGCCATTGATCTACAAGACATATTTGCAAAGGTTTTAGACTAAGTTCATGATAATAAAGTTCTAATCAAATTATGAACTCCCACTTAGATTAGACATCCCTCTAGTCATCTAAGTGTTACACGATCCGAGTCGACTAGCCCGTGTCCGATCATCACGTGAGACGGACTAGTCATCGTCGGTGAACATTCTCATGTTGATCGTATCTTCCATACGATTCGTGTTCGACCTTTCGGTCTCCGTGTTCCGAGGCCATGTCTGCACATGCTAGGCTCGTCAAGTTAACCCTAAGTGTTTTCGCTGTGTAAAACTGTCTTACACCCGTTGTATGTGAACGTAAGAATCCATCACACCCGATCATCACGTGGTGCTTAGAAGCGACGAACTGTAGCAACGGTGCACAGTTAGGGGAGAACACTTCTTGAAATTTTTGTAAGGGATCATCTTATTTACTACCGTCGTCCTAAGTAAACAAGATGTATAAACATAATAAACATCACATGCAATTATATAGTTGTGACATGATATGGCCAATATCATATAGCTCCATTGATCTTCATCTTCGGGGCTCCATGATCATCTTGTCACCGGCTTGACACCATGATCTCCATCATCATGATCTCCATCATCGTGTCTTCATGAAGTTGTGACGCCAACGACTACTTCTACTTCTATGACTAACGTTTAGCAATAAAGTAAAGTAGTTTACATGGCGTTATTCAATGACACGCAGGTCATACAAAAAATAAAGACAACTCCTATTGGCTCCTGTCGGTTGTCATACTCATCGACATGCAAGTCGTGAATCCTATTACAAAGAACATGATCTCATACATCACAATTCATCATTCATCACAACTTCTGGCCATATCACATCACATGATCAATCGCTGCAAAAACAAGTTAGACGTCCTCTAATTGTTGTTGCATCTTTTACGTGGCTGCAATTGGGTTCTAGCAAGAACGTTTTCTTACCTACGAATCACCACAACGTGATTTTGTCAACTTCTATTTACCCTTCATAAGGGCCCTGTTCATCGATTCCGCTCCAACTAAAGTGGGAGAGACAGACACCCGCCAGCCACCTTATGCAACTAGTGCATGTCAGTCGGTGGAACCGGTCTCACGTAAGCGTACGTGTAAGGTTGGTCCGGGCCGCTTCATCCCACAATACCGTTGAGCAAGAAAAGACTAGTAGAGGCAAGTAAGATGACAAAATCCACGCCCACAACAAAATTGTGTTCTACTCGTGCAAAGAGAACTACGCATAGACCTAGCTCATGATGCCACTGTTGGGGAACGTTGCAGAAAATTAAAAATTTTCCTACGGTTTCACCAAGATCCATCTATGAGTTCATCTAAGCAACGAGTCAAGGGAGAGAGTTAGCATCTACATACCACTTGTAGATCGCGTGCGGAAGCTTGCAAGGTGATGACGTAGTCGTACTCGACGTGATTCGAATCACCGATGACCAAGTGCTGAACGGACAGCACCTCCGCGTTCAACACACGTACGGGACGGGAGACATCTCCTCCTTCTTGATCCAGCAAGGGGGAAGGAGAGGTTGAGGAAGACAGCTCCACCGGCAGCACGACGGCATGGTGATGATGGAGAGGCAGTACTCCGACAGGGCTTCGCCAAGCACACAACGGAGGAGGAGAGGTGTTGGGGAGGGGAGGGCTGTGCCTTGGAGGGTGGTGCGGCTGCCCTCCCCTCACCCCTCTATTTATAGGGGGAAGGGAGAAGGGGGCCGGCCCCCTAGAACCCATCTAGGGGGGGGGTGCGGCGGCCTAGGGGAGAGGGGAGAGGGTGGCTTGCCCCCCAAGTCAAGGGGGGCGCCCCCTCTAGGGTTCCCCCCTCAACCCTAGGCGCATGGGCCCAAGGGAGGGGGTGCGGCCAGCCCACCAGGGGCTGGCTCCCTGCCCCACGCAGCCCATGTGCCCCCCCGGGAGGGGTGGCCCCTCTCGGTGGACCCCCGGAACCCTTCCGGTGGCCCCGGTACACTACCGGTATGACCCCGAAACTTCCCGGTGTCCGTTTGACAACTTCCCATATATAAATCTTTACCTCCGGACCCTTCCGGAGCTCCTCGTGACGTCCGGGATCCCATCCGGGACTCCGAACAACATTCGGTAGTCACATACTAGTCTTCCTAATAACCCTAGCGTCACCGAACCTTAAGTGTCTATACCCTAAGGGTTCGGGAGACATGCAGACATGACCGAGACGCTCTCAGTCAATAACCAACAGCGGGATCTGGATACCCATGATGGCTCCCACATGCTCCTCGATGTTGTCATCGGATGAACCACGATGTCGAGGATTCGATCATACCCTGTATGCAATTCCCTTTGTCAATCGGTACGTTACTTGCCCAAGACTTGATCGTCGGTATCCCAATACCTTGTTCAGTCTCGTTACCGGCAAGTCACTTTACTCGTACCGTAATGCATGATCCCGTGTCCAACACCTTGGTCACATTGAGCTCATTATGATGATGCATTACCGAGTGGGCCCAGAGATACCTCTCCGTCATACGGAGTGACAAATCCCAGTCTCGATCCGTGTCAACCCAACAGATACTTTCGGAGATACCTGTAATGCACCTTTATAGTCACCCAGTTACGTTGTGACGTTTGATACACCCAAGGCACTCCTACGGTATCCGGGAGTTACACGATCTCATGGTCGAAGGAAGAGATACTTGACACTTGCAAAGCTCTAGCAAAACGAACTACACGATCTTTTATGCCATGCTTAGGATTGGGTCTTGTCCATCACATCATTCTCCTAATGATGTGATCCCGTTATCAACGACATCTAATGTCCATAGTCAGGAAACCATGACTATCTGTTGATCACAACGAGCTAGTCAACTAGAGGCTCACCAGGGACATATTGTGGTCTAAGTATTCACACGTGTATTACGATTTCCGAATAATACAGTTATAGCATGAATAAAAGACATTTATCATGAACATTGAAATATAATAATACTTTTATTATTGCCTCTAGGGCATATTTCCAACATTGTGCTGGGTTAATGCCTCAGTGGAGAAAGCTAAAACTGACCGTCATGATGAGGCGAGAGCTGGTCGCTGTTCGAGAGGTTCTTTGCGAGTCCCTAAAGACTTATGCCGCTTCGAGCGAGGAGACGGATTCTGTCCGGCCAAGGCGTGGATAGCGCCTCAAATTCGGCCTTCCGAAAACTAGGGGCTTCGCCGAAATTTAAAATTATAGAATTCTATGGCTAAGTGAGAGTGTTCAAGCATTATAAGTCCGGTTGCCTTGTTCATTGTGTTGAGCGCCTCCCTAGATGGACCCAAAAATGGGAACAAGAGCGCTCAAGTTTACCCCGAACACCCCAGCACTCGTGGCATGGGGGCTGAAGCTAAGGACTTGCCATCTCTTAGATTTGATAAACAGCCGCACAGAAGGTAATATTTTAAATTAACAAGCGTTGCTTAGCGCATATGAACCAAGTTTTCAGCGCACAGGATGACAAAATACGAGTCTACTCAAATATTACATCTTTGGAGCACTCACCCGCGATAGTGCGGGCACCCTTCATCACACTCTTATAATACATCTCGGGCGTACGATACTCCTTGCGCTTCTGGGCATCCATCTTGCCCCAGTGCACCTTTGCGCGGGCAAGGGCCCGATGCGCACCCTCGATACAGGCGGAGTGCTTGATAACTTCAACCCACGGGTATGCGTCCACCAGCCGCCGTAGCAGGCCGAAGTAGCTCCCAAGCATGGCCTCCTTCGGCCACAGCCGAACTATGAGGCCCTTCATGGCCTGTTCGGCCGCCTTGTGGAGCTCGACCAGCTGCTTCAGCTGGTCGCTAAGGGGCACCGGATGTTCGGCCTCAGCATACTAAGACTAAAAGACCTTCTCCGTTGAGCTCCCCTCCTCGGCCCGGTAGAATGCGGCAGCATCGGACACGCTGCGAGGAAGATCTGCGAACGCTCCTGGAGAGCTCCGAATTCGGGTAAGCGACAGGTAATTAACACTCACATGCTTACTTTGCATGAAAAATGCATTACCCGCTGCTATTTTCTTTACCGCCTCGATCTCCTGGAGGGCCTTGTAGGCTTCGGCCTTAGCGGCTTTGGCACTCTCAAGAGCCGTTGCAAGCTCAGACTCTCGAGTCTTCGAGTCACGCTCCAGGCTCTCATGTTTCTGCACGAGATCCTAGAGCTCTTGCTGTACCTCCGCCACCCGCGCCTCCTGTTTCTCTTGCTCGGTGCGCTCCGCGGCCGCATTGTGTTCGGCCGCGGCCACCGCCTCCTTCAGGGTCGCCACCTCGTTAGTGGCCCCTGCAATACCCCAGTTATCCTTCTCATTTTTCTTGCAACCAAATCTTTTTCTGTAAGGTACAATTTTCCTAAGGTATTACTCACCTTCTTTTTCCTCGAGCTGCTTCTTGGCATGGCCAAGCTCATTCTCGGACCGCTCGAGGTTTTCCTTCAAAGTATTGACCTCCGCAGTCAGTGCGGCAGAGGTCAGCAGCACAGCCTGCAACCCCATATTGACATATTTTCATGACTCCTGCGTTTCTCTTACTAAAGATCCTCAGTTCGACTTTTCTTTCTGAACACCGAACCGAGCATCAGGGGCTACTGTCTATGCAGTACCATTTTACGGATATTGAAATTCTTACCTCAAAGCCTGTTAGAAGGCTGCTGCAGGCTTCAGTCAGCCCGCTCTTGGCAAGCTGAACGTTCTGAATCACCGCACTCATAACAGTGCGGTGTTCCTCTTCGATGGAGGCGCCGTTGAGCGCCTCCAGCAAATTATCCGGCACCTCCGGTTGGACGGAGGCAGCCGACGTCACGGTCTTGCCCTTCTTGCAAACGGGTCGCCCGCCGGACTCCGGAGCCACTATGGGTTCCGGGGCCGAGTCCGGTGCAAAGTCCGGGAGGTTGTCCTGCGACACCTTCGGGGCCCTCTCCTCCTAGTGGGTCCCTTCCTGGGATCCCACCTCGGCATCGCCCGCATTACGGGGGGTGGAGGCAGTCGGAAGAGAATCCATATCCGACGCCCCTAAGGACCCGCTCGACGAAGTAGGGAGATCATCCTTAGGCGGACTGCAGGGTTGAATGCGGCATTAGAAAGACATTGTGTGGCGGAAAATAAAAAACCTTGAAGTTATTCGGGAGTCCGGATACTTACGATCTCGCCAGAGGCTTAGCCCTTGGAGGCCAGTCCTCGTCGTCGTCACTGGCGTTGGCGGAACAGTCCAGGGGAATAGTTTTTCCCCTCTTGGACCCTTCGGCCTCCCTTGTGGGGGAGGCCTTCCTTTTCTTCCCTCCCCCCGCTGGGGGAGAGGCTTTCTTCTTCTCCTCCTCACCTTGGTAGGAGGAGTCGGCCTCGGATTCATCGTCCGATAGCACCTGAAAATGGGAACTCTTCCGAGTCCCCGTGGCCTTCTTCTTGGCCTTCTTCTCCGGCACCACGTGGGGTACCGGAGCCAGCAGCCCCATTTGGCGGGCGTCAGCTGGGTCCTCTGGCAATGGGGCCGGATAGATAGCCTGTGCCACCTTCTTCCGCCAGTCCTATCAAAGGAAAGGGAGTTTAGATCCCGCATAGAGTCAAACTATGAATAACAAGCGTCCCTTAAAGGACAAAATCATTTACCTCGTCAGCCGGGCGCTGCGAGCGGAATCCGCGATCTTCGGTAGCGGATGCGGGAGCTTCGGCGCCCTTGAACAGCACCTTCCAGACATCTTCGTACGTAGTGTCGAAGAGCCCGCTCAGGGTCTGGTGCTGCGCCAGATCGAACTCCCACATGTTGAAACCCCGTCGTTGGCACGGGAGAATCCGACGGATAAGCATGACCTGGACTACGTTGACAAGCTTGAGCTTCTTGTCCACCAGCTTCTGGATACAGGCTTGGAGTCTGGTCAGCTCCTCCGAATTCCCCCAGATCAGGCCACTCTCTTTCCAGGAGGTGAGCCGTGTAGGGATGCCGGATCTGAATTCGGGGGCCGCCGCCCAATTGGCGTCACGCGGCTCGGTGATGTAGAACCACCCCAATTGCCACCCCTTGATGGTTTCCATGAAGGTGCCCTCCAGCCACGTAATGTGGGACATCCTGCCCACCATGGCGCCTCTGCACTCCGCTTGGCTGCCCTTCACAACCTTCGGCTTGACACTGAAGGTCTTGGGCCACAAGCCGAAGTGGGGCTGGATGCAGAGGAAGGCCTCACACACAACGATGAACGCCGAGATGTTGAGAATAAAATTCGAGGCCAAATCCTGGAAATCTAGGCCGTAGTAGAACATGAGCCCCTGGACAAAGGGATGAAGTGGGAAGCCCACTCCGCGGAGGAAATGGGGAAGAAAAACTACCCTCTCATGGGGCCTAGGGGTGGGGATGAGCTCTCCCTCGTCAGGGAGCCGATGCGCGATGTCACTGGACAAGTATCCGGCGCTGCGCAGCTTCTGGATATGCCCCTCCGTGACGGAGGAGGCCATCCACTTGCCTCCCGCTCCGGACATATTTGGAGAAGGTTGAGGTGAGATGTGCGGGCTTGGGCGCTAGAGCTCGAGTTCACGGAGATGGATAAGCCAAGGAGGAAGAAGGCGTAGGTAAAAGGATTGGATCTTTATCCCCTTGTATGGGCAGACGAAAACATACGTCCCCACCAGCCTGATAAAACTCACTTATCTCCCAAGCGCCGCAATCAATGGCGCGGTTGGGTTACCCACGTCCGTATTGATGAGAATCCCGGAATAAGGGGAACACGATCTCTGCTTCAACAAGACGTGCCAAGGAAACCACCTCGCTAAACGCGCTGAGGTGGAACAATAAAAACAATTCGAGTAAAGGCTTGGAAGTGGTGTGACGTCACACCGCAGAATACGTCAGCAGATTGATCTTGTGTAATATTATTCTCTCTACGGTGGTATGTGGAATTTATTTTTGCAGAGCCGGACACTATCCTGGTGTTCACAATCTTCTATAAATTATTCGTAGGAGGAACCCATCTTGCAATGCCGAAGACAATATGCGCGCCGGACTCATCGTCATTGAAGCCTGGTTCAGGGGCTACCGAGGGAGTCCCGGACTAGGGGGTGTCCGGATAGCCGAACTACCATCATCGGCCGGACTCCAAGACTATGAAGATACAAGATTGAAGACTTCGTCCCGTGTCCGGATGGGACTTTCCTTGGCGTGGAAGGCAAGCTTGGCGATACGGATATGTATATCTCCTACCTTTGTAACCGACTCTGTGTAACCCTAGCCCTCTCCGGTGTCTATATAAACCGGATGGCTTTAGTCCATAGGACGAACAACAATCATACCATAGGCTAGCTTCTAGGGTTTAGCCTCCTTGATCTCGTGGTAGATCTACTCTTGTAACCCACATCATCAATATTAATCAAGCAGGACGTAGGGTTTTACCTCCATCAAGAGGGCCCGAACCTGGGTAAAAACATCATGTCCCTCGTCTCCTGTTACCATCCGCCTAGACGCACAGTTCGGGACCCCCTACCCGAGATCCGTCGGTTTTGACACCGACAAGGACCTCACCGGGCAACTCCCCAGCTACAGACATGCGGGCCTGGTGCCGCGCCGAGAAATGGCCCCAAGATCCTAAGATAAGTCACCCACTGGAACTGCTAGCTAACGCAACACCAACTCTGCACCTAATGCGGCCCTGTAATGGCGATGTTGCCCTCCTTTCTTACCGAGTGGTGGCTGCTTGAGCGCCAAGGGGGACCACCCGAGCATCGCGCCTCGGGGGCTCTTACTGGACCTCGGGCCACTCACCTCCTGGCCTTGTCCACGGCATCACGACCTGGCATACCAGCGACGGCTGAAGCCTGCCTGGGGACCGGGACCTGCCGGCACAGAGCACCAAGCCCTCGTGAGGTTAGAAAGGAGGAACCAAGTTGAGACAGGACAAGCATCTCACACTACTTCACAATGAGGATCATATTAACGAAAGAGACTATAGACGCTTTACATGCCCCCACGGGGTGTTTTCTTGATTCCTCGCAGGGAACAAAAGATGCAAATACTAAGGATCCATAACTACAGGTACCACAGCGGCCGATGCCATCATCAATAGTGGGTCGTGCAAGGACGGCGCCAACCCCATACAAATCAGCCACGCTGACCGCCGGGAGCACAGGCTCTGCTCCGGGCGCGGCGCGAGCTCGGAGGCTCGTAGCTGTTGTCGCTCGTCTCCGGAGTCGAAAGGAGCTCAGGGGAGTTGCTGGACCCTCCAGCACAACTGCTGCTACCAGAGGAGCTACTGGAAACGCGGGCGGTAGGCCTGGTCCTCGCCGCTCCAGAGCTCCGGCCGCTGTCTCTGGGGCAGCACTCCAGCCGGCGTCCTTCCTCGTCGAAAACCTTGAAGAACATCAGGGAGGCGCCGTCATATTCCAGATGGATCACGAGGTCTCCTCCCATTCGGCAAACCCTGTCGATCAAGCCCCAGCCTCGGGTCATGAAGACCTTTCCAGGGGCGACGACCTCGACCTCCGCTTCGGTCGCGGGGGTGATGCAGTCGGCGTGCTGCAGCCAGAGCTCCCTAGGCCCCCTCGGTGGTATCTCGAAGGTGAAGGATGCAGGAAGGCGGATCCAAGAGCTTGGAGGCATGGCAGCGTGAAGCACTAGCTCGCGGGAAGAGTCTGCAGCGTGGACTCCAGGGGGGACGACGCGCGCCGCCGTGATCCGTCGGCGCCGCCAACGACGCGGGAGGCGCCGCTCGGTGCCCTCTTCCCCAGGGCCCTCGGCCTCGGCGTATAAGGGCAATGGATATCCAGGAGGAGGCCGCACGTACCAAGGCCTCGACGTCTCCTGCCGAGCACCCTCAGCGCGGTGGCAGAGGACCGGCCGCTTCTTCAGCGGTAGTGGGACGGGCCCCTCTCGGGGGACCTTCCCTTTCTCTTCGATTGAGATCCGGCGGATCGACGCCATTGTCGATGAAAGGAAGCAAAGAAGAAGAGGCAGAGCAAGGAGAGATGGACTGGAAGGGCTCGCACCATTCCGTACTTATAGCCGGGGGAGGCCAACTGTCAGCCTCCATGATCGCAGGTAATCATGACTCATTTTGCATGCATGGACTTGTCATGTCGGATGGTTGCCAAGGCATCGTGGGGAAGCGGAGACGCCCACGTCCAATCAACAGCCACGCGGCGCCCAAGGTCGCATGCTGTTGGGGCCCGAGGCGCTTCGCACTTGCCCCTTCACTTCTCTGCTAAGCCAAGTCCGGGCGTGCCTTGGCCCGGGGGCTACTGTCGGTGTTCTGGGAACGGGGGTCCCTAGACTTGCCTTCTTGTGGCCTGCGGCGTGGCTCCAGCAGTGGACCAGTACGGCCCACCTTCATCAACTCAAGCTCAAGACCCTCACGAGGGGCCAAGCCTCGCGGGGCGGACGACAGTAAGCTTCCTCAGGAGCTGCCTCGTCAGGCAGGCTCGTGAGGAGGCGGAGAGATCAAGGCAGGGGTACCTCGCGAGGTGCCCATGATGCAAGCCATGACCACCGAAGCTAGGCGGGCACCGGCCTGTGCAGTGTCCTTGTTTCCTCTTTGGTGCAAAGGGGGCAAGCACAGGCCAAGGCATCAGGCGAATGCTACCGTTTCAGTGCAACAAGACCAAGACCAGCAGAGCGGCAGGATGGAGGTCATCGTGGAGCCCAAGATGGCGTCATCGTCAGAGTCTTTGGCAGTCGAAGACCAACTTTAGTCAGGATAAGTGTACTAGATGTTCCCCTTCAAAATGGCCAATTGTTGGCGCCCTTCCCACTCAATATTTGGGAAGAGGACCAGGGCCTCTCTCTATATATAGGGCTAGCCACCACAGTTGGTGGGGGAGGGAAAACCAACCCTTCCAAAGGGATAACACCACACAAGAACATCCCTCGCGAGGCTGTTCTTCCTTTGTATTGGTCATCATCAGCCCCTGAGGAAATCCACAACACCACACACTGGAGTAGGGTATTACACCACAATGGTGGCCTGAACCAGTATAAACCCCGTGTCCCTCGTGTGTTCATCTTTTCTAGCTTAGATTCCTGGCGAAGCTTTGGGACGTGAGTTGGTAGAGGGGAGATCTATGCACGCACCCCAGAGTTCGAACCTCAAGGGTCTGCCGGAACCTAAAATCCGACAATATTATCTTTCTTGGATGTTTTACAATCATTTTATAGCAACTTTATATCATTTTTTGGGACTAACCTATTGACCCAGTGCCCAGTGCCAGTTGCTTTTTTTGCTTGTTTTTTACATCGCAGGAAATCAATATCAAATGGAGTCCAAACACCGCAAAACTTTTTATGGTTTTTTATGGACCAGAAGACATCCAATGGGCCAGAGAAGCACCTGGGGGGTGGGGGGTGCCTCGAGGGGGGCACAACCCACCAGGGCGCGCCTGGGGGCCTAGGCACGCCCATGTGGGTTGTGCCCACCTTGGTGGCCTCCCGCACCCCCTCTTTGCCCTATAAATTCCCAAATATTCCAAAACCCTTTGGGGTAGCCCTATATGAGAATTTCCGCTGCCGCAATCCTCTGTAGCCATTGAAAACCAATCTAGACCCCATTCTGGCACTCCGCTGGAGGGGGAGATCATCACCGGTGGCCATCTTCATCATCCCGGCGGCCACCACGATGAGGAGGGTGTAGTCCACCCTCGGGGCTAAGGGTTTGTACCAGTAGCTATGTGTTTAATCTCTCTCTCTCTCTGTGTGTGTGTTCTTGAGATGGCACGATCTTGATGTATCGCAGGCTTTGTTAATGTAGTTGGATCATATGGTGTTTCCCCCTCTCTATCTTGTTGTGATGAATTGAGTTTTCCCTTTGAGATTTCATTTAATCGGATTGAATACTTTTATGGATTTGAGAGCACTTGATATATGTTTTGCATATGAATACTCATGGTGACATTGGGGCATCATATTGATTCACTTGATATGTGTTTTGGCATCCAAACCGCGGATTCCCACAGTGACATTGGGGTAATCTATGCATAGTGGTTGATGCACGTTCTCGTCTTTTGTTCCTCCGGTAGAAATCTTGGGGCACTCTTTGAGGTTCTTTGTGTTGGATTGAGTATTATGAATCTGAAATTATTTGGTGTTATTTTAGTACGAACTCTTGGATAGATCGATTGGAAAGAATAGCTTCGAGGTGGTTTCGTACCCTACAAATGATTTCTTCTTATGTTCTCCACTAGATAGGAACTTTGGAGTGATTCTTCATTGCACATTGAGGGATGGTTATATGATCCAATTATTTTAGCATTGTTGAGAGATTGCACTAGTGAAAGTATGGACCCCAGGCCTTGTTTCTAAGCATTGCAATACCATTTTTGTGTCTGGTTACTATTTGCTACCTTGCTGTTTTTATTTATTCAGATTATAAAAATATATTTCTACCATCCATATTACACTTTTATCACCATCTCTTCGCCGAACTAGTGCACCTATACAATTTTCCATTGTATTGGGTGTGCTGGGGACACAAGAGATTTCTTGTATTTGATTGCAGGGTTGTTTGAGAGATACTATCTTCATCCTACGCCTCCCACGGATTGATAAACCTTAGGTCATCCACTTGAGGGAAAATTGCTACTGTCCAACAAAACTCTGCGCTTGGAGGCCCAACACGTGTCTACAAGAATAAAGTTGCATAGTGGACATTAGTTGTTTATGATGATGCTTGTGCTACTAACTCTGTTTCTTGTGAAGCATCCATTTTGAAGGAGAATGTTGAGCTAAGGGCTCAACTTGAGTTGCTATCTAGCAATTATGGGAAATCGACAGAAAGTCATGTAAAGCTCAGAAGCTCTCATGATGATCTTCTCGTATCCCATAATGTGCTAAAAATAGCTCATGAGGCTATGATTACTAAGGTAACATCGAGTAGGCCTCATGTGGATACTAGCACTACTACAAGTCAAAGTGCTATATTGCCTTGTGCTAGTCCTCGTAATTCATCTACCCACAATGTTGCTACATCTTGTTATGAATTGCTTTCCTTGCCTTGTTGCTCTAACAATGATGCTTACACTTCCTCGAGTACTTGTGTTGAAACTAACCATGTAGAGGAAATCAAAGAGCTCAAGGCCCAAGTCACTTCATTGAAGAAAGACTTGGAAAATTTCATGAAGGGAAGTCCACACTCAACAATATCTTGAGTGTGCAAAAATCCCCTAATGACAAAGGTGGACTTGGATTCAACTCCAATAAGAAGAACAATTCCAAGATGAACAAGAAAAAGGGCCAAGAACAAAGTCAAGAATTTGGCCAAGATTGTTTGCTTCAAGTGCAAAATTGAAGGGCATCATGTTAGATCTTTCCCATTGAAGAATAAGCCTATTAGTGACAAGCAATAAGGGAAGCGGCCACAAGTTCATTCTCATGCTCAATCTCAAGTTGAAGAAAGTCCTCCTCCCAAGAAGACTCAAGCTAATGCTTCTCAAGTTGATAAATCAAGTGATAAGAAAGTGAAGAGTAGACGTTGTTACCTATGTCGTGAGAAAGGTCACATCACTTCTTCATGCACGAATGGTACCTTATACAACCCTATTCTAATTGATGATATCTATTCTGTTGGGAAGGATAAGGTTGGCAATGTGTTTGTCAAATTTGTTGGTACTCAAAGTGGTGTCAAAAAAAGAACCGTTTGGGTAGCCAAGCCTATTGTGACTAACCTCTTAGGACCCAACTTGGTTGGGGACCAACTAGCTCAAACTTGATAAATAGGTGTTGTTGGAGGGATTGGAGACATGGCTACATTATGAAGAATTAAGGGGTATTCATCATTCATATTGTCTCAAGCCAAGTCATTTGGGTTATCAAGTTTCTATCTTATATCCAATGTGCCTCCTTGCGGTAACTTGTACTTAAATTGTTTGCATTGAAAGTTACTTGCCTCTTTGCGTGTTTTGGTTTTTTTGTTCCTTGCATGTGTTTGTATATGTTGTGCCTCCAATTTGCTTATCTTGAGAAGTCAAGTGTGTGTATGTTGGTTTGCACATCATGTACATGTGTGTCGTGCATTGAGCCTTTATGCATCTTGTTTTTATCTTAGTTGGCTCTTGTGGTTGATTAATGGAACATCCCACTTTGAGGTAGTAATGTGCCTATCCTACAAATGTGTGTCTCTATGTGGTATGTCTTCTCATGAGAAATTCAAATTCTAAATAGTCCATTAATTATCTCTGATTGGATCCTTATTGCCTCTTGTTAAGGTTTCTTTGGTATCACATTATGGGGGGGAGTAATGTGCTATGTGCATATTACAAGCCTAGAAAATGTGTACATTTGTGATATTATCACCTAGAATTGATATTGTATATTATCTTGTTCCTATGTGGCATGTTAGCTCTACAAGTTGCAATTCGCTTGTGTTTGGTGGGAAGATTATGTTGGATATCCTTGCTATCTACCATTGGGAATTATTTTCAAATACTTGTCTTTTGACAATTGGTACTCACTTTTGTGTGGTAGAAATTATTGATCATCTTTACATTGGATTTTGCTTTTATTTGCCTTATCTTTTGCCAAGGATTGTGTCAACTCCCATTGTCTTTCATACCACTTGTGGATCTTTTTATTTTCTTGATCTTGTATGGTGTTTTTCTAGATATAATGAAAGTGGTGATCCCATCTTGTTGGGGATATAACTATTAGGTGTGACCCGCCCAGGAGGGGCCGGGTTACACCTATGGCAAGTCAATACTTGAAGCCCAGAAAGACACTGGAAAGATGGTGGTTCAGTTAAGGGCCTAAGCCCAAAGGCGATTCAAGGTCCATAGAGATAAAACCACCATATGTATGTAACTTGCATTATAAGGCAAGAATAGAGAGAGACCGAGCCAGACACTGTTTATGAGCCGCCCAGGACTCTGTGAGGCACGGGGCGTTGACCTCTGTATATAAAGGGACGACCCGACGGTGGTTCAGGACAAGTAACATCAAATCGAGAACTAGGTCAAGCAGATTTGCTCCCTAGTTATCGAGACATAAGCAATCCCACTCAAAACTGTATCGTAGGCTTTTACCTTCACCGTAAGGGGCCGAACCAGTATAAACCCCGTGTCCTTTGTCCCGATTAACCCGTTCAAGCTTCCTAGTTGCGATGGCTCCACGACTAAGTCCTTTCGCTAGGATATCTGACGTGACAATTCCACGACAGTTGGAGCCCACCATGGGGCCAGCGCACGGTGGATTTGAGTTCTTGAATGGCAACTTCGAAGGGCTCAAGGGATACGTTGTGGGCCGGATGACTAAGAGTCGTCGTGGCAAGCTCTACATCAACGACGCAGGCTCGGGCCCCGATGCTGGCTCAATCGAGTACGAGTACTGGGTCCCCTTCGGCGGAATTCACGTCTTCATCGGCAAGATCCGCGAGCTGGGCCCCGAGCCGGACATCTGCACCGACATCGTCAAGACGGCTCAGCATGCGAGACCCGCCCGGGCTCAGCCTGCCATGAAGCGTGCCTTCATGGGATGCATCCATGGAGGGGAATATTTTGAAGGATCTATGTCTGCTGGTGAGACGGCCATCTGTTCTGATGGTGAGTCGTCCACGCGTGAGACGGATTCGTTGTATCAACTGCAAGACGACGGGCTCGGGGGCTGTTCCGATGGCAGCAGTATTCCGGACCCCTTTGAGCCGCCGAGCCGAGTTGGGATCTTCATGGCTGGCACACAACCCGGTCAAAACTCTACGGCTGCGGCAGCAATAACCTCCAGGTCAACGGCAGCCGGGGCGGGAAGCCCTGCGCGCCCGCCGGCTCAGGTGCTGATGGATCTCATGGACAAGATAACAACCCTATTAACCGCCGTGGTCAACCCGACGGATTAGACTCAACATGATGCGGAAGTGGCACAGTTAAAGCTGGACATAGCACAAGCTAAAGAAGACCTGGCGATAGAAGACGTCAGGATGACCGCAGAGCGTGCGGCTCTGCATGCTCGAGCTCAGCAGATTTAGTTGCAGGCTTTTCAGCTCACGATGGACCAGAACGCGTCAAATGAGGTTATGAGGAGAAGGTACCAGAAGGCTCAATCTCGTCTGCCTCTGGTTTATGACCCTAGAAACCTTTTTCACACAATCAGAGCAGGCCCCAGTAACCCGCCGGAGGTAAACCGGGTTGCAGCGCCCGGGGCCGACACGCCGGTTCAGCCACGAGTGATGGAGCCCCCATGTTTGAACACTGCTCCGCCTCATTATGTGACGACACCATCGGGTCATTATTCTAACCCGTTGGAGAACATGATCGCGGCGGCAGCATGACTAGCGGCTCTCCCAGCAGATGGCGATTCACGACGGCGGTTGAAACATGAAGGATCAGAGTACTTCTTTAGACAGCTTTGGCGCAGCAGGAGGCATACTCTTATAGTCAGGATTGGATTCATTCGACTCCTCGCCCGAGCCGGAGCCCGAGCTATAGCAGGCACATGGATTCAGCGGCCGTTTGAAGCAATGCCCAACGCCGTGACCAGCCACGCGAGCATGACCCGACGCGTAATGGAGTTCCTAGTTTCGTTGATCAACACATGATACGTCAAGAAGCTATGCGAGCAGATCAACAGGCGGCTGAGCAGGCGGTTTACCAGCCATTTTCGGTTTATCCGACAACGTCTATTGAGGCAGGAGTAACCACTAGGATGGGAGGTGTCCCTTGTCTGGTGTCGGCTCTGCGCAATGAACGTTTGCCCAAAGATTTTAAGGGGCCTCGAAAGGTGCCTAATTATACGTCCGACTTACAACCGGGGGCATGGATTGAAAGCTATGAGATGGCCATGGAACTACTGGAGGTTAGTGATGCTGCTATGGCCAAATACTTTAACATGATGTTGGGTGGAACGGCCCGCACTTGGTTGAAGGGGCTGCCACCTAATTCCATCGGCTCATGGGCAGAGTTAAAAGCCCGATTTATTCAGAACTTCAAGGATACATGCAAGCAGCCCATGTCAATTGTGGACTTGGCTAACTGCAAGCAAGAGGAGGGTGAGTCTATGACCCATTGGGTGCGCCAGGTCAAGGCCATAATACATTCATCTGATAAGATGGATGTCGGCTTTGCAGTCTTAATGTTGGAGAAAAATTGCCATTTTACGCCTCTGAAACAGAAGCTGGGGCGGCTCAAGCGCGATTGTAATGACATGGGCCAGCTGATGGAGGCTCTAGTCAAATACGCCGATTCTGATAGTACCAAGGATCCCGAGTCTAACGATGACAAGGCAGGGAAGGGAAAAAAGAACGGCAACGCCAAGGGTCCGCAACATAACCCGATGAATCAAGGAGACAATAATAAACGTAAGGCTGATGGTAGCTTGGAGTTTGTGGCTAACACCAACGCGCAAGGCAACAATCAACGAAGAAAGGGGAGGCCACCTCCTCGGTCCGGCGGGTCAGGTCCCACTCTTGAGCAGTTGCTGAATGAGCCTTGTCCAAGGCACGAAACTTAGCAGAAGCCAGCCACTCACCTTTGGAAGGATTGTACAATCATGAAGGCTTTCAAGAATTCCAACGTGTTCGACAGCAACAATGGTCCAGGTGGCGGCTCAGGTTCCGGCTTTCAGGGCCCGGGCTATGGTGGTGGCGGCTCTAGTTCCAGCTTTCAGTGCCACCAAAATAACCAGGGTGGATACAATCAAGGCAACCAGCAATCTGGCCAAGGAGGGCAGCAACAGCAGCAATCCGGGTATCAAAGTCATGCAAAGCAGTTGAATAGTGGGCAGTATCACGTTTTCACCACAAGTTTGTGCAAACGGGACCAGAAGCTTCACAAGAGGGCGGTGAACGCTGTTGAGCCGGCCGTTCCCCAGTACTTGCGATGGTCTGAGCAGCCCATTATGTGGAGTCGGGTGGATCACCCGCCCCGGGTTGATAACCCGGGTCACCTAGCTTGGTGGTGGCACCTCAAGTCGGTGATTATAAGTTTAGTAAGGTGCTCATGGATGGAGGCAGCAGCATTAATATCCTCTATTATGAAACCTTCCGTCGTATGGGGTTAACTGATAAGAGACTTAAGCAGTCCAATATTGTTTTCCATGGCGTGGTGCCTATTAAGTCGGCATATCCAGTTGGTAAGATTGAGCTGGAGGTAGCCTTTGGAGATGAGTATGACTCCAGGGCTGAGATGTTAACTTTTGAAGTGGTCAAGATCAGGAGCCCGTATCATGCTCTGTTTGGGCGGCCGGCTTATGCCAAATTCATGGCGTGACCGTGTTATGTTTATCTGCAGCTAAAAATGCCGGGTCATAAAGGGACCATTACGGTTCATGGCAGTCGAAAGGTGGCTTCGGAGTGCGAGGAAGGCGATGCGGCTTATGCTGAGTCGGTCTATGCTGCAGAAGAGTTAAAGTTTTATAAAGACAATGTCGACCCGGCAGACATGACATCCTTGAAGAAGCCCACCACAAAGCATGAACTAGAGATGAATTTTAAGTCGGCTGATGACACCAAGCTGGTTGACTTTGTTCCTGCTGATTCATCTAAACAGTTCAATATCAGTGCCAATCTGGATCCCAAATAGGAAAGCGCGCTCATGGAGTTCATCCATGAGAACCGGGACATCTTTGCATGGAAACCTTCTGACATGCCGGGTGTACCGAGAGAACTCCTTGAGCACACTCTCAATATTGATCCAAAATTTAAGCCGGTCAAGCAGTTTCTTCAGAGGTTCAACAAAGAGAGGCGTAAGGCCATCGGTGAGGAAGTGGCCCGGCTCTTAGCGGCCGGGTTCATTATTGAAGTTTTTCATCTAGAGTGGCTGGCTAACCCGATGCTTGTGCTTAAGAAGAACGGCACCTGGCGTATGTGTGTGGATTACACGGACTTAAACAAGGCCTGTCCGGCTGATCCTTTTGCTCTTCCCCGTATTGATCAGATCATTGATGCTACGGCGGGTTGTGAGTGTTTGAGTTTTTTGGATGCTTATTCTGGATATCATCAGATCAAGATGGCAGTGAAGGACCAGGAGAAGACGGCTTTTATTACTCCGTTTGGAGCCTTCTGCTATGTGTCTATGCCTTTTGGGCTTAAGAGTGCCCAGGCGGCTTATCAGCGATGTGTGCAGAACTGTCTTCACGATCAGATTGGGCGCAATGTTCATGCTTATGTAGACGACATTGTGGTGAAATCAAGAGAGAAGGAGACCTTGATAGAGGATCTAAAGGAAACTTTTGATAATCTCCGGGTCTACAAGATGATGCTTAACCCGGCCAGGTGCGTTTTTGGTGTGCGTGTAGGCAAGCTTTTGGGTTTTCTAGTTTCAAACAGAGGCATTGAGGCTAACTCGGAGAAGATCAAGGCAGTTACCTGTTTGGCTAAGCCGGCGTGTATCAATGATGTTCAGCGACTGGCGGGTCGTATTGCTGATTTAAGCCGGTTCATAAGCCGGTTAGGTGAGAAGGCCATACCGCTGTATCAGATGATGAAGAAGACATACGACTTTGTCTGGAGTGACGCTGCTAACGTTGCCTTTGAGGATTTAAAGAGACAGCTGGCTGAGCCGCCAGTCCTTGCTGCTCCCATTGATAGGGAGCCCTTATTGTTATATGTGGCTGCTAACGCACGTGTTCTTAGTGTGGCTATTGTGATGGAGCACAAGGAGGCTGTTAAGGAATATCCGGTTCAACGACCAGTTTACTACATCAGTGAGGTGCTTATAGAGTCCAAACAGAGGTATCCACATTGGCAGAAGCTTGTTTATGGGTGTTCATGGCCAGCCAGAAGCTTAAACAGTATTTTCTGGGTCATCCCATCACTGTGGTTAGTTCTTCTCCTTTAGGGGATATCATCCAGAACAGAGAGGCCACGGGACGATCGCCAAGTGGGCTATTGAGCTTGGGCCTCATGGTTTAAAGTATGTACCACACACTGCTATCAAGTCTCAAGCACTGGTAGATTTCATCAATGATTGGACGGAGTTGCAGGCGCCTGAAGAGAAGCCGGACAACACATACTGGACAATTCACTTTGACGGATCTAGGCAGTTGGAAGGCTTGGGGCCCGGAGTTGTTTTAGCTTCCCCCCGAGGTGACAAATTTTGTTATGTGTTAAGGTTGATGTTTCCCTGTACTAACAATGCAGCTGAGTATGAGGCCTTGCTCCATGGTCTTCGGATGGCTAAGGAGATGAGCTTAAGCCGGGTAAGGTGTTTCGGCAACTCACATTTGGTAGCTCAACAAGTCTCAGGCAAGTGGGATTCTAAGGATCCTCTCATGGCGGCTTATCACCGTGAAGTTGATGCTATTGCTGGACACTTCAAGGGCTATAAAGTGGAACACATTGATCGAAGGAAGAATGAGGTGGCTGATTGTCACACCCTAGCTAGTTCATGCATTAGAGTGTTGCATCATGTCTATTTTTCTCAACAGAAACTTGAAATGGGGATGACAGAACCCCAGCCCCCTCTGAATCCAACTAGGGTTTACTAAAAATATTTTCAATGAACCTGAAATGCCCTTCCAAAATGTCCATCATTTTTGTCTTGGTTCAGAACCTCTGCCAAAAATGATGCACAATTTTCTAGGTCATCCTAAGGTCTTTGTATTAAGTCATAAATATTTGAATTTGGGCATTTAAAATTTATAAAATATTTCAAATGCTCAAATATTCCCAAACTAAAATGTTTCTTGCTGGAAATATTCCAACTAAGGACCAGGTGCAGTTTGGTAAATTTTGGAGTTGCCTAGGTATTTTTAGAAATTCAACAAACTTACAGAATAAAAACAGAAACAGGAAAATAGGAAAAACTTACCTGGTGCCACCTAGCAGGCCCACCTGCCGGCCCAACCCAGCCACCGCTCCAGCAAGCTGCTTGGCTTGGCCAGGCAGGCAGGCAGCTGCTCGACGGGGAGCACAACATGCATCCCACACAGCTTCCCTCCGCCTCGCCGCTCCCCTCGTCCAGCTGATGACGGGGATCGACCCCTCTCCCTCTCCCCGACCCCTCAGACACAAGCTCCTCCCCCCAGCTCCTCTCCTTCGCTCTCCCGCGCCATGGCCGACGCCACCGCCGCCGCACCCTCGCCGTAGTCGCGCTCTCCGTCAACCCCGCGCTGCGCCACCGTGTCCAGGAGCTCCGCCACCTTCCTCTCCTTCGAGCAAGCCGAGCCCCGAGCGCTCGCGTGCCCTGAAGCCACCGCACTGACCTCGACCGAACCGCCATCGCCGGAGATCCCCTTCGCCGTCGCCGCCGCACCAGCTCGTCCCTGACCGCGTCGTCTGCTTCCTCGAGATCGCCGTGAGCCTGGCTACCTCCTCCCCTTTCCCTTTCTCGCTCTCGTGCACCACCGCGAGCACACGTAGCTCACCCGCATGCGCCGCCGCGGAGCTCGTCGCCGACGTGTCTCCGGCTAACCACCGGCCACCGCACCTTGTCTAACGCACTCACCGCGTCCCCAGGGGCCCAACGCACCTCACCACATGCCTCTCCATGCCCCATAGCCTCGGACTCGTCTTCACCCGACTCTGGCGACCGCCAAAGTCGTCGCCGGCGACGTCTCCGGCCACCCCGAGCTCAACCACCACCACCAGTAGCCGCGGCTCGGTCCCAGCTACCTGTAGATGCTCTCCGCCGCCCATTTGGTCGCCGTAGTGCACAAAACCACTCTCGCCGCCGCGTTCGGCCTCGCCGGCGACTAGACGCCGGCGTGTTTGACCCTGATTTGACCAGGGTGGGCCCAGTTTGACCCCCCTGAGCCTATGACAAGTGGGGCCCCCTCTGCTAATTAACCTAGATTAGTTTAAACTAAATTAAGTTAGTTTAGTTAACTACTGACATGCGGGACCCACTGGTCAGTTTGACCTGGACCGGCCTGTTGACCTGCTGAGGTCAGCATGACATCATGCTGATGCAGTAATCCTTTTCTGGAATTAAAATAAATCCAGAATGATTTATAAATTCCAGAAAATCCCCCAAACTTCAAAAACTCATAGTAAATCATCTGTAACTCCAAATGTAAAGTTTTATATATGAAAAATGATCAGCAAAATCCAAACTATCCATCTGTACTAGTTTCATGCATGTTTAAGCAAGCTAACCTGATGTTTAGAGCAGAACTAGATAAATCACTTATAAGGGCCATGGATGAGTTTGAAACTTGGATCTTTGATTCAAAATGGTTCAAACCCATCTGGTTTTAGTTGCATTATCCCAACACACTCATATTGCCATGTTTCATGCATGCATCATATTGTTGCATATTGTTTGGTGATGTTTGTGTATCGGTGCTCTCTGCGGCAGGTCCTGCCCCTGAGGAGTATCGTGGCTACCCCAACGAAGAACAATATCAGTGCATCGACCCATCAGGCAAGCAACCAACCATTTGATCATATCGATACAATCCCATGTTCTCGCTCCTGCTCTCTTTTACTGCATTAAGACAACACGCTTCAAACTGCTGTGTGCTACGGTAGTTGAACCCATTTCCTCTGCATGACCTGTCATTGCCACAGTAACTAGATGAAACCCACTAGCATGTGTAGGAGTTGTTTGAGCCATATGTATGTGTTGTTCCTACCTTGCTGTGCCTGCTATGCTTAGAGTCGTGTCAGGTCTGGTTCATCTGGGTGATGGGCTAGAGTGAAATGATCATGACGGTAATGAGAGTGATGTGGTGAACACGATTTGGTAAAGGTATCGATGAAAGGCCATGTAGGAGTACATGGTGGGTTGTTTCATTGAAGCCGACCTTAAGCACTGAGATCTGTATGCGTGATTTAAGATTCAGTTACTACCATGCATTGGGCCCTGAAATATGACCCCGCTCGACTTCTTATTCACTCTAGTCCTCTGTCCAGGAGTTGCAAGTAGTTTCTGGTGTTTGTAGCTTACTGGAGGCCGTGGACAGCGCTGACCCGCGGGGTGGGCTGTGATGCGGTAGGTACGTGGCCGGTGATACCGGATACCCGTTAGGTATCACGGGAACCCTGTACACATCGTTCGGGGCCGTATGGGAAACCTCGGCCGGACTCCCTGCGGATGGAACCTGGATAGGCGATAAACCTGGACTAGAGACTTAGGTGTTTAGGTAGGTCGTGGTCTACACCCACGTCGGCTTTCGCTTGAAGTCTGCCGAGCACATGTCGTGTGCAGACGCTAAGTGGTGGAAACATGTATGAAGAAGTACACCCCTGCAGGGTTAACATGATCTATTCGAATAGCCGCGTCCGCGGTAAAGGACTACTTGGTTGCCTATACAGTTCATAGACAAGTAAATGGATACTACTAAAAATCTCAAGATAAGCGTGAGTGCCGAGGATGGCTCCTCCGTAGGATGACGGAGGTGGATCCTCGGTGGTGTATTGGAAGTGGTGAGTAGTGGACTCGTGTGCGCAAAACCATTTCAAGTTGGTGTATCGTAGGATAGCTTAGCCAAGAGTCAAAGCTGGCTTGCTGCAATAACCCCACCAACCCTTCTTGATAATGTGCATGTATGTAGGATCTGATGTAAGTCTTGCTGAGTACCTTTGTACTCATGTTGCTTTAATTTACATTTTTCAGAAGACGCTGCAACCCCTTCTGATGGGTTCTTCGTAGACGTTGACATCGATGAGTAGACTGAGGCCCAGGTGGTGATCCTGAGCTTGTGAAGGACCACGTAGTATAGCCAGGCTTTCCAAGCCTCTTTTATTTTACTAGTTGTCTGTACTCAGACAAGTTACTTCCGCTGTTGGCTTGTATGTCTGTATGACTTGAATGCTGGGTCGTGTGACCCGTACTTGTGTGTATGATATGTATGGCTCTCTGAGCCTTAAATAAAGTACTGGTGTCGTAGAGTCATGTTGTGATGCCTTGTTGTATTTGCACATATCGAGCATATTGTGTGTATGATTGAAATGCTTGGTATGTGTGGGATCTGACTATCTAGTTGTTTATTCTTAGTAGCCTCTCTTACCGGGAAATGTCTCCTAGTGTCTCCACTGAGCCTTGGTAGCTTGCTACTGCTCCGGAACACTTAGGCTGGCCGGCATGTGTCCTTCTTCGTTCCTGTGTCTGTCCCTTCGGGGAAATGTCACGCGATGGATACCGGAGTCCTGTTAGCCCGCTACAGCCCGGTTTACCGGAGTCCTGCTAGCCCAGTGCTACAGCCCGGATTCACTTGCTGATGACCGACACGTTCGATGCTGGGTCATGGATGCCTGTCCCTGTAAGTCTGTGCCACTTTGGGTTTACGACTAGCCATGTCAGCCCGGGCTCTTTACCATATGGATGCTAGCGACACTATCATATACGTGTGCCAAAAGGCGCAAACGGTCCCGGGCAAAGGTAAGACGACACCCGTGGGAATACCGTGCGTGAGGCCGCAAAGTGATATGAGGTGTTACATGCTAGATCGATGTGGCATCGAGTCGGGGTCCTGACAGCGTTGGCATCAGAGCCGGACTGCCTGTAGGTTCTCCAAGCCAAACTGGTCGATGTTGAGTCTAGAAATTCTTTAGTTATATGTAGGGGAATTGATTGTGGGATGGAACGTAAGGCTCTTTTTTACTCCTCTATCTCATGACATTCTGATCTGAGTCAGTCTATTCTTCCACCGGGGGTTAAGGAATTAGGATCTCTTCTCTCTATCAGGTTCACGTGTTACTAATCAGTAGTACCTTATAGGTTTGATGGATACAAGCCTAGTTCAGTTCTACTACCCATTATGTTGCTAAGATGGACCCAGAACCTTGATATGATGTTGTTGAGTGTCTATGCAATTCTTTGTCAAATGCCTCAAAATCCTTTTTGAGCATTTACAGCCGTTATGCTGTCCAATTTTTGCTAGGAATCTTAATGTCTTGTGTTTATCATGTTCCAGATGGCAACCCGTCCTCAGAATCAAGTGGTTCGTTTGACTCGATGTCTAGATGTACCCGACCATACTGCTATGTTGGTCAGGGTAATGACTGAGGCAGGATACCGTTGGTATCCTGAGTACACGGTCGAAGAGCAATTTCGAGACTTTAATCAAAGTCAATATCTTTGCACTGTCAGGATATTTCCATCTTATCCTGGATCTACCGAGCCCCTCCACTGCTCCTATGGACTCGGGGTTACTATTGAGATGGCTGTGCAGGATGCTGCCTACTCTATGATGACCATCATGCGAGTCAGGACTGGCCTATTTCGGGACTCTGACTTCCGGTATATGCCAGCATCACTTCCAGGAGCACAAGGTTATCTCCAGGCTATCTATGCTGACTCCACTCAGGAGGATTCACGGACCCGCACCACTGCACAGTTGCTTGAAGACAAGGACCGTGAAAATCGGGCCTTGAGACTAGAGCTTTTCAATACCCGTGCTGATCATTGGGCCACTTTGACTCGGTTTGCACCGGCTGTGCATGCTGGGTACATGGATATGCGAGATCTCTATCCTGTGAGATCTGCTCTGCCAGACGTGATGGATTGGCGTGATGTAGGAGGCATCACCCCACCTCGTGGTCCCCGCAGGCCACCATTTGTTGGTCCAAGACCTCATCCTAGCCTTATGGTCCACAAGCTCCACGGGACCGACTGTTTCCGGATGATCACGTTGAGCTTCCAGGCTATGGAGGTGACTTCTATGAAGACTACTACGGAGTTGTCTGAGTTAGTAGTAGTATCACTAGTATCGTACTAGTTGTATCGTCCACCGTCCTGCGTGACTCGTGGGATATGCCTTAGCTTGTACCGCCTTCCGGAGGTGTAGAAAAATAATGTATAGGAGCTCGGAATGCCTCCGATGAGATGTAATCCTATTTTCACCGTAGCACTACTTTGTTTTGTTCTGTACTAAACCTTGTATGTTGTGTATGACGATGGAATAAAAGAAGCAGTTTCTGTATCTACCATGTCATACGGATGATCATCTTACATTCCAAGTTATCCATTACATTCTACATTCTATGTCAGAATCCTATCATCCTGGACTAAACATTGTTTTGTTTTCCTAGGATGGTTAACACCCGCACCAACCCTGCTCCCCCAGAGCAGGCCGAAGGCAGCAGAGTTGGGGGAACAAACCTGCCTCACCCTCCCTCTCTGGCCGAAGTTATGCTGGAAGCCGAGAGAAACAAGCGGCGACCAACCGTTTGTTGGAGCGCATCGAGCAAAACACAGCACACCATCAGAGGAATAACTTGGTGTCACTCAGTGATTTCATCAAGTTACATCCACCCACCTTCCACCACTCCGTCGAGCCTCTCGACACCGATGACTGGCTTCGCAGTATTACTCACAAACTGCGTTCTGCGCTAGTAGCTGAGGCTGATAAGGTCACCTTTGCTGCATACCATCTTGAAGGCCCCGCCAGTCTATGTTGGGAGAACTATGGAGCTATGCGCCCAGCGGGCCATGTCACTACTTGGGCTGAATTAAGCGAGGCTTTCCATGAACATCACATTCCGGAGGGTCTCATGGACCGTAAACGTGAGGAGTTCTGCAGTTTCACTCAAGGCCGACTCTCTGTGGATGCTTACAGCAGGGAGTTCGGTAACCTAGCACGGTATGCAACTGAGGAAGTCTCTACTGATGCAAAGAAGCAAGCAAGGTTCCGCAAGGGACTTAGCCCTGAGCTTCGTCGCGACCTCCGTCTGCATGAGTGCACATCTTTTCAGAAGCTTGTTAACAAAGCCATCAGTGCTGGGTCTGGTCAGACTGATTATGAAGCAACACGCAAGCATGGCCGTGACATGGGTTCCTCATCCGGTGCTGGTCCTCAGAAGCGCCGCGTGTGGGTGCCTAACACTGCCCTGCCACCCAGGTTCACACCGAGGCCATCCTTTCAGGCGCCTCGCCCCGCTCAACAGTTTGCACCAGCCAAGCCCTATGGTGGTCCAACCAACAGTGCTCCTCCACGTACCAGCTTTGTGACTTGCTTCAAGTGTGGGGAAGCGGGCCACTACCTGCGCGAGTGTCCCCAAACCAACCCCAACCAATCTGGAAAAGCTGTTGGCCGTGGCAAGCCGATAGGGAAAGTGTTCTACGCCAAGCCGGCCATCGTTGCACGTGACCATGTCAACTGTATCTCTGCTGAGGAAGCTCAAGAGGATCCCAACGTCATTCTCGGTATGCTCCTTGTTAATTGCCACCTGGCATCTATTCTTTTCGATACAGGAGCATCTCATTCATTTATATCCGAGAGCTATGCTCGTCTGCATAACACCACATTTTGTGAGATGCCCACTTCTATGGTAATTCAAACCCCGGGATCCAAATGGCAAACCTCTAGAGTAAGCCATGGAAATGAAATTCAAGTCGACAGACTTGTTTTTCTCGCATCTTTGATAGCCCTCAAATCTTTGGATATTAATATCATTTTGGGCATGGACTGGATGTCAGCCCATCATGCTAAAATTGATTGTTTCTCTAGGACTGTTCAACTCACACATCCTTCGGGAAAGATAGTCAATGTCTTGACCCGAGTAGCTAAACCACAGCTATATTCTCTTAACGCCAGTCCGTTGCCAGACCTCGAAGACGTTCCGATAGTCCGTGACTTCCCGGATGTCTTCCCAGAAGAATTGCCAGGTGTTCCACCTGACAGAGATGTTGAGTTCGTGATAGATCTCATTCCAGGAACTGTCCCAATTTCTAGAAGACCCTATAAGATGGCACCTTTGGAACTAGCCGAGCTTAAGAAACAACTTGACGAGTCCTTGAAAAAGGGTTTCATCCGACCTAGTTCATCTCCATGGGCTTGCCCCATCCTCTTCGTCCAGAAGAAGGATGGTACGGACCGGATGGTTGTAGATTATCGGCCAGTCAACCTGGTCACAATCAAGAACAAGTATCCGCTCCCCAGGATCAACGACCTGTATGATCAGCTTGCTGGATCCTCCATCTTCTCTAAAATGGATTTGAGGTTGGGCTACCATCAAATCAAAATCCGGAACGGGGACATTCCTAAAACGGCTTTTGTTACTCGTTATGGCCAATACGAGTACACCGTCATGTCCTTCGGTTTAACCAATGCCCCAGCCACCTTTTCTCGGTTAATGAACTCAATCTTCATGGAGTATTTGGATAAATTCGTCGTGGTTTACCTCGATGATATACTCATCTACTCCAAGAACGAGGAGGAACATGCCGAGCATCTAAGGCTAGTGTTGATGAAACTTCGAGAGCATCGCCTTTATGCCAAGTTCTCCAAATGCGAATTTTGGTTACCTGAAGTGACCTATCTAGGGCATGTAATTTCCGATAAAGGTATTGCTGTTAATCCCGAGCGAGTTCAAGCTGTCCTTAATTGGACTCCACCTGAATCGGTCAAGCAAGTTCGGAGTTTCCTTGGCTTAGCGAGCTATTGTCGCCGCTTTGTCGAGAACTTCTCCAAAGTTGCCAAACCTCTAACTGAACTCCTCAAGAAAGATAAAAAGTTCGAGTGGACTCCACAATGTGAGCACAGCTTTCAGGAACTGAAAAGACGCCTGACATCTGCTCCCGTATTGGTACCACCAGATTTCTCTAAGGACTTTGTTATCTATTGCGACGCCTCGCGACAAGGACTAGGTTGCATTCTCATGCAGGATCGTCACGTAATTGCTTACGCTTCACGGCAATTGCACCCACATGAGGAGAATTATCCTACTCATGATCTAGAGCTTGCAGCTGTAGTCTATGCACTTAAAACCTGGCGACATTACCTCCTTGGTAATCGTTGCGAAATCTTCACCGATCACCAAAGTCCGAAGTACATCTTCACCCAACCGGATCTGAATCTCAGGCAAAGACGTTGGGTTGAGTTGATCACAGATTTCGACTTAGGGATAACTTACACCCCAAGAAAAGCCAACGTCATGGCTGATGCACTAAGTCATAAATCTTATTGTAACAATCTGATGTTACAACAAAGTCAACCGCTTCTCCATGAGGAATTTCGGAAGCTTAACCTTCACATTGTTCCTCAAGGCTTTCTTTCCACCTTGGTGGCGAAACCTACTCTTACGGATCAAATTATCGCTGCCCAAAAGCGAGATAAAGGAATATCTAGGATCAAGGAGAACATTGCTAGCGGAGGTGCTAGATCTTTCTCCACAAATGATCATGGTGTTGTGTACTTTGAGAACCGTTTAGTGGTTCCCAAGAACCAGCATCTACGGCAGTTGATCCTTAAGGAGGCTCATGAATCTCCTCTCACCATTGATCCCGGTAGTACTAAGATGTATCAGGACTTACGCCAGAGGTTCTGGTGGACTAGGATGAAGAGAGACATTGCTCAGTTTGTTGCTAGTTGCGACGTCTGTCGTCGTGTAAAAGCAGAGCATCAACGACCTGCTGGCACCCTTCAACCCTTAGCTATTCCTGAATGGAAATGGGACAAAATTGGTATGGATTTCATTACCGGTTTTCCCAGGACCAAGAGAGGGAATAACGCTATCTTCGTCATTGCCGATCGTCTTTCCAAAGTAGCCCATTTCTTACCTGTTCGCGAGAGTATAACCGCTAGTCAATTAGCAGACTTGTACATCTCCCGAATAGTGTCTCTCCATGGTGTTCCACTGGAAATTAACTCGGATTGAGGAAGTCTCTTCACCTCTCGATTTTGGGAAAGTTTCCAAAATGCTATGGGAACCCGCCTTTCCTTTAGCACTGCTTTTCACCCTCAATCAAGTGGTCAAGTAGAACGCGTCAACCAGATTCTAGAAGACATGCTTTAATGGATTGGGAGAAATGCCTTCCATTTGCCGAATTCGCTTACAACAACAGCTATCAATCTAGTTTGGGTAAAGCCCCTTTTGAAGTTCTCTATGGAAGAAGGTGTCGAACGCCTCTTAACTGGTCAGAAACCGGGGAAAGACAATTCTTTGGCCCGGACATGATCCAGGAAGCAGAAGAGCAAGTTCGTATTGTTCGTGAAAAGTTGAAAACAGCCCAATCTCGTCAAAAGAGTCAATACGACCGAAAACATAAGGATATGACCTTTGAGGTTGACGAGAAGGCTTACCTTCGGGTTACTCCTCTGAAGGGAAGCCATCGTTTCGGTATCAAAGGCAAATTGGCTCCTCGTTACATTGGACCTTTTCGCATTCTCGCTAAACGAGGAGAAGTTGCCTACCAATTGGAACTACCTCCGCATCTTTCCAGAGTCCACGATGTCTTCCACGTTTCTCAACTCAGGCATTGCTTCTCGGATCCTATCTGTGGAGTGGACCACGAAACGCTTGATCTTCAAGATAACCTCACGTATCGAGAGTACCCCATTCGTATCCTTGGTCAAGCCGAGCGTACCACTCGACGTCATAATATCAAGTTTCTCAAGGTTCAATGGTCGCACCATTCTGAGAAGGAAGCAACTTGGGAAAGGGAGGATCGTCTTCGACTTGAGTACCCCGCCTTCTTTCCAGAGGAACCTAAATCTCGGGACGAGATTCTTTTGAGTGGGGGTGAGTTGTCACACCCTAGCTAGTTCATGCATTAGAGTGTTGCATCATGTCTATTTTTCTCAACAGAAACTTGAAATGGGGATGACAGAACCCCAGCCCCCTCTGAATCCAACTAGGGTTTACTAAAAATATTTTCAATGAACCTGAAATGCCCTTCCAAAATGTCCATCATTTTTGTCTTGGTTCAGAACCTCTGCCAAAAATGATGCACAATTTTCTAGGTCATCCTAAGGTCTTTGTATTAAGTCATAAATATTTGAATTTGGGCATTTAAAATTTATAAAATATTTCAAATGCTCAAATATTCCCAAACTACAATGTTCCTTCCTGGAAATATTCCAACTAAGGACCAGGTGTAGTTTGGTAAATTTTGGAGTTGCCTAGGTATTTTTAGAAATTCAACGAACTTACAGAATAAAAACAGAAACAGGAAAATAGGAAAAACTTACTTGGCGCCACCTAGCAGGCCCGCCTGCCGGCCCAGCCCAGCCACCGCTCCAGCGAGCTGCTTGGCTTGGCCAGGCAGGCAGGCAGCTGCTCGATGGCGAGCACAGCATGCATGCCACGCAGCTGCCCGCCGCCTCGCCGCTCCCCATGTCCAGCTAATGACGGGGATCGACCCCTCTCCCTCTCCCCGACCCCTCAGACACCAGCTCCTCCCCCCAGCTCCTCTCCTTCGCTCTCCCGCGCCATGGCCGACGCCACCGCCGCCGCACCCTCGCCGTAGTCGCGCTCTCCGTCAACCCCGCG
Source organism: Triticum aestivum (assembly GCF_018294505.1). NCBI lineage: Eukaryota > Viridiplantae > Streptophyta > Magnoliopsida > Poales > Poaceae > Triticum > Triticum aestivum. The sequence goes on from NC_057798.1 coordinate 502,619,951, forward strand.
CTGCGCCACCGTGTCCAAGAGCTCCGCCAGCCTCCTCTCCTTCGAGCAAGCCGAGCCCCGAGCGCTCGCGTGCCCCGAAGCCACCACACTGACCTTGACGGAACCGCCATCGCCGGAGATCCCCTTCGCCGTCGCTGCCGCACCAGCTCGTCCCCGACCGCGTCGTCTGCTTCCTCGAGATCGCCGTGAGCCTGGCTACCTCCTCCCCTTTCCCTTTCTCGCTCTCGTGCACCACCGCGAGCACACGTAGCTCACCCGCACGCGCCGCCGCGGAGCTCATCGCCGACGTGTCTCCGGCTAACCACCGGCCACCCCACCTTGTCTAACGCACTCACCGCGTCCCCAGGGGCCCAACGCACCTCACCACGTGCCTCTCCGTGCCCCGTAGCCTTGGACTCGTCTTCACCCAACTCCGACGACCGCCAAAGTCATCGCCGGCGACGTCTCTGGCCACCCTGAGCTCAACCACCACCACCAGTAGCCGCGGCTCGGTCCCAGCTACCTGTAGATGCTCTCCCCCGCCCATTTGGTCGCCGGAGTGCACAAAACCACTCTCGCCGCCGCGTTCGGCCTCGCCGGCGACTAGACGCCGGCGTGTTTGACCCTGATTTGACCAGGGTGGGCCCAGTTTGACCCCCCCGAGCCTATGACAAGTGGGGCCCCCTCTGCTAATTAACCCAGATTAGTTTAAACTAAATTAAGTTAGTTTAATTAACTACTGACATGCGGGACCCACTGGTCAGTTTGACCTGGACCGGCCTATTGACCTGCTGAGGTCAGCATGACATCATGCTAACGCAGTAATCCTTTTCTAGAATTAAAATAAATCCAGAATGATTTATAAATTCCAGAAAATTCCCCAAACTTCAAAAATTCATAGTAAATCATCTGTAACTCCAAATGCAAAGTTTTATATATGAAAAATGATCAGAAAAATCCAAACTATCCATTTGTACTGGTTTGATGCATGTTTAAGCAAGCTAACCTGATGTTTAGAGCAGAACTAGATAAATCACTTATAAGGGCCATGTATGAGTTTGAAACTTGGATCTTTGATTTAAAATGGTTCAAACCCATCTGGTTTTAGTTGCATTAGCCCAACACACTCATATTGCCATGTTTCATGCATGCATCATATTGTTGCATATTGTTTGGTGATGTTTGTGTATCGGTGCTCTCTGCGGCAGGTCCTGCCCCTGAGGAGTATCGTGGCTACCCCAACGAAGAACAATATCAGTGCATCGACCCATCAGGCAAGCAACCAACCATTTGATCATATCGATACAATCCCATGTTCTCGCTCCTGCTCTCTTTTACTACATTAAGACAACGCGTTTCAAACTGCTGTGTGCTACGGTAGTTGAACCCATTTCCTCTGCATGACCTGTCATTGCCACAGTAACTAGATGAAACCCACTAGCATGTGTAGGAGTTGTTTGAGCCATATGTATGTGTTGTTCCTACCTTGCTGTGCCTGCTATGCTTAGAGTCGTGTCAGGTTTGGTTCATCTGGGTGATGGGCTAGAGTGAAATGATCATGACGGTAATGTAGTGATGTGGTGAACATGATTTGGTAAAGGTATCGATGAAAGGCCATGTAGGAGTACATGGTGGGTTGTTTCATTGAAGCCGACCTTAAGCACTGAGATCTGTATGCGTGATTTAAGATTCAGTTACTACCATGCATTGGGCCCTGAAATATGACCCCGCTCGACTTCTTATTCACTCTAGTTCTCTGTCCAGGAGTTGCAAGTAGTTTCTGGTGTTTGTAGCTTACTGGAGGCCGTGGACAGCGCTGACCCGCGGGGTGGGCTGTGATGCGGTAGGTACATGGCACGGTGTACCGGATACCCGTTAGGTATCTCGGGAACCCTGTACACATCGTTCGGGGCCGTATGGGAAACCTCGGCCGGACTCCCTGCGGATGAAACCTAGATAGGCGATAAACCTGGACTAGAGACTTAGGTGTTTAGGTAGGTCGTGGTCTACACCCACGTCGGCTTTCGCTTGAAGTCTGCCGAGCACATGTCGTGTGCAGACGCTAAGTGGTGGAAACATGTATGAAGAAGTACACCCCTGCAGGGTTAACATGATCTATTCGAATAGCTGCGTCCGCGGTAAAGGACTACTTGGTTGCCTATACAGTTCATAGACAAGTGAATGGATACTACTAAAAATCTCAAGATAAGCGTGAGTGCCGAGGATAGCTTAGCCAAGAGTCAAAGCTGGCTTGCTGCGATAACCCCACCAACCCTTCTTGATAATGTGCATGTATGTAGGATCTGATGTAAGTCTTGCTGAGTACCTTTGTACTCATGTTGCTTTAATTTACATTTTTCAGAAGACGCTGCAACCCCTTCTGATGGGTTCTTCGTAGACGTTGACATCGATGAGTAGACTGAGGCCCAGGTGGTGATCCTGAGCTTGTGAAGGACCACGTAGTATAGCCAGGCCTTCTCAAGCCTCTTTTATTTTACTAGTTGTCTGTACTCAGACAAGTTACTTCCGCTGTTGGCTTGTATGTCTGTATGACTTGAATGCTGGGTCATGTGACCCGTACTTGTGTGTATGATATGTATGGCTCTTTGAGCCTTAAATAAAGTACTGGTGTCATAGAGTCATGTTGTGATGCCTTGTTGTATTTGCACATATCGAGCATATTGTGTGTATGATTGAAATGCTTGGTATGTGTGGGATCTGACTATCTAGTTGTTTATTCTTAGTAGCCTCTCTTACCGGGAAATGTCTCCTAGTGTCTCCACTGAGCCTTGGTAGCTTGCTACTGCTCCGGAACACTTAGGCTGGCCGACATGTGTCCTTCTTCGTTCCTGTGTCTGTCCCTTCGGGGAAATGTCACGCGATGGATACCGGAGTCCTGTTAGCCCGCTACAGCCCGGTTTACCGGAGTCCTGTTAGCCCAGTGCTACAGCCCGGATTCACTTGCTGATGACCGACACGTTCGATGCTGGGTCATGGATGCCTGTCCTTGTAAGTCTGTGCCACTTTGGGTTTACGACTAGCCATGTCAGCCCGGGCTCTTTACCATATGGATGCTAGCGACACTATCATATACGTGTGCCAAAAGGCACAAACGGTCCCGGGCAAAGGTAAGACGACACCCGTGGGAATACCGTGCGTGAGGCCGCAAAGTTATATGAGGTGTTACATGCTAGATCGATGTGGCATCGAGTCGGGGTCCTAACACTGATGCTTTAAGCCGGCTGGGATCTCAGCATAAACCGATACCTCCAAACACTTTCTTTAATTATCTGCATATCCCATCTGTCAAATTGCCTACAAAGGAAGACTTGGTTGTTCTTGACCCGGAGGCACAATTGGTGGCGGTTCTTCATGTCATCCCAGATTGGACAGTACCATATTTGGCTTACATGACCTGGGGAGAGTTGCCTGAGGATGAAACCTTGGCTAGACAGATAACCCGGCGGTCTAAGTCAATGACGATTGCCAATGGCGAGTTGCATCATTGCAGTGTCACTGGGGAGTTTCAGCGTTGTGTCTCTCCCGAGGAAGGTCAATGAAGGAGATTGTGGCCATCATGTGGGTTCAAAGTCCCTTGTGGCCAAAGCTTTCCATCATGTATTTTATTGGCTGACGGCTCATGCTGATGCAGAAGATATGGTTAGTAAGTGTGATGGTTGTTAGAAATTTTCATGACGAGCTCACGTGCCGGCTCAAGAATTGAGGATGATTCCAATTACTTGGCCGTTTGCTATGTGGGGACTTGACATGGTTGGGCCTTTCAAAAGATCCAATGATAAAAAGACCCACCTCTTGGTGGCGGTTGATAAATTCACAAAGTGGGTGGAGGCAGAGCCGGTTAGTAAGTGTGATGCGGCGACAGCGGTTCAATTCATGAAAAAGGTGATTTTCCGTTTTGGCTTCCCCCACAGTATCATAACTGATAATGGCACTAACTTGTCCAAGGGGGTTATGAAGGAGTTTTGTCAACGTGAGCATATCCGGCTTGATCTATCATCAGTAGCTCACCCGCAATCCAATGGTCAAGCAGAGAGAGCCAATCAGGAGATTGTGAAAGGTATCAAGCCCCGACTTCTGGTTCCTTTGCAACGGACACCGGGTTGTTGGGTGGAGGAGTTACCATCCGTGTTTTGGAGCATCAATACTACCCCCAACAGATCAACGGGTTATACCCCTTTCTTCATGGTTTATGGAGCGGAGGCGGTTCTTCCTAGTGACATCCGTCATGACTCGCCCCGTGTGGCGGCTTATGTTGAAGCTGATAATGAGCAAGCATGTCAGGAGGCACTTGACTTGTTGGATGAGAAGCGTGACATGGCAGCAGCCCACTCGGCGATTTATCAACAGGACTTGCGCCATTATCACAGTCGCCGGGCTAAGTCCAGAACCTTTCAAGAGGGTGATTTGGTGCTCCGGCTCATTCATGATCAAACTGATGCACACAAGTTATCCCCACCTTGGGAAGGGCCCTTTGTGGTCAGCAAGAACAACGGTTCATACTACCTTATCGACATTCGAGAACACAAAGACTCACGTAAGTCAGAGGAAGAGACCCGCCGGCCGTGGAATATAGCTCATCTTCGGCCTTACTACACTTGAGCCACTGGCTCTCATAATGTACATATCTTTATGATGTATATATTATAAGTAATAAAGCAGGACCTCTGTCCTTTTCATCCTCAATGATCATATGTCTTCATCATCATAATTTCAAATGATCAATTGGGGGCTGATCGTATTCGAATCTCGCTTAAACCTCTTGGTCCAGCTCATGATCGTATTCGAATCTAGCCATTAAAACTTATGATCACTAGGGGGCTTCCTGTTCAAACATAGGTCGTATTCGAACCAAAGAGAACATAGCTGTTGGTACCCTCTTGATCGGCGCAACGCCAAACTCACTAGGGGGCTTCTTGATCGTATTCGAATCATAGCTTAACCCCTTTTGGGTCCGACTTTTGATCGTATTCGAATCAGAGTCGTTAAAAAACTCTCAAGGTCATTTGGGGGCTTCCTGTTCAAACATAGGTCATATTCGAACCAAAGAGAACATAGCTGTTGGTACCCTCTTGATTGGCGCAATGCCAAAGCCACTGGGGGCTACATGATCGTATTTGAATGCTAGCTTAACCCCTTTGGAACAGTTTACTGATTGTATTCTAATCAGAAGCCTTGATTTGTCTTTCTATTTTTTGCTTAAAGTTTTTTGAAAGCAATCTTTAATTTTGTTTTGAGGCTTATTGTTCATATCTGAGGCACATATATGTGGTTTCTATTTAGCCCGGTTTGACTTTGAATGATAAGTCTCCAAGCGTATGTTGCACATCAGATAGTTGAAGTTTTTGCTTCTAAAAATTGGGTTATCACCCTTACTGTTCAGGTTACATAAGCCGGCAGTATAAATTCCAAAGCACAGGTATGCTATTATAGTTATGTTTCAAAGCTATAATTCATAGCAGACATCTATGTGATTCTTTTTCCATATTATTGGTTAAAATAGAATAACCCGCCCTGTGATAAGCCGCCAAGGGCTCTTGCGATCTATTTGTATGTGCAGGACAAGTTCAAAGACATTCTTATGCATAAGAAAACATATGATAAGTATAAAAAGGGGCGGATATAAGATGGCGGCTTAAACAATGTTGAGCACCAAAATGTGCATGATGGCACGACAAAGCCAAGTCATTTTCTGCCCTATTACATAACTCCTCGAGTCCAAATGGTTAAATTGTTTTTTCAACAGACTACATATATGAGCCGCCCGGTGGATCAATTCTCTTGATGACCTGAAGCTTCCGGATCAGCCCTTTCCACTTCTTCGTCCTGTTCCTGGTCCTACAAGGTTGATGACGACCAGTCAATGCCATTCAAAGCTTCAAATTCAGCTTCATCATCAATTAGTCCGGCCGGGTCAGCTTCAGGGGCAAAGGTATGCTTATGAATTGGTGGAATCAGGCTTGTCAGCTTATAATGTGGCATCGGAATCCTCCGGTTCTCTGCATCATAACCCGCCTGGTATTTCGTGAGATCCGCCTCATCAGCCATCAGGGTAGCCACAGGGCATACTTCCTTCACACAAGCAACGAAGTCTTCCTATTCAAATGAAGTACCATCTTCCTTCAGGCTTGGATACCCAATGGCAATGTCGACCGGGTCTAATTCCGGTAGCCAAGCTTTGTCCCGGCTTAAGGCAGCCAAGGCTTCGACTCTCGCAGACGACCACCTTAATTCATTAAATCGCTGGGGCAACACAAAAAGTTTCCTTAGCACATCCACCAGGAGCGTAGGAACTTCATTGGACAGAGAAATCGTGGCTAAGGCACGCTGAGATCTAGTATACAGTTGTTCCACAAGAGTATAAACCGCCTTCAGGTTTATCAGCATATCTTGGTTAAGATTTGTGCTCCTGGGACCTGCATGGAATATCAGGTGAGTTAACAACAATCCATATGACCATCACAAGGATTCAATATTTGACAGTTATAGGGTGACTTACCAAATATTGCTATGACCATCTGGGTTACATGGCATTTTAAGCCGGACAATTCATTGGTCACCTCTTCAAGAGACACTCTTTGTCAGCTCATTGGGTTAAGGCTGTCTTTTCCTCGGCCCAGGCCTTTCTCTCAACTTCAAAGTCGGCCTTCAGTTTCTCTTGTTCAGATATACTGAATTCAAATTTGGAATTGGCTCTTTGGGTCTCAGTTTCCTGTGCCTCCAGGCGGTTCTTCAAGTCGGACACTTCTGCTTGCAGTTGAGTGGTTGCAACCTGTACAATTACCGAGTCAAAATCATGGCTATTAGCATATCATATTCAGTCTTAAGCACTTTGCAAGCAAAACTACTTGGCACTTGGGGGCTAATGTCTACCAAAAGATTATATCTACGTGGCGGTTCATGAGAGTAAGTCCCAAGCACTTTGCAAGCAAGAGTACTTGGCACTTGGGGACTAATGCGTATTGCTGTTAAATTTATACAAGTATACTATATTCTATACAAGCATGTGAAGGACCAGCTCATTCATTTTTTGAATAACCCGACCCTTGGGGACTACGGATTAAGCCGGATTTTATAGGTTTGATCAAAGGATATTACTAATACTTGTATGATTGGTTCTAAGTCTACAACATATTCATCATAAGCAATAGACTTGGGGGCTGGCATAATAAGGATGATTCAGGGAAGAGAAGAGATTATACCTCGAATTTATGGTGCATTTGCTTCACCATGTCAATTTCGACATCACGGCTGCTGTGCACTTGGCTAAGATAGCCAGACAAAACTTCCCCAATGCTCATGTGAGAGTAATCAGCAATGTCAAATCTGACGGCATTCCAGGAGTTCTTCTTTGGCAGAGCACTTGGCGAGCACAGTAGGTCTTCCTATCTCAATATAGTTGGCCTTGGTAATTTCAACATCAGCGTCTTGAGGGTCGTCTGTTTTGACTGGGCTAGAAACTTCAAGATTCGCAGAGCCATCAGTGGCTTGATCAGCAGGCGGGTCAGTGGTTGATGTTGGCGGTTCATGCGCCGGTTCAAGCGACGGCTCAGCAACGGAGGCTTCAGGTGCGGCCGTTTGGAGTTTTGGTTCTTTAAGGATTGGCTCGTTGGCCGGCTTGTTCTTCTTTGCCTTCTTGCTAGGTTTTGCTTTACTGCTGCATAAGACCAACAAGTCAGTATAAAGATAAACCATCCAATAAAGTACAAGATAGGTAAGTCATCATTACCCTGGCGCAGTCTTAAAAGACGGCAAGTTGGACTGAATTGAGTCATCGGAGGAAGGAGATGTTTCCTGATAATTCGAGTCAGAAGGGTTTAGTGGTTGACAAGTGAGACCCGCCAAAGGATAAGAGGAATTTAAATCGGAGGTGACCTTGTTCCGACGTTTTCGTGGTGTATTTGGTAAACCGGAGGAGAGTTCCGCGTCTTTGTTGGTCTGGGTCTGCCTCCGGCTCTCATGAATTTGTCGCTTCAAAAGAAATTGAGGATCTTGATAAGCTAACGGATGTGAAAATCTTACTTTCCGGGTTACTCATCGAATTTTTTGGCTCAACAAAGGCTCTGAGTCGGAGGAAATAATAGTTACCTCTTCATCTACCCCGTGACTCGTGCCCGTGTCCTCCTGATCATAATCAGTATCAATAAGGTAATTAACAAATGAGCCAAAAGAGTCAAGGGCTACCTCCGACTCAGAAGAGTCCTCCAGTTGAAGTAGCTTAGAAGCACTGGGCTTCTTTCCTCTTTTCTTCACGGCGGCTCTCTTGGCCTTCCTGGCTCTTTTTGCAGCCTCATGATCATATTTCTTCTTCCGGAATTGGTCATCAGCCTGTGGAAGTCAGTAATAGTTTGAATTATGATGAAACATAAAAGGTGAAAGTAAAATAATTGATTCTGGCGGCTTACCGCTGGAGCCGGGTTAGCCTTGCAGAAAGGGCTCAGGCCCACGTTGTCGCAGTCGGCCAGGCTCTCATTCAGAAGTGACTTTGTCATATCATTGATAACATCGTCTGTTAAGTCATCAGGGCTGTGGCGCAGAGGATCCTTTGCATCACTAGTATAATCGCACATTAACCCGGGGCGGCGGCTCAACGGGACGATCCGTCATGCGACCCAGCACCGAACCAGATCAATGCCATTTAAACCATTCCCCAGCAAAGCTTTGATTTTTGCAAGAGTGGGGGCAAGTGTCTGGTGTTCAGTGACTATTATTTTATCAGGAAGCGGATGATTGGAATCAAGACGCAGAGCATGAAAGTCGGGCAGTGGGTTCTCGTCGGCCGGAGAGGTGTCTTGACAGTAGACCCAAGTCTGGTTCCAGTCTTTGGGGTGACTCGGCAGTTGTGCATAAGGAAAGATTATGTCTCTCCGTCATTGGATTGAGACCCCACCCAGTTCCAAGCTTGGTCCATTGGAGTACTCATTCTGACGGTTTAAATAAAACAGCTCTCAGAAAAGGAGTAGGTTGGGTTCTTCTCCAAGGTACACTTTAGAAAACACTTGGAAGTTGCATATATTGGACACGGAGTTGGGTCTGATGTCTTGAGGACGGAGGTCGAAGAAGTGCAGAACATCTCTAAAAAACTTTGAGCCTGGCGGCCAGAAGCCCCTGTTCATGTGATCCGTGAAGACAATAACCTCACCTTCTTTAAGCTGAGGCTTTTCCTCTGTTGGATCAGGAGCACGGTATGACATGGCATCTCTTTTGGGCAGATAGCCGACTTTCAAAAAAACGTCAAAAGTCTTCTCAGTGACAATGGACTGACCCAGTTGCATGAAGTGGTTGTCTTAGGCGGCATTATGAAAGAGGAAGCCTAAACAATAGTAAAATAGCTGGTTCAAAATTAAGCCGGAGGAGGAAATATTACAAGTACATGTCCAGATTGGCGGCTTATAAAGGGGCCTAATGGTATATGGCTAACTATGTCAGATTATTTAAGCCGCCATGAGCGTCATAAGCAGTTAAGTTATTTAAACCGCCATGAGTGGTCAAGATTGTCAATTGAGCATTACCTTTTTAAGCCGGTGATAATAGTCGCCATGGCTAGGTGGATCTAACAAGTGCAGTTTTTTGACTAAGTGTTGCACAAACAAGTTTCACAGGTTGTGGCAATTATCTTGGATCAAATGATGTTCAAGAAAAGGAAATATTCTAGACCTAAAAGCTAGTACAGATGAGGTCGTGAGTCCTAATGAGGCCTCTTTACATGAAAAAGGGATCTGCTAGTATCAAAAATGGACGCGAAACAGCTACCACATGAGTTTTATACTCCTTTTGGATCAAAAGAGGCTGCAGTAAAGAAACTATGAAGAAACCTTGATGGGTAGCGAAGAACACAGGAACTCGCAAACCCTAATGTGGATCTAAGGTGCGGAAAGGCGAAGACTTACAACTACAGATCTACTGCTGACGGGCACCGCTGTTCTCTGGATTGACTCAGGTTGATGCAGCGGCCGAGGTCGAGGAAGACGAGGTGCTCTGCGGCGGCGGCGGAGCTCGAGTGGCAGTTGGGTTGTGGGAGGAAGAAGACGAAGGAAAGGGGAGAATGAGGAAGACCTGGTCGTGTCTATTTATAAGGAAAGACTAATAAGCAGGCGCGAAAAACGAGGAGACTGGAAAAATAATTATCTAACTACTAAGACGCCTCGATTCTCGGGATGGTCATTAAGATAAGGATCCGTTGAGGTATATTGGACAAAGCATAAATTAATGACTGATGACGTCATGGCGGGTTATCCTAAATCCGGAGGATGACGTCACGGCGGGTTATAAAATTTCTGTATAAGACAAGAGCAGAAGATTTTTCTAAAGTATTGAAGATTGACATGAACCAGTTCAAATCAATCTAGGGCCTAATGTTGGGGATATAACTATTAGGTGTGACCCGCCCAGGAGGGGCCGGGTTACACCTATGGCGAGTCAAGACTTGAAGTCCAGAAAGACACTGGAAAGATGGCGGTTCAGTTAAGGGACTAAGCCCAAAGGCGATTCATGGCCCGTAGAGATAAAACCGCCATATGTATGTAACTTGTATTGTAAGGCAAGAATAGAGAGAGACCGAGCCGGACATTGTTTAGGAGCTGGCTGGGACTCTGTGAGCCGCGGGGCGTCGACCTCTATATATAAAGGGACAACCCGATGGTGGTTCAGGACAAGTAACATCAAATCGAAAACTAGGTCAAGTGGATTCGCTCCCTGGTTATCGAGACATAAGCAATCCCACTCAAAACTGGATCGTAGGCTTTTACCTTCACCGTAAGGGGCTGAACCAGTATAAACCCCGTGTCCTCTGTCCCGATTAACCCCTTCAAGCTTCCTAGTTGCAATGGCTCCACGACTAAGTCCTTTCGCTACGACATCTGACGTGACAATTCCATGACACATCTTGTGCATTTTGTATTCAAATGCAAATTCTCTATAATGCACAACCCCTGGGGGAGCTATGCTATTTTCTTGAGAACACTCATCATGTGATCCTTATCCAGTGTGAGTTGGCATAAGGCAATCCGTTTATTTTTGGTACTTTGTGCCATCATGAAACTTTGTAGAGGGCTTGGTTTGTTCGGAACCATCCTCTCTTTTGGGAGTTTGATATCTTTCTTTTTGCGAGTATCAATGGATATCTTATTCCTTAATGTATCTTTTAATTGATATCCTCCTAGTGATGTTTTATTCATTTGGTATCTTTTCTTCACTTAGTATTTCTTTTTCAATTGGTATCGATTCGAGAAAGTCTTGAGCATGGATATTAACTTCATGTATTTTCTTTGGCATGCTTTCTTTCTTTGACCCAATATATAGGGGAAACTCCACCAAGTCTCAAATTGGATAAGATGTGCATGAAATTTACTTTCATATCTATGTGCACATATTTATGTGGAGTTTGTCCTATGTATTGGTGTTTCTAACTCTTTGGTCCCAATGAGTTTGGGTACCCTTTTGTTTGTGTTGTTGTTCTAGGAACAATTGGAGATGCATTGGATGCTCGGCTAACTCACAAGGAAGGTGGTGTCACCATGTGCTTATTGGATTCAAGCTAGGATGTTCAATGAACTACTAGCTACTACCTTTAATTGGTATCTTCTACATCCTTGCAATGCTATATCGGTAACAAGTATCTATTCATGCATTCATTTCTTGCATTCAACATTCTGTAGGTTGCATCTTGGCATTATATTCATTCCATCTTGTGATAGTTGTTCCCTTTCTCAAAGCATCCCAACAAGGATTTCTTGTTGCTAGTTGTGATGTCTTTGATGTTTTTGTGGTTGGATTTCATTTATATACAATAAGATCCTATCTAGCCATGTGCTATGCTTTCAAGCAAATATCTTATTGGTATATTTATGACTTCCTTGTGGATATCTTGTTCTTTCCTTTTTGTAACTATTTCATGTGTACATCCTTCTTTGTGGATTGATATCATCATGGTCTTCATCTACCTGGAATCTTATACACTTGAGAGAAGTTGCATATCTAGTTGATATCCCTTTCTTTCACATCCACCATTTCTTTCTAATTTCATTTCTTTGGTGGCTCTACGAAATCTTTTTCCTTGAGTGTAGGTATTATCTCATTGCATCTTGATGCACTCTTGTGTGGTGAAGATTATTTTCCTCATGCTTGTCTTGATGAGGCTTGCCATTTCGATGGTACCCCTTCTCTTGACAAAGCTATCCTTCTCTATCTTCACCATGGGTGGTCACAAGCATTGGTTCTTAATTTGCAGTTTTGTAAGCTTGTGAACCCATTTGCCTGATGTGTGTGTGTGTGGGGGGGGGGGGACGTGTCATGCACCTTTTATCTCAACTATTCAAGACTATGTTGATGCTTAAGCTCATCTTTATATTAGTCTTCTCAAGTGCTTTGCCATGACTCACACACATCATGTTGGTTGATCCTTTTCTCAAGAGGTGTTGTTTACATGTTTCTCAACCTTTTGTTTGTTGATAGTGCGATGCTTAGTTTCTTATCTTCAATTAACTGCTTGTCATGGGTTTCTATTGATTTTGGGGGAGTGATGATCCTATTTTGTGCTCGTTGTATCCAAATACAAAACTAAATAATGCACAAATCATGGGGAGCTTCTCTAGTTTCTATAGAACACTTCTTTGCTCTTATCATAATACCTTTTTTCATGTGGCTTGTAGGATCATTGGTTTAGTTGGTTCAATTGGTATCTTTTGATTGCTTGTTTCAATTGGTATATTTTGATTGCTTGATTATTTGTTTCTCTCGTTGTTATATCTTTGTGGCATATCATCCTTTAGCAATCTTTGGATCCTCAATACAGTTTGTCTTCCTCCAAGTATTTATCTTTGGATATGTATATTGTATTCCACTCTTTTTGAGAAATACACAATTTATGGAGGAACAAATTTTATATTGGCCTTCTAAGCTTTTCGCCCATTTTGACAATCGATGCCAATTGGGGAGAAGTTTTAGAGAGTTTTCGTGGAGAAGCTTAGAGATTTATTTCCTCTTGCTTTAGTTTTGTTCCTTAGCATTTGCATCCACTACAAAAAAATACACTTCCGTGATGATACGTGTTTGTCATAGTAGGTCACGTTTTCTGTCATGCATGTACATCCATGACGATTTTATGACAGAATCAAGATAGTCGTACATGTGCTGTCGTAGAAGTGTTCCATGACATTACCAAAATTATCATCATGGAAGTGTCCACTTCCACGATGATAAATCGCGCGTCACAGAAGTGCTTTTGTCAAGGGTGACCGACACGTGGCATCCACCGTAATGGAACGCCGTTAAGCTATCGGGTCTGGTTTTGGATCCGAGAACCCGTTAACAGCCCGGACCAATGGGATTTTCCACGTGTAAAATCATCATTGGCCGGAGGAAACACGTGTTGCCTCACCGTTGGGACAGATGTCATCCACTCATTGGATAGGACATGCCTATGATAGGTCGACACGTGGCACGACCCAACAGTGGCCCATTCCGGTGAAAAAGGCCGGCCCAGTAAAAATTAGCAGGCTGACCCATATAAGGCCTACTTGTGTCAGGTCCATTTAAGCCCACGGCCCATATGAGATGTGCCAATTCGGCCCGTCAACGGCCCGTTAAAGATTTGACACCATTGCAGCCCATCATCAGTTCGAGCCCGTTAACAGCCCGCTATATATTTGGGCTCAATATCAGCCCGATGAGATTTTGGCCTGTTAATGGCCCATTCACTGGATGTGCCAATTTTCAGGATGTACATCTTTCGGCCTTTTAGCGACCCATTTAAATGTTGGGCTAATTTTCGGCCCGGTGTGTCTTTCAGCCTGTTGACAACCCATAAATCAGTTGGGCTATTTGTAGTCGGACCTGAGTTTCGGCCTTTTAGCGACCCATTTAAGTGTTGGGCCAATTTCCGGCCCGGTGTGTCTTTCAGCCTGTTGATGGCCCATAAATCAGTTGGGCCATTTGTAGTCGGACCTGAGTTTTGGCCTTTTAGCGACCCATTTAAGTGTTGGGCCAATTCCCGGCTGAAAGGATCGATATAGTTGACTAGAGGGGGGGGGGGTGAATAGGCAACTAACACTTTTTAATCTTTTCTTTACCAATTTAAACTTTGCATCAAAGTAGGTTGTCTAGATATGCAACTATGTGAGCAACCTATATGATGCAATAACAACTAGCACATAAGCAAGCAAGGTAAACAACACAAATAAGCTTGCACAAGTAAAGGCATGAGATAACCAAGAGTGGAGCCGATGGAGATGAGGATGTGTTACCGAAGTTCCTTCCTTTTGAGGGGAAGTAAGTCTCCGTTAGAGCGGTGTGGAGGCACAATGCTCCACAAGAAGCCACTAGGGCCACCGTAATCTCCTCACACCCTCACACAATGCGAGATATGATTCTACTATTGGTGCCCTTGAAGGCGCCGACCGAACCTTTACAAACAAGGTTGGGGCAATCTCCACAACTTGATTGGAGGCTCCCAACGACACCACGAAGCTTCACCACAACGGACTTTGGCTCCGAGGTGACCTCAACCGTCTAGGGTGCTCAAACACCCAAGAGTAACAAGATCCGCTAGGGATTAGTGGGGGGAACCGAATATCTCTTGGTGGAAGTGTAGATTGGGGCCTTGTCACCCAATCCCGAGCGAATCAACAAGTTTGATTGGCTAGGGAGAGAGATCGGCTGAAAATGGAGCTTGGAGCAACAATGGAGCTTAGGGTTGGAAGAGGTGAGTCTTCTTGGAGAAGAAGACCCCCTTATATAGTGGGGCTACAATTCCAACCGTTACCCACCACTCAGCCCGCGACCCACGAAACTACCGCACCACAGGCGCGGTACTACCGCACGGGCCTGCGGTACTACCGTGGCGGACCGCGGTACTACCATGGGCGCGGCAGAGCCCAGACCTGAATAAAGAAGCACGGACAGGGCACGGTAGATCTGCAGGTGCGGTACTACCGCGGCCCCATGCGGTACTACCGCAGGACAACCGCAGGCCAGGCCCGGTAGGCACAGATGTAAAAAATTACATCCGTGACTACCTCCGTTGAGAAATTGTCGTGTGAAAATATGACACAGAACTACCGCGACCAAGGGTGCGGTACTACCGTGAAGGGTGCAGATGTAAAAAATTACATCCGCCCCTACCTCCGCTCCTCCTACTGAACCTGGCATGGCGCCACGGTACTACCGCATCGCAGCACGGTACTATCGCGTAGAGCGCGAATGTAAAAAATTACATCCGCGCCTACTACCGCTTGAGCAGCGGTGCAAGTCCAGAACTCACGGTACTACCGCTCTGAGGAGCGGTACTACCATGGGAGCCCATGGTACTACCGTGCCGGAGCCCGGTACTACCGCAAGCCTGAGAAGAGCAACACGGAGACCTTCATTTCGTAGAGACAAGGTGAGAAGGAGGAACACTCCAAAGAGCTCGAGTAAAGGCGGTGCAAAAGGGAACGTGTACGTGAGATTCCACCCAAACCTTTCCAAAGCGGACCCCCTCTTAATAGTACGGCTTTCCTACGACTCAACTCCACCGAACCGAACCGTAGAGAAATGCCGTCTTCAATAATCTTCGAGGGGCATCAAATCGTCTTGTGTTTAGTCGTGATATATCTGAAAAGCTCAATACACACGATTAGTCCGCAAAGGCATTGTCATCAATCACCAAAACTACTGAGGGACAAGAATGCCCTTACAATCTCCCCCTTTTTGGTGGATTGATGACAATACAGGATTTGCACAAAGGAAATGAATATAGCACAAGCAAACCCCACATCTCCAAAATATAGATGAGCTCCCCCTAGATTCGTGCTAGAGAGTAAAGTGCTTTGGACTGCATGGCACGAATACTAGGATCACCACTCCCCCTATATTTTAGAAACAAAGCATATCTTGCAATGGTAAGGCTAACACTAAACAAGATAGTAGATATGAGCATAACATGAATAGCATGATATAGCATAAGCTCAATAAGGTAATAAGGTACGATAGAGTGCATATGTCTTACACCATATTATAAACTTAGTCTCACGAGCACAACCAAACCAAAGCAAACAAGTTCAACGACGGAAAGCAAAGCAAAAGACGAAACACACGACACACGACACGCAAATCCTACACTCTCTCCCCCTTTGGCATCCAGACACCAAAAAGGCAGAGAGGTCACCTACAATAAAGGTGGTAGCTCAGGCGGAAAACGACTCATCGTCGCCAGACTCCGCAGCAGGAACATACTCCTCCTCTAAATCGGTCCACTGGTAGCCCTGCTTCACCATCCAGGCAGCCTTGGGGGTGATGTGCTTCTCAGAGCCGCTGGCGACGTCCTCCCCGCATGCCCTCAAGATCCTGATGTTGCGACGGCGACCCTCCTTCTGAGCAACATGAGCCTTGTACTGACCCTGAACCTGCATGCAGAATAGCCTCTTCATCTTGTCCTTTAGCTTCTTCGCCCACGAGGGCTCAACAGAGGGGGTAGGGAAAGCAGAACGGTCCTCAGCAGCCGCTTCTTCCTCAATCTCCTCCTCATCCACAACCATCCTGGTAGCCTCAGCAGCAGTGGTGGTGTTGGCCCATTGGGGCTTGATGCGGAGCTTGATGGGCTCATGACGGATCCAGCCTGGAGCTTCAAACTCATCATTGGGGAGGAGCTTCTCTCAAGTCTTGGAGATCAGGTGAAACAGGTAAGGCCCATAGATGGGGACCTTATGGTTGAACATGGCGAACTGAAGCTCACACCATATGATGTGTGAGACATCAAGTGGCTGAGTCTGAGCCTGAAGGGCCTCCTCACAAAGGAGCATCATGTCAACGAGGTAAGCATGTACCTGCCCCATGTCACCAATGCACGGTAAGAGCATGTTCTGGAAGAGCCTATGCATGATGTCAAGGAAGGGGTTAAGCACCCACACCTTCTTCTTGTTTGGAAGCATCTTCTGAACAAGGAATGGCATGAGCTTGTTCTTGTTGGCAGACTCAGCATTGGCATGAGGGCGAACTCCAACTGGCGAGTCGAGCCCATCATCGGGGATGTGAAGCAACTCCATGAACTCCTTCCAGGTAGCACACAACCATTGACCATTAGTCATCCAAGTCATGGTCCTTGCTTCATCGATGCCGAAGTGGACCGAAGCAAAGAACTGTGTGATAACCCACAAGTATAGGGGATAGTTGTAGCCTCTTTCGATAAGTAAGAGTGTCGAACCCAACGAGGAGCTAAAGGTAGAACAAATACTCTCTCAAGTCCTATCGGCCACTGATACGACTCTACGCACGCTTGACGTTCGCTTTACCTAGAACAAGTATGAAACTAGAAGTACTTTGTAGGTGTGAAAGGATAGGTTTGCAAGATAATAAAGAACACGTAAATAAAAAGTAGGGCCTGTTTAGATGAAGAAGCAATAAAGTAAATATTAGTAGAGAGCTTTTTGTTATGAGAAAGTTATTTGTCCAAGGCAATCGATAACTGGACCGGTAATCATTGTTGCAATTCTATTTGAGGGAGAGGCATAAGCTAACATACTTTCTCTACTTGGATCATATGCACTTATGATTGGAACTCTAGCAAGCGTCCGCAACTACTAGAGATTCATTAAGGTAAAACCCAACCATAGCATTAAAGTATCAAGTCCCCTTTTATCCCATACGCAAACAACCTACTTACTCGAGTTTGTGTTTCAGTCACTCACGCAACCCACCATAAGCAAATCATAAACATATTGCAAACCCTACAGCGGGAATCCCTCATGCTTGCATGACATGGAGGGCACAATAGGACAACACCAATAATAAAACATGCAACTCAAACTAATCACGATCATCAATTAACCCATAGGACAAAACGGATCTACTCAAACATCATAACATAGCCATACATCATTGGGGAATAATATATAGCGTTGAGCACCATGTTTAAGTAGAGATTACAGCGGGTAAGAGAGAGGTTACACCGCTGCATAGAGGGAGGAAGAGTTGGTGGAGATGTTGGTGAAGATGGCGGCGGTGTTGGTGAAGATCGCGGTGATGATGATGGCCCCCGGCAGCGCTCCGGCGCCACCGGAAGCAAGGGGGAGAGAGGCCCCCTTCTTCTTCTTCTTCCTTGACCTCCTCCCTAGATGGGAGAAGGGTTTCCCCTCTGGTCCTTGGCTCCCATGGCTTGGGAGGGGAGAGAGCCCCTCCGAGATTGGATCTATCTCTCTGTTTCTGCGTTCTCTGCATTCCCTGATTCTACCCCTTCACCGTTTCCTTTATATCTGGAGATCCGTAACTCCGACTAGGGTGAATCTTTTGCCCAGATATTTCTCTTAAAATTAGCTTTCTTGCGCCAAAAGAAGAGCATCAACCGCCTTACGTGTGGACCACTAGGGTCAGGGGCGCACCTGGGGGGGTAGGGCGTGCCCCCCTACCTCGTGACCACCCCGAACACCGTTTCGCGTTGATTTCACTTCCCAAAAATCTTAAATATTCAAAAAAAAATCTCCATCCATTTTTATCCCATTTGGACTCCGTTTGATATTGGGTTTCTGCGAAACAAAAAACATGCAACAGATAGGAACTGGCACTGGGCACTAGATCAATATGTTAGTCCCAAAAATAATATAAAAAGTTGCCAAAAAGTATATGTAAGTTGTAGAATATTGGCATGGAACAATCAAAAAATTATAGATATGACGGAGACGTATCAACATCCCCATGCTTAATTCCTACTCGTCCTCGAGTAGGTAAATGATAAAAAAGATAATTTTTGATGTGGAATGCTACCTAGCATAATCTTGATCATATATCTAATCATGGCATGAATATTAAGACACGAGTGATTCAAAGCAATAGTCTATCATTTGACATAAAAACAATAATACTTCAAGTGTACCAATAAAGCAATCATGTCTTTTCAAAACAACATAGCCAAAGAAAGTTATCCCTACAAAATCATATAGTCTGGCTGCTGCTCTATCTTCATCACACAAAGTATTTAATCATGCACAACCCCGATGACAAGCCAAGAAATTGTTTCATACTTTAATAATCTCAACCTTTTTCAACTTTCACGCAATACATGAGCGTGAGCCATGGACATAGCACTATAGGTGGAATAGAATATGATGGTGGGGTTATGTGGAGAAGACAAAAAAGGAGAAAGTCTCACATCGACTAGGCGTATCAACGAGCTATGGAGATGCCCATCAATAGATATCAATGTGAGTGAGTAGGGGTTTCCATGCAACGGATGCACTAGAGCTATAAGTGTATGAAAGCTCAAACTGAAACTAAGATGGTGTGCATCCAACTTGCTTGCTCATGAAGACCTCGGGCATTTGAGGAAGCCCATCATCGGAATATACAAGCCAAGTTCTATAATGAAAATTCCCACTAGTATATGAAAGTGAAAGCATAGGAGGCTCTCTCTATGAAGAACATGGTGCTACTCTGAAGCACAAGTGTGGTAAAAGGATAGTAACATTGCCCCTTCTCTCTTTTTCTCTCATTTTTTTATATATATATTTTTGGTGGGCTTCTTTGGCCTCTTTTTTTATTTATTTGGGCTTATTTGGCCTCTTTATTTATTTATTTGGGCTTCTTTGGCCTCTTTTATTTTTCATAAAGTCTGGAGTCTCATCCTGACTTGTGGGGGAATCATAGTCTCCATCATCCTTTCCTCACTGGGGCAATGCTCTAATAATGATGATCATCACACTTTTATTTACTTACAACTCAATATCTAGAACAAAGATATGACTCTATATGAATGCCTCCGGCGGTCTACCGGGATGTGCAATGATCTAGCATAGCAATGACATAAAAAAATGGACAAGCCATGAAAACATCATGCTAGCTATCTTACGATCATGCAAAGCAATATGACAATGAATGCTCAAGTCATGAATATGATGATGATGGAAGTTGCATGGCAATATATCTCGGAATGGCTATGGAAATGCCATGATAGGTAGGTATGGTGGCTGTTTTGAGGAAGATATAATGAGGCTTATGTGTGATAGAGCGTATCGTATCACGGGGTTTGGATGCACCAGCGAAGTTTGCACCAACTCTCGAGGTGAGAAAGGGCAATGCACGGTACCGAAGAGGCTAGCAATGATGGAAGGGTGAGAGTGCGTATAATCCATGGACTCAACATTAGTCATAAAGAACTCATATACTTATTGCAAAAATCTACAAGCCATTGAAAACAAAGTACTACACGCATGCTCCTAGGGGGATAGATTGGTAGGAAAAAACCATCGCTCGTCCCCGACCGCCACTCATAAGGAAGACAATCAATAAATAAAATTGTGCTCCAACTTCATCACAAAGCGGTTCACCATACGTGCATGCTATGGGAATCACAAACCTCAACACAAGTGTCTCTACAATCCACAACCACCCACTAGCATGACTCTAATATCACCACCTTTATATCGCAAAACTATTGCAAGGAATCAAACATATCATATTCAGCGATCTACAAGTTTATGTAGGATTTTATGACTAACCATGTGAATGACCAATTCCTGTCATCTCTCTAAATAGATATAAGTGAAACAAGAGAGTTTAAATTTTTTCTACAAAAGATATGCCCACGATCTAACAAATATAAGTGAAGCAAAAGAGCCTTCTACAAATGGCGGTTGTCTATGTAAAGAGAAACAGGCAATCCAAACTTCAAATGATATAAGTGAAGCACATGAAGCATTCTATAAAGCCATACTCAAAAGATATAAGTGAAGTGCATAGAGAATTCTACAAATCGACCAAGGACCATCTCATACCAGCATGGTGCATAAAACAAAAAGAAAAACCTAATTGCAAAAGACGCTCCAAGACTTGCACATAATGCATGAACGAAAAGAATCCGAAAACTTACCGATACTTGTTGAACAGGGGATGCCTCCCCAGCACCCCCAAGCTTAGACACTTGAGTCTCCTTGAATATTTACTTGGGGTGGCTCGGGCATCCCCAAGCTTGAGCTCTTGCCTCTCTTCCTTCTTCTCACATGGAAACATCCTCGATTAGACACTACATCCACACAAAACTTCAACAAAAAACTTGATAAGATCCGTCAGTATAATAAAGCAAATCACCACTCTAAGTACTGTTGAAAACCAATTCATATTTTGTTTTTGCATTGTGTCTACTGTAATATAACTTTTTCATGGCTTAATCCACTAGTATAAATTGATAGATTCATCAAAACAAGCAAACTATGCATCAAAAACAGAATCTGTCAAAAACAGAACAGTCTGTAGAAATATGAACATCCACCATACTTCTGGTACCCCAACAATTCTACCAAAATTAGGAAAAATAAACAAGTTGTACATCAAGACAGTGCAAAAGGAATCAGAACCAATTGACATTCCAGATACAAATATAAAATCACGCACTACAGCCAAAGTTTCTGTCCTGCACCGTACAAACCAACAAGCATTGTAAACATCCTAAAGGCAAACCTTAGCACATTATTTTTATAATACAATGGAATTGTACAAGGGGATAATTATTTTTGATGAAAAGTTTCTATAATCAAGATTCACAAAGTTTCCGTGAGAATGAACAAAGTTCAAGGAGCTCTCCCACTTCAACAATGCTTGTCTTTCTCACTTTCACTTTCCTTTTTGAAAAGTCTTTAGGTTCCCCTCTTTATTTTTGTTTTTTAACTATATAAAAGCACTCAACAGATATAAATGACTCTCTAAAACTTCCGGGTTGTCTCCCTGGCAGCGCTTTCTTTAAAGCCATTAAGCTAGGCATTTAGTGCTCAAGTAATGAATACACCCGGATCCCAAGGTATATCAAAGCCAATTTTAATTAACAACGATTTGTAATTTAGTAGTGAGCACAAAGTAACATATATCATGCAACAATGAAGTCTAACTCTCTTCCTATGCATCGGCATGTCATAAAAGAACAATTCATGACACAAAGTAAAGGCCAATGCATAGTATAAACAGTTTCTTGCAATTTCATAGTATGTGAAACATAGAGAGGTGGAGAAATAGTTCCTCTCTCATAATAATTGCAAGTAGGAGCAGCAAGCACATGCATATTATATTCATCAAAATCATCATGTGCAACGGTAAAAGGCAACCCATCAATATAATCCTTAATAAGCACAAATTTCTCCGATATAGTGTAGTTGGGAGAATTCAAAAAGATAATAGGACTATCATGTGTGGGTGCAATAGCAACAATTTCATGTTTAACATAAGGAACTATAGCAAGTTCATCTCCATAAGCATAACTCATATTAGCATCTTGGCCACAAGCATAGCAAGCATCATCAAAAAGGGATATTTCAAGAGAATCAACGAGATCATAACAATCATCATAGCAATCATCCTTCGGTAAGCATGAAGGGGGATTAAACAATGTATGAGTTGAAGAATTACTCTCATTAGAAGGTGGGCATGGGTGATCAATCCGCTCTTCCTCCTTTTGTTCTTCGCTTTCCTCCTCATATTTTTCATCCAATGAGCTCATAGTTTCATCAATTTCTTCTTCCATAGCTTCCTGCAAAATGTTAGTCTCTTCTTGGACAACGGAGAACTCCTCGATAAATTGTTTAATATAGGCATTAGAAGCATAATTCTCATAACAATATTCAAGTATGGAAAATTTTTTAGATTTGTGAAAAGTAGCATCATACGTTTCAATCAAAGAAACAATTTCATAAGCACCCTTAAAAGCAACAAATTCTTCAATTTGTTGAACATCATAGTAATTGTAAACACCCTTAGCATACGAAGATACGATTCCATTATCACTAAACTCACATTGATAGGGAAGGTGTTTCTTAGGGTTTTCAAAACAACAAGTAACATCATATATTTCACATAAATTCCAAGCATAGCATTGCAAACGTTGAATTTCACCCCATAATAATTTCCCTTTTTCAGATATACGGTGTCGCACATAACAAGCATGCTCATCTAAAGATTTGCCCTCAACTAAGCTAGTTGGGGTTTCAGCACGAGCACAAAGGGATCGAAGATGATCCAAGTAAAAAGCTTCAGTAGTGTGATAGATTTTGAGTGGTTCTTCAAGGATTGGAGCAGTAGGTACAACTATTTTTTTTGGTATTTTGCGTTTCCTACCCATAACTAAAGATAGAAAACAACTAAGAACAGCAAATAAAAATTACTTAGTGATAAAGCAAACAAGCACACACGAGAATATTCACCCCACGTTATGAATCCCCGGCAACGGCGCCAGAAAAAGGTCTTGATAACCCACAAGTAAAGGGGATAGTTGTAGCCTCTTTCGATAAGTAAGAGTGTCGAACCCAACGAGGAGCTAAAGGTAGAACAAATACTCTCTCAAGTCCTATCGGCCACTGATACAACTCTACGCACGCTTGACGTTCGCTTTACCTAGAACAAGTATGAAACTAGAAGTACTTTGTAGGTGTGAAAGGATAGGTTTGCAAGATAATAAAGAACACGTAAATAAAAAGTAGGGGCTGTTTAGATAAAGAAGCAATAAAGTAAATATTAGTAGAGAGCTTTTTGTTACGATAAAGTTATTTGTCCAAGGCAATCGATAACTGGACCGGTAATCATTGTTGCAATTCTATTTGAGGGAGAGGCATAAGCTAACATACTTTCTCTACTTGGATCATATGCACTTATGATTGGAACTCTAGCAAGCGTCCGCAAATACTAAAGATTCATTAAGGTAAAACCCAACCATAGCATTAAAGTATCAAGTCCCCTTTTATCCCATGCGCAAACAACCTACTTACTTGGGTTTGTGTTTCAGTCACTCACGCAACCCACCATAAGCAAATCATAAACATATTGCAAACCCTATAGCGGGAATCCCTCACGCTTGTGTGGCATGGAGGGCACAATAGGACAACACTAATAATAAAACATGCAACTCAAACTAATCACGATCATCAATTAACCCATATGACAAAACGGATCTACTCAAACATCATAAGATAGTCATACATCATTGGGGAATAATATATAGCATTGAGCACCATGTTTAAGTAGAGATTACAGCGGGTAAGAGAGAGGTTACACCGCTGCATAGAGGGAGGAAGAGATGGTGGAGATGTTGGTGAATATGGTGGCGGTGTTGGTGAAGATCGCGATGATGATGATGGCCCCCGGCAGCGCTCCGGCGCCACTGGAAGCATGGGGGAGAGAGGCCCCCTTATTCTTCTTCTTCTTCTTCCTTGACCTCCTCCCTAGATGGGAGAAGGGTTTCCCCTCTGGTCCTTGGCTCCCATGTCTTGGGAGGGGTGAGAGCCCCTCCGAGATTGGATCTATCTCTTTGTTTTTGCGTTCTCCGTGTTCCCTGATTCTACCCCTTCACCGTTTCCTTTATATCTGGAGATCCGTAACTCCGATTGGGGTGAATCTTTCGCCCAGATGTTTCTCATAAAATTAGCTTTCTTGCGCCAAAAGAAGAGCGTCAACCGCCTTACGGGTGGACCACTAGGCTCACAACGACACCATGAAGCTTCACCACAATGGACTTTGGCTCCGAGGTGACCTCAACCGTCTAGGGTGCTCAAACACCCAAGAGTAACAAGATCCGCTAGGGATTAGTGGGGGGAATCGAATATCTCTTGGTGTAAGTGTAGATCGGAGCCTTGTCACCCAATCCCGAGCGAATCAACAAGTTTGATTGGCTAGGGAGAGAGATAGGCCGAAAATGGAGCTTGGAGCAATAATGGAGCTTAGGGTTGGAAGAGGTGAGTCTTCTTGGAGAAGAAGACCCCCTTATATAGTGGGGGGACAATTCCAACCGTTACCCACCACTCAGCCCGTGACCCACGGAACTACCGCACCACAGGCGCGGTACTACCGCACGGGCCTGCGGTACTTCCGCGGCGGACCGCAGTACTACCGTGGGCGTGGCAGAGCCCAGACCTGAATAAAGGATGACAGACAGGGCGTGGTAGATCCGCAGGTGTGGTACTACCGCGGCCCCATGCGATACTACCACAGGACAGCTGCAGGCCAGGCCCGGTAGGCACAAATGTAAAAAATTACATCTGTGACTACCTTCACTAAGAAATTGTCATGTGAAAATCCAACACGGAACTACCGCGACCAAGGGTGCGGTACTACCGTGAAGGGTGCGGATGTAAAAAATTACATCCGCCCCTACCTCCGCTCCTGCTACTGAACCTGGCCTGGCGCCACGGTACTACCGTGCTGTAGCACGGTACTACCGCATAGAGCACGGATGTAAAAAATTACATCTGCGCCTACTACCGCTTGAGCAGCGGCGCAAGTCCAGAACTCATGGTACTACCGCTCTGAGGAGTGGTACTACCGTGGGAGCCCACGGTACTACCGTGCCGGAGCCCGGTACTACCGCTTGCTCCTGCGGTAGTACCGCTCTGAAGAGCCGTACTACTGCAAGCCTGAGAAGAGCAACACGGAGACCTTCATTTCGTAGAGACAAGGTGAGACGGAGGAACACTCCAAAGAGCTCGAGGAAAGGCGGTGCAAAATGGAACGTGTACGTGAGATTCCACCCAAACCTTTCCAAAGCGGACCCCCTCTTAATAGTACAACTTTCCTATGACTCAACTCCACCGAACCAGACCATAGAGAAACGTCGTCTTCAATAATCTTCGAGGGGCATCAAATCGTCTTGTGTTTAGTCGTGATATATTTGAAAAGCTCAATACACACGATTAGTCTGCAAAGGCATTGTCATCAATCACCAAAACTACTGAGGGACAAAAATGCCCTTACACCGGCCCTGTGTGCCTTTCAGCCTGTTAACGGACCATAAATGACTTGGGCCATTTGTAGTCGGACCTGAGTTTTGGCCTTTTAACGGCCCATGCCCTTCATGGTCCAATACCAGGCCGGATTCTCTTTCGGCCTGCTAAAGGCCCACAACACAGTTGGGCCATTTACAATACGACCTGACTTTCGGCCTCTTAGCGGCCCATGCTCTTCATGGTCCAGTACAAGCCTGCTGTCTCTTTCGGCCTGCTAAAGGCCGACAATGTAGTTGGGCCATATGTAGGCCGAACTTAGTAACAGCCTGTTAACGGCTCGTGAAATCAAATGGGCCCACCTGTTGCCCGCTTCGATGTCGGCTTGTTAACGACCCGGGAGGTAAGAGGGCCGACCATTAACTTTTGGTCTCGTAACGACCCATTAATTTAACGGGTCCACTAAAGTTCGTACATGTCTTTAGGCTAAATTAGATAATTTGAGCCCATTACGACGAGCAATTATGCACAGGACCAAAACCGATCAAGCAAAGGTACGTCATACAGGGAAAAACGTTGCACATCCAACATATATTACAGGAAATTACATCCACTGGCAATCAAAGATTGATGCCATTGCAAATAAATGAACAGAACCTCATGATCTACAACGTCACAATCTGCAACCTCAGCACAGATGATGCCCATAAGCATGTGGGCAAGTTCTTGCTGCTTTGCTACACTGTCTCTGAAAACATTGATCAGTTGTTGTGTCACACGACTCTGCACTTCTGATTCCTCCACCATTTCCATCATTGCTTCAACCATTAATTGGTTCACAAACATACATTTTTTCGTTACATTCGACACAGAGGATACTGAACAGATTCAGATGGCGATTCTGGTAGGCTTGTATTATTGATAGTGGAGAGTGTCTTGACCACTGCATCATAAAATAAATTAGGAGGGGAACCAAATAGATTAATCATGAGTTATTGCCATATTACCTGGCCTAGATTTATTGGAAAGAAACAATGGGGTTGCCTTGCTATTTTTAGAGTTTGTCTTCTTATCGTGAGCAGCCTGCACCAAATTAACACACTAGCATTGCTATCATTAGCCAAGTCAAATAATAGGAAAGCAACATTGACACAACCAACGTTCGGGCAACTAGCCTACACCAAATTAACACAACATGGCACAGCTATCATCAGCCAGGTAAGGTAATACAAAAGCAACATTGACACAATGAACGAATGGGCAACCAGAGCAGCACTACAATTCAGTAATGTGCATGATATGAGATAGTACACTCATGCAGCTCAGTATGCAAAACTACCAGGCAATTTTCTTTACAAAAATCAACATTGGCGCCTTTAACATTTTGATACAACTAATTTTAGATCAGATAAAGGTTGGATTCATGCCGATTACCAAAATACTATGCTGATGTAAAAATATAGTGATATACAACAGGTACTTACATCGGCATTGGCGCACAGAGAATTCCCGCAAGATATTTTCCTCGAATACAATCCCAATGAAGGAAGTCTTCTATCATTTAACCTTATTTTCTAAAAGAGAGATGGGTAAGAAACATGTACAAGATATAATCAGAATGCTATAAAATTTCATGATGCGAGGATACGCACACGCTTCTTAGAATGGAGTTGACATTCTTTTGCTGGAATGGAGCGGACTAGTTCTTTGGCCACTGGAATCTGCTTATTAGCAGTGGGAGTTGGGTTTCTCTATGCTGGAGCAGTATCTATGAAAAATGGAGTTGGTTTATTATCTCCTGGCGTTTGGATCTTTTGCAAAGACCTGATTTGTAACCGTTCAGATTCTAACATAGCCGTCTTCCCCTTGCATGACTTATATAGAAGAATGATGGTTCAATTACAAAACATGCTACAACAGAGATGGAATAGGTACTAAAGAATAGAAAGGCATGACATATTGACATGTATTCCCTCCATCTAGAAATAAATGGATGGTCTAGGCGTATTTAAGTTCTAGATACATCCAGTTTTATCCATTTCTGTGACATGTAATCCGGATGGTGGAAGTATGATGTAAGAGCTAGGGATATGACAGGACAATACAGTAAAAAAACACTAAAACCCCACTGCAGTACCAGAGTATTCAAACCCACTGATATGACATAGTACACTCGTGCAGCTCAGGATGCAAAACTACTAGGCAGTTTTCCTTACAAAAATCAACATTGTGGCCTTTAATCATACATTTTGCTACAACTAAATTTAGATCAGATAAAGGTTGGATTCACGCCAATTAACAAAATACATGCTGATGTAAAAATATAGTGAAATACAACAGGTACTTACATCTGCATTGGAGCATAGAGAATTCCTGCAAGAATCTTTCCTCATAGACGATACCAGTGCAGAAATTCTTCTATCTGTTAAGCTTAATTTCTAAAAGAGAGGTGGGTAAGAAACATGTAGAAAATATGATCAGCATGTTATAAAATTTCATGATGCAAGGATACACACACGCTTCTTAGAATGGAGTTGACATATTTTTGCTGGACTGGAGCGGACTAGTTCTTTGGCCACTAGAATCTTCTTATTATTAGTAGGAGTTGGGTTTCTCTATGCTGGAGCAGTATCTATAAACACTAGAGTTGGTTTATTGTCTCCTGGCGTTTGGATCTTTTGCAAAGACATTGTTTGTAACCCTTCAGATTCTAACATAGTCATCTTCCCCTTGCATGCCTTGTATAGAAGAATGGTGCTTCAATTATAAAACATGCTATAGTAGAGAGATGGAATAGGCACCGAAGAATAGAAAGGCATGATATGTTGACATGTATTCCCTCCATCCGGAAAAAATGGATGGGTCTAGGCGTATTTTAGTTCTAGATACATCCTTTTTTATCCATTTCGGCAACATGTAATCTGGACGGAGGGAGTATGGCGTAAGAGCTAGGGATACGACAGGACAACACAGTAAAAAAACACTAGTTGAATTTAGAACTGTATGCTAGCAGAACACGTACGGAGAAAACTAAGGCAACATACATGTGTATGATTGGGAAACTAAGATGGCATTGCAACAGAGCACTAGAACAACACTTCAATGTAAAAAAACGTGGTATGGTAGACAGATGAAGTACATACCGATGAATAACAATGCATAAGACATTCAGAAGCATGATGTCCAAATTAAGCAGATGGCATTGCGATAGAGTAGAATCATAGTACTTGAATTTGAAAACATGTTATCATGAATGGAATAGGTACTGAAAAATAGGAAGGCATGACATATTTACATGCATGATCAGCATGCTAAGCACATGGCATTGCAACAGAGTAGATACACTCCAGGACATTATATGCATGTTGTACCCATATCACGGGCCAAGTTAGAGTAAGGACCTTGTCGGGTGAAGAGGATTCATCATCTTTCTGCAAGTCTTCTGAAGAACTGCCTTTACATGTTCCATCATATTGGGTATCATTGACATCAAGTTTATTGGCCTTTACATTGCTCCGTGAGGTTCTTGTGGATATATCAATGTGTGCAATTATATCTGACATGCATGGAAGACAACTAGTAGTTAGATTTATGTAATGAGTGACTGTAGGAGACGACATAAATAGTAGGACTGGGGTTAACTAGTAGCAACATGTCTCAAAAACTAAAGGGAGAACACATATGAAAGCTACAAAATGTGTATCATTTATACTCTAGATTAACTAGATGGCACACAAAAGTATTAAAGAACAACATAGGTAATACTAGAAGTGGTATAATATTATAATCACCAGCCCGTGGGATAGCATTGGCTGATGGATGATAACTATGGAACAATGGTACCTAAAGAACAAGTATCTTAGCTAAACTATGGAACATCGTTAACTCCTGAACAAGACCCGTAAGGGATCAACATGAATATATAGTGAAATGTGATAATCTATTTTCCATGCTTAGATGAATAACAAAGCCATAAATGTTGCACACAAGTAAGATGAGGGTACAACCTATCTAGCCGCCATCCATAGGAGTGAGCTTCATGTGCTGACTTGTCGATGGCCCTGCAGTTGTTGTGGCTGTCCATGTCGGGCACGCGCATTCGATGCATGGAACTATTGAGTGGGGACTATAGCTCCCTTCTGGTGTATGCTTCCCTTGTGGAGCAGCTGCGGTGAGTCGGAAGATGGTGTGGCTGAAGATGCAACTAACGCATAATGTTAAGAGCGAAACAACTCTTAGAAATACACTAAGAGACCAACAACAAGGTACGAGAGTGGTCACATGTCATTTGACTCAAGACTAAATTGGGGTCACATGATTTTATTTTATTTTGGTACTGTCCGATCTACGCCGGATGGCTTGATCGCCGTCTTGTGCCTCCCGGCTGACACTGTTCGGAATCTTCCCCGAAGAGCCAGCGACCAACGGTAGAGCAGCCTGCCTCCGCCGTCCGTGGCCCCGGCCAAAACCCCGCTCCCTGCCCCACCGCACTGCCGTGATTGTGCCACCCCCGGGCCAATCCACAAAGACTCCCCGTCATCCAGATCCGGTGGCGGCAGTACTTTCAACCCACGCACCTCTAAGATAGCCATCTAAGCACTGCTTTCGCGGTGAACTTGCGGCCCTGCACGCTTACGTTAGACACTAGCCAACCGACAGGCTAGGAGCTCCGCCGCCTCAAGGGGTGCTGCTTCCCATTGGGAATTGATTGGCCCAGAATAAAAATTCAGACAACTGATGCCTAAATAAAGTGATTTGAGATGAGGGTGCGACCTATTTGGCGGCATGGTGAAGTAGGTAGGTCCAGTTGCCGAGTCGGTGAGGCCGGCGCGGTTGCGGTGGCGACTGACGGCAGGGAAACAACGATGTCACGACAGTCGATGGCTACGGAAAAGCAGCACCGGGACTCTGGACGGATCCGAAGTTGGAGCCGCTCTGGTGTCGTGAACAACGACGGGGGTGAATCAGCTCCGCTATGGTTCACGCGGCCCTCGTCGAGGCAACTCCAGCAGCACGGAGTAAGAGGCACATGGCCCAGTTCATGACGACAAATGGACATCGTCTCCGGCATTAGGGAGGAGGGCGTCTATGAAATTGGTGTGGTGGGGGGCGCCAGGGAGGAGGGGGCTGAGGTTTCGTGGCTCGGGAGAAGGGAGCTTCCGGGGAGAAGGTGATTTGGCTCCCACAAGGTATGAATGGGGGGAGGGGAAATTGGGAGGTGAGTGGAACCATGTCTTATGGATGCATTTGTCTGAAATGTGAGGGGGAGTTACAGTTCTACCCCTGCCTTTAGGCTTCTCGGCTTGGGTTTGTGAAGTGAGGGTCGGCAATAGTAGAGTAACTTTGCTTCTCCCCAAATAGTGGACGGGAGCGATTTCAGGCGAGGAGGGCGTGTTTTGAAATATAGTGGGCGCGAGCAATTTTGGGCGAGGATAGCGTGTTTTTACATAGTGGGTGCAAGCTATTTCGCGCGAGGAGAGCATGTTTTGCTGACCATGGTTTAAGAATTATTCGGCACATTTCATTTCGGCTGAGGAGAAGGCGCGCTTGGGTGAAGTTACGAACCTACCCTCGATGTACAACGGGCCAATTGATGCGTGTCCCACATAGGATGGTAATTTTGCATCTCCCATTTATTTGCTTGGGCGAATTCCACCGAGCAGAGGATGTTTATCGGTTCATTCAAATTTTGGGAGAACGAGCATCCACGTCTACCTTACCAAGTTGATTGGAATCAAATTTTGAAATATTACCTTGCCACTTCTTTTTTAGATGGAGAGATGATGCTCGGGAGTAATGTGTTTTTACATGCTCGTTGCTAGCGATTCACTATATGACAAATAGTTGACCCACTCAAAAATGGGAATCAAACCCAAAATGAAATATCTTGATTCAATGAAATAGCTCGTTCACCAGGTCAAAATAGTGAACTAAATCCAAAATTGAACACCTCAATCGAGTAGCATGTTGTACAGTATTATAGTACTCCATGAACATGTTGAAAGTCAAATTAATGAACTTGTTTGATATACGCATATATCCGTTCATGTGTGGATTACAGACAACATGTTCTCCAATTTAAATATTTGAATGCAAGTTTATATCGAAACATGGTTTACATCAGTCTTTCATGCATAAAACACGACCTCCCCCTCTCCCGGACTCCCGCTCTCTCTCTCTCTCCCTCTCTCTCTCTCTCTCTCTCTCCGACAATCTCCAATTCTGTCGCACGCATCCGACACACAAACCTTGTTGGTCCCTCTCCCTTTCTCTCCATCTCTCTCTCTCTCTCTTTGTGTGTGTGGGGGTCTTTCTACTTCGCATGCATATATACTCCATCTATAGGTCTCTCTCGCACACTACGTATGATACTCTAGTCCAAGCTAGATATCTTGGGTGCACTCATCGTACGCACACAAATTCCTTGGCTCGTTGCCCGTAACTCTCTCACGCACCACTCTGTCGTCTCGAAGCTCTTCCCCCCTCTCTCAAACTCTCCATCTACCTGGGTCACACATACACATGCATATCTCACCCGTAACTCTATCTCTCTCCCTCGTTCTCTCTCCATCTCACACGCACACACACACAATCTCATGCCTAGCTAGCCAAGTATGATGGTCTCTCACTCAATTGTAGGCACACGCAATCCCCCCTATATGTATATGACTAGCTAATCTTAGTCTCCATCACAAACATGTGCATGGTCTATCTCGATTTCTCTCGGGGCATCTTTCTATCGCGCACGCACCCCCCTTGATCTCCCACCCATATAGTCCCCTCACGATCTCGAGGGGATCTCTCTATCACAAACACATCCTCTCTCCCTCCCCATGCGTCCATGTTCTCCATGTGTCCCTCTCGACATTTGTTCCTTGTTGGCCAGACCTCTATTGGACATGTGCTATAGGGGTGTCTCTCTCCGTTGCAAACAATCACACACTAGCTATCTTCGTGTATCTCCTCGCCTTGCTTTTTTATATCGGAGATGCATGCGTGATATGTTCGCATAAGAAACGAAAAAACACACTCTCTCTCTAATTTACCGTTTGTTGTCACTTTCTCTTTCACACACATACTCTTTTTGCACACTTACTCATTCTCCTTCACATGCACTTGATCTCTCTCGACTTAGGCACTCTCCTCGGTCCATAGCATATAGATTTATTGAAAAGTCAAACATCACAAAGTTTGACCATGTACGTGAGAAAAACAATTACATCTAGAACGACAAACATATACCATTAGATTCACCTTGAGATGTAGTTTCGTATGATGTATCTTTGGTATTGTAGATATAAATAACATTTGCGTAAACTTGTTCAAAGTTTCCAAAGTTTGACTTCTAATTTTTTTACATGCATTGAATTATCGAGCGGATGGAATATCTCTTTCCCCCTCTCAGCTATCTGATGCACCACTCAGCCTTATCGGGGCTCCTCAATCTCTCTCAAACTTTATATCTCCCTGGTTCACACATACACATGTCTCGCTCGCGCTAGACATATAGACCCATCCAACACTCTCCGCCCTTGTTCTCTCTCTATGTGACATGCACCCCCCTAAGTACCATCCCTCACTCCATCATAGGGGCAAGCACTCCCCCCCTAAGTATGATTATCTCTCACTAGCCATCAGGAACACACGTATTGTCTCCTTCCATCCATACGTCTATCTCAATATCTCTCGGGGTCATTGTTGAGGAAATCGTTAACTGGTAACTGCTCGGTTGGCTGGTGAGTAGGAGATTAATCGGCTAATCAGCAAGTTAATTGGCCATTTAATCAATTAATCGGACGATTTATCAGTTTATAGGCTACTCGGTGACCCTACGAGTAAGGATTAATCGGCAACTTAACTGGTTAATTGGATGAATTCTTGATGTTGGAACTACATTATCAAACGGAGGGAGTAGCTCTTTCTCTCTCTCTACTATCTCCCACGGGCCTCCCCTCTCACTCAAACTCTCTATACTGACGGATTATACGCTCACTGTGTCAGCAGCTCTGTATATTGTTTAGTTGACCGGTCAACCAGTCCGCATGGTGCCTTGTCAGCTCGTCTTCTGTATCTTTGTGTGCTGGCCCATGTGGCAGTGGGTGAAAATAAGTAAACTAGAGGCCCATCTGACACGCGGTGAAGTAAACAAAGTTGAAACCACTCGGGTAGCACCCCGCACGCTAATAAATTGAGGGCGCATTGAGGACACACTTCTTCCGCGTGAAGGACACACTAGCGCACAATTCACCACTGCGCGGCAGCATGCACAGAAGGACGCACTCGTGCACACCCAGCACACAACAAACACCAGCACATGTGTACACTGGCGTCGCCGCTGGTTGAGATGGATGGTGAGGCAGCCAACAAGTGGCAGCGGCTCGAGCCGAAACCGCATCCGGCGAGCCTGGACTTCAATAGCAACCTCCCCGATGACATGCTGCTCGTCATCATTGGCCTCCTCCCCACCAAATCTACCATGCGGACCGCCCTGCTCTCCCGCGGTGGCGCCCCCTCTGGCGCCGTGTCCCCCTCAACCTCACTATCGACAGCTGCCTCTATGATGGGGATTGCAAATGCATGGCCACAATCTCCAAGATCCTTTCATCACACCCCTGGGCCAGCGAGACGCCTTGACTTCCGCATGTTCAGTACCAACTGCAAGGTCCAACCCAAGTTCGATGAGTGGTTCTTATCCCCCGCCCTAGATCAGCTCAAGGAGATCAGCTTTGAAGCTGGACATTGTCGCTATCTGCTGCCGTCCACGCTCCGCCTCATCCCAACGGTGCGCCGCGCCAGCTTCAGCTCCTGCTATCTTCCCCAGATTAATGGTGCGCCCACCCTTCTTCTCCCTCAACTCAAGCAGCTCGACCTCTTCGACGTTGTCATCTTGAGGAAGGCTATGGAGCACCTGATCCGTAGCTATACTACACTCGAGAACCATCGTCTTGAGCAGACCCACAGGTTCATTAGCCTCTACATCGCCTCGACGAATCTCTGATGGATTTATGTGTCTTGCTGGCCCCGCAACAAGACATCAATTGGGAAGAGATCACTCTAGCTGTTCCACGTAATGGTCATTGAGAATGCGCCTTTACTTGAGAGATTGCTTGTATCGGATCTAGAAGGTCCAATAAAAATCAGGGTCATTGACGCGCCGAAATTGACAGCGTTGGTGTACTCGTCTGCCAAATTCTCTGAACTCTTTATTGGATTTGTAATCTTTCAGGTACAACACTCATCTTCTTCTCCGTCTTCTTGAAATTCACATTTTTAAATTTCTTCTTGATGTATTTACAACCATCTTCCAGAAAATGATTCCCACAAGCTTGACCCAGTCTATGCCCACAGTGAAGATCTTGGCAATAAAATCTATCGGCCCCAATCTGGATCAAGTTGTTGGATTCCTTACATGCTTTCCATGCACGGAGAAGCTACTCATCGAGGTGACACTTCTTTCCTATTAGTAAATGGTAATCACAACGTAGCTCAATTTTTTTGTAATTTCCCAAATTACGATGACACGTGTCGTGTTCAAAACTGCATCTATGCACTGCACTGAAAGAAATGTTTTTAGTATTTTTTATCACGTGATCACCTGCATCGTTTTTTTGTTGTACTACTATAGTAGCCTAGGCTAGTCATAGTGGAAAGTAACTTAGACTACTCCAGTAACTCCATGGTTACCCAAAGAGCAAGTACTACCTCCATCCTGGTTTACTCTTCGTATTTTGTTGTATCAAAATTTGACCATAGACTTAACTCACAAAATGTTAATGCATGTCACTAAGAACTATATCGTTGGATTCTTATTTGAACATAATTTCAAATGGTGTAATTTTTAGTGACATGCATTGGCATTTTGTTAGGTAAATCTATGGTCAAAATTTTATACTAAATACAAGGTATTACAAAAGTGGGCTATAATAGCCCTCCACTATGTAGGCCAAAACACTTGCCAAATTCACTTGTGATGCATTTGGCATCGATGCCCCTCCATTGCTCACCTGGTGCCTCAATCTGGATCACCTACTTTGCTCCGGTGCCAAATTAACTCACGGAATGAAAAAACACTTGCGTGGGGGAGAGAGAGGACAGAGGCAATAAAAACACATGTTTGGGAGAGTGAGAGGCTGGTGTAGTTGGTTTGATTGATTTGTTTATACATGTGGCTCTGTGTGCACAGCGGTGCCAACTCTCTCACATCGCGAGAGCGGTGCCAAAATCTTTTGATTTGACATCGATGCGTATTATGTGGCATGCTTTTGCGAAATATGGCATCGACCACATAGTGGAAGGCAAAAAATGCCCAAGCTCTTCATGTGCTCCTAGGTAAATGAGAGGAAACAGAAAGACACACACAGAGAGAGAGAGCGAGTGAAAAAATATCAGTAGCCAGTCAACCCTATCGTATGAGCGAATGATATTGGTACCTCTTGATGACACGACAATCTTATACAGCCAGCTGCTCTAATGTGTTCTCTTCTTTTGCAGATAAAAAAGACCTGAAAGTGAACAATGTGCTGCATTATAACAATCTCATCGAATGCCTTGATCTCCATATTACAGAAATTGATTTGATCGACTATCGAGGCAGCACATCTGAGATTAAATTGGCCATGTTCTTTGTTCTGGAGGCAAGTGTGCTCAAGGTAATGAGGTTTGGCGTTCTCTGGCGCAACAATGAATGGCGTGCTGATCACCGCAAGCATCTAATCCTAAATGACAAAGTCTCCGCAGAAGCTGAATTTGTTTTTGAAACATCAAGTGGCCAGAGACTCGAAAACTTATTTGCCCATTAGTGACTTGTCAGGGAGGTGGATTTTAGTTTGTATGATAATGCTGCATCCACCTAAAGTAATGTAAGTTCTTATGTAAACTTCCTAGTAATTCCCTCCTCGTAGGTGCAACATTACTCCTAACATTTGTAATATTAGTTTGAAACTTGTAATATTGCCGTGTCCTATTCATGTGTTTTCAAAATCCTGTGAATCAAACAGGTCCTGAGTTGGTGATGATGTTTTGCCTCCCATCTTTCACCAATAGCCGTCGGATCTAGATCTGATGCATACAAACCAAACTTCTCCATTTTTGCAAAAAGATGCCCACACTTGTTCCCTATTTACAAACAACTCCTTATCTCTCACAATCAGCCTTATCTCCTCCCCACCACATCTAGAAGGCCATGGAAAAATCTGGCACGATGGCCGCTGCCGGCGCCTTCCACCCCCAATCTTGGTGTTCCGTGCAATGCATAGGCATCTACGCACGGGAAATTATGTCGAACACGGCTAGCTGTAAGCAGGCTAGCTCTACAACCATGATGATAGTGACTGCAGACGGTGAGGCTGACTATGGTATGCCGAACACGGCGCCTATACTCAGGTGTCATCTCCGGCACAGGGTCTTGTCACTTCACTGTGAGGAGCAGCACGTAATAATTTGACCAACGGGTAGTACAGTGCTACTACATTGGTAGTACTACTACTAGTACTACTAGCACCACCGTTTGGATTTAGGAGTACTACCACGTCCATCTGGATTTTAGTATTTGACTAGCAATATCTAGTAATGCATGTCACAAAAAATGTACTACTCCCTCTATAAATAAATACATGGTGTATTGTTTTATTCCTATCGGCGAGAGAACTTAATGTCTTTTTGCTAATTAATAGGATTACATGCAATGATCTAAACACTGCATGTCATGTTTGGTAGTCTCAACTCATTGAAAGCATGCACGGCCCACATCTCTCAATGGTTGATATGTCACGAAATAAGAAACAAGGAGGGAGTTAATGTACCGTGCCTAAGTGTTTTGGGATTATTTGGTTTTTGTAAGGTGACTTACACAACATTTTTGTTGACATGCATTAACATTTCATTAGTTAAATGAAAGGTCAAAACTTGGCGCAAAATGCAAAGGGGACTAATAAACGAGTAAACATCAAACTTCTCTCGTTTGGCCCCAGCTAAAGGTCCAGTGAGATGACTATACTTCACCGGCACGGAGGGGGACGCAGCTTCATTGACTTACTGCAACTGCCTTTGGGTGAATGACACGTGGGCCCAACGGGTGGCTATCCGACCTATCATACAGCCAAAGGCAGGTGCTGTAGAGGATCGAGTGTCGGATTTCGGGTTCCGGCAAAACCCTTGAGGTTTGAACAATGGGGTGCGCACGAAGATTTCCCCCTATCGAATCTCGCCTCTCAACCTAGCCGCAATCTCTAATCTTAGCTCAATCAACTCACAACACAAGAGACACAAAATTTATACTGGTTCAGGCCACCATTGTGGTGTAATACCCTACTCCAGTGTGTGGTGGTGGATTGCCTCTTGGGCTGATGGTGAATAGTACAAGGGGAAGAACAACCTCTTGAGGCGAGGTGTTCTTGTGCTTGGTCTAGTACTCGAGTTCGAGCTGATTGATCCTGGCTGAGCTCTCTCCCTATGGTGGCGGCTAGTCCTATTTATAGAGGCCCTGATCCTCTCCCCAAATATTGAGCGAGAAGGGATCCAACAACGGCCAATTTTAAAGGGGACAACTAGTACAAGTTATCCTAACTAAAGGTGGTCCTCGCCCGCCAAAGGCTCTGGTGGTGACGCTGTCTTGGGCTCCAAGATGACCTCCGTCCTGCCGTCCTGCTGGCCTTGGTCATGTTGCACCGATATGGAAACCTTTTCCTAATGCCTCGGTACTCCACGCCTGCGCTTGCCCCCTTTGCACCAAAGGGGAAATGAGGACACTGTCAGGACCCCGACTCAATGGCACACCGATCTAGCATGTAACACCTCATATCACTTTGCGGCCTCACGCACGGTATTCCCACGAGTGTCACCTTACTAGGCCCGGGACCATTTGCACCTTTTGGCACACGTATATGATAGTGTCGCTAGTATCCATATGATAAGGAGCCTGGGCTGACATGGCTAGTCGTGAACCCAAAGTGGCACTAACTTACAGGGATAGGCATACATGACCCAACAACAAACGTGTCGGTCATCAGCGAGTGAATCCGGGCTGTAGCAACTGGGCTAGCAGGACTCCAGAGAATCTGGGCTGTAGCAGGCTAGCAGAACTCCGGTAGACACCACGTGACATTTCCCCGAAGGGACAGACACAGGATCGAAGAAGGACACATGCTGGCCAGCCTAAGTGTTCTGGAGCAGTAGCAATCTACCAGGGCTTAGTGGAAGTACTAGGAGAAATTTCCCGGTAAGAGAGGCTACCAAGGATAAACAACTAGATAGTCAGATCCCACACATACCAAGCATTTCAATAACATACACACAATATGCTCGATATGTGCAAATACAACATGGCATCACAACATGACTCTACAACTCAAGTATTTATTCAATAGGCTCCGAGGAGCGAGATATTACAAACATGGGTCTCATGACCCAACATTCAGAGCACACAAGTCAAAGCACAAGCGGAAGTTTAACATGTTTGAGTACAAACATCTACAAATGAAAAAGGCTGAGAAGCCTGACTATCTACAAGATCCTGCCGAGGGCACAAGATCATAGCTGAGGTAACAAGCTAAACGTCTAAGTCCACTCAGAACTACTAGCGAGACTGAAGTCTCTCTGCAAAAACATAATTAAGCAACGTGAGTACAACTGTACCCAGCAAGACTTACATCAGAACTAACTACATATGCATCATTATCAACAAAGTTGTGGTGGGGTTTAACTGCAGCAAGCCAGCTTTGACTCGGTGGCTATCCTGAACTACGACTGCTTTTGAGGTGGCGCACACGAGTCTACATATTCACCATATCAATACACCACTATGGATCCGCTCCCGTCTACCTACGAGAACGCCAACCATATCACTCACACTTATCTTGCGTATTTTAGAGTATCCACTTTCACTTGTCTATGAATTGTACAGGCAACCCAGAAGTCCTTTACCGCGGACATGGCTATTCGAATAGATAATGTTAACCCTGCAGGGGTGTACTTCTTCACACACGCTCTCACCACTTATCGCCATTTACACGACATGTACTCGGCAACCGTCAAGCGGAAGCCCAGCGAGGGTGTCGGCCACCACCTGACTAACCACACAAGTCTCTTGTCCAGGTTTATCGCCTATTCGGGTTCCATCCGCAAGGAGATCCGGCCGGGGTGTCGCTCACGGGCCCAAACGATGGGCGTAGGGTTCCCAAGCCCACCATCCGGGTGCCAATTGGTACACCGTGCCACTGCACCTAGTCTGTCCCAAGCCCACCTGTACCGGGTGCCACTTGGTAGACTACTAGCACTACCTCCAAACACCAGAAACTAGTTGCAACTCCTGGACAGAGATCGAGTTGATTAATAAGTCGAGAGGGGTCGAGTTACCGGAACCCAACATGTGGTAGTAACTGTTCATGGATCACAAATACAGAACTCAGTTCCTGAGGACAGTTTCAATGAGACAACCCACCATGTACTCCTACATGGCCCCTCATCGCTACCTTTACCAAATCATGTTCACACACTTAGCTCACACACAGTAGGACATGTTCATCACTGTTCCAATTCATCCCCGATGAATTAGACCTGACACAACTCTAAGCATAGAAGGCATGACAAACAAGCATGAATGAGTAGGCACATCAGGGCTCAAACAACTCCTACTCATGCTAGTGGGTTTCATCTATTTACTGTGGCAATGACAGGTCATGCAAAGGAAACGGGTTCAGCTACCGCAGCATGTAACAGTTGAATCGTTGTTGTCCTAATGCAGTAAAAGAGAGCAGGGGCGAGAGAGTGGGATTGTATCGGAATGAACAAGGGGTTTTTGCTTGCCTGGAACTTCTGAAGATAGTATAGCTCTTCATCGGTGTCATCGAACTCATTGTCGGAACCACGTCTATCGAGAGGGGACAAACACAGACAAACAAGGAAGAGCACAATCAATGCAATGCACAATGTGATTCATGATCATGACATGGCAACATGCTGGTGTTTTGACCTAATGCAACTAGCAACAAAGTTAAATGAAGTTGGTTTGAACCCTAAGTTCAATCCAAACTCCATATGTGAAATTCAAATGCCATTTATATGATTTGTCCTAAACAGCATCCATAAGTTGTTCTAACATGCATGAAAATGGTACAGATGGATAGATTGGATTTTTCTGATCATTTTTCATATATAAATTATTTCATTTGGAGTTACGGTTCAATTTCTATGAATTTTTAGAAGTTTATACAATTTTCTGGAATTTCTTGAATTAAATTAAATCCAGAAAATAATTAACTGCGTCAGCACTACGTCACTGTGACGTCAGTGGTCAACAGGCAGCGACCAGGTCAAACCTGACCAGTGGGACCCACTAGTCAGTGACCCAGTCAACTAACTAAGTTAGTTAGCCCTAACTAACTGGGCAGGGCTCACTAGTTAGTGACTGTAGTAACTAACCTAACTAGTTAATTAGTGCTAACTAGAGTAATTAGTCGGGCGGGACCCGCAAGTTAGTGAGAGAGAGGGGGTAGTCAAACCGGGAAGTGGGGTCAACCCACACCGGTCAACGGGTCAGTGGTCGCCGGCGTTTAGCAGCCGGCGAGTCCAGAAGCGGTGGTGCGCTGCGGGATTCGCCTTTAGAGCGCCGTTTGGTGCGTGAAGCTTAGCTACGGGATGCAGACGCTCGTTTGCATCCAACCGTGGTGGTGGCGGAGGCTGGGGTGGCCGGAGTTGTCGCCGGCGACGACCTTGGCGGTCGCCGGAGTTCGGGCGAGGTCGAAACCGTCGCTATGAGGCACGGCGAGGCACGTGGGGAGGTGCTATGGGCTTCTGCGAGTACGGTGAAGACGATGGTGTGCTCGGAATCAAGCCAACATGGCTGTGGCCATGACGGCGACGTGCGGTGGCGGCGGCGGGTGCGACCGAGCTCGGTGTGGTCGCTGTGGTTCACAAGAAGGCAAACAGAGAGGGGGAGAAGGGGCAGGAGCTCACAGCGGTTCCAGGGAGACGAACGGCGAGCGCGGGGAGGCATGAACGATGACGGAGCATCTCCGGTGATCTAGGGGGGGGGGGGGGCAGAAGGTTGAAGACGATGACGTTGGCGGCGTTCGGGGGCATCCGGTGTTGCCTGACTCGGCGGTAAGGATGTGGACGTCGAGGCGAAGCTCGCAGACACGACGGGGAGGCGAGGGGAGCATGGTGGCCGTGGCAAAAGGTGTCGGCGACGACGGTTGCGCTCGGGCGCGAGAGGGATAGAGAACGGAGGAGGGGAGAGACACGGGAGAGGGTGAGAGGGGGCCAGGGGGTGCGTGGTGTCTCCGTGGTGCAGGTCAGGACGAGGGAGGGCAAGCAGGAGGTGGCGGGAAGACGTGGCCGCGGTCGCTCGCCTGCGGGCACGCAGCTGCTTCGGGGTGAGGGGAGGAAGACGACGGAGGGGCTGCGGTGGTGGGATGGGCTCTCTAAAGTGTTGGGCTGGCTCTGGTGGGCTGCACAGGTAAAACCAAGTAACTCTTTCTCTCTCTTTTATTTGTTCCTATTTTCTATTTCTTTGCATTTTGTTTTGATTTGATTTAGAACATCAAATCATTTTTATAAACTTTGTGTAAATTGTTATGTGAGCTCAGGACTAGCCCAAGGTCACATGCAACTTACAAAAATGTTTGAAATTTATTTCTTATATAATAGAAATAAATCCAACTCAAATATGTCATTGATTTAATTCAAAAGGCCCAAAATAAATATTTCTGTGATTCCAAAAATATTGGTTTGAATTTTACCTCTTACCAATATTTTCATAGAATAACAGGAACATTTTCTTGGACTCATTTGATAAGTTTTAAATGTTGATTATTTTTAGAAGGTTTCTAAGGCTTTGAAAATTCCTCAATTCAAATTTCATTTGAATTTAAACAAGATGCTCACAAGGAAGCTAGCCTAGTGCAAGCCAAAAACTAGGGATGTGACAACTGACCCCCACTAAACAAGAATATCGTCCCGAGATTCAAGACGTGAGGTAGGAAGACAGAGGGGGACATAAAGCTATCACAGTCTTCATGATCCAGTTGTCCTTCTCGAACATGTTGATTCATTGCTCCAATTGATTTTGACGTCTTTGCTTTCGAGATCTTCATCCAACACGACAATGAGAAGAAAGGAAAACTCTAAGGAGGCGGTTTTCTCGAAGATCAAGCAACTCAGGATCAACTCATGAAGTGATACATTGAGACATCTCTCAAGCGGAGACACGAGGCATTCATCCAGAGGGACGAACTGAAATAGATGACGAAGGTTCACTAGGTAGACAACAATTCCACACTTAAGAAGGTGGTGAACGCTTGTCAATGTACCGAGGAAGTAATTACCAAGATTCCATAACGGAACACCTTAGGGAAGGTGACTCGTAGAATTATTCCCTTAAGTGGCAAAAGAATTACCTTTGATTCAGAGATCATTGAAACTCTTTATACTAGCCTAAGGCAATTCTCGAGCGATCGTTTGGAGGGGTTTGGTAGAATGGCATACCCGGATTAGAATGGATGATGTGGATTACCTTGTTGAAAACAACACAAGGGATGATTTTAGTAACTGGGGAGAAGCTCAACAATAGAGAGTGGGTCTACTGTTTCAAAAGTTATAGCGTAACTGAGGAAACTAAGAGCAATCCCAGTTAGTGCCGATGATAACACCTAGTGCTTGTGCGTGCTCTCAAGAAC
This sequence comes from Triticum aestivum, assembly GCF_018294505.1. Classification (NCBI taxonomy): domain Eukaryota; kingdom Viridiplantae; phylum Streptophyta; class Magnoliopsida; order Poales; family Poaceae; genus Triticum; species Triticum aestivum. The sequence continues at coordinate 502,663,281 of NC_057798.1, forward strand.
TTGAGCATTTCCATATTCATCAAGGTTTTACCAATATCCGTGTCAAGGATCCTGGCAACACAACGTACTACCATGATGAACAGCGATGGACGATGCAGATACAAAGGAAGATAACCTTCTCAGATTTCACCTTAGCGGGGCCAAGGGAACAACATCTGGATGCTCGACCGAGAGACATTTAGCACTCTGCTTCTAATGTTCTCCTTGATGTACTAGGTACCACGGTCAATGCTTAAAAGCATCAACATGGCCATCAAGTAAAGGTCGGACTTCAGGAGCACAAAAATCCATAAGGAATAACTACTAGAGTAAAACGTATGAAATCCTTATGGGGATGTGGCCAACTTTCTCAATCGAGATACTACAATAGTAGGTCTTCCGGCTGGGTGTGTGTTGGCCACGACATCCACTTTACCGGTTATAGAGAGACCAATATTATAGTTCTTGGGAAACGTTCCAACCATCATATCCGCCTGAGATTCAAATCTGGTTGGTGTCAGAATAATCCAGACTCACTGAGTCTAGAAATAAAATGAAAGTTTACAACACAAATCGACGAGATGATGTTGCGAGATTCTCGGGAAATGGACTACGGTAGCAAACTCCAAAACATGAGCTGGTTCTGCTACACACATGTGAACACACTGTCCCAGACAAGCATGAACACATGGCAGTCTTACAACAAAACACTACCGAGTTCTGGTTGGGAACCATCATCGAGGACAACGAAGTCCTAACATAAGTCATGATTAGCTCTTATGAAGGAACTCCTTCTCCTTGAACAAACCAATCAGTGGCTTGGGGTTCTAGGAAATACCGATGGAATCGAGGTAGCTAATCTCTCAAGCCATAGTATACTTCGCACGTGCATGACTGACTTGGGATGATTCCAGAGGAAGCAAAACTAACTTTCTTGAACTCATGGCGGCAACTTGCACCAAATGCACGTGAATCAGAGGAAGTCACTTCTTTCATCCAACACATGCTTCATGAATGGAACATGAAGATAATGCTTATAGAAGTTTCCAACACTAGCTAGATGTTCAACACGAATCATGGAGGAGATAAGGATGTTGTCGATGGGCTCAACAACAACTCATTAGAATTCCCATATCACTGGAATTCCACCATTATGTGAACAATGTGATGGTATTGGTCAGACCAAAAGATGTAACGGTGTATGCTCGAGGAATCAACCACGAGTAAGACAACATTATGAATATCGTTGGTTCTAACTTGATTTGACGATGGTCCACACTCAAACCAAGGTTTGGGCAAGACGATAGGTTCAACAACTGATCACGAGGACCAATCGATGAAGAAATCATCTTTCTACAATAAACACACAAACACAAGATATCCCTTTGGAAATGAACTAAGTTAGGCAAGCTTTTATCTTCCAGCTCTCCAAGCTGCTGTTTAGCTTAACCAACTAGCTCAGGGTATCCAACACAGATTCTTGGAGAAGGGGTGGTTTATAAGAAAACCAACTTGATCACGAACTCAACATAGCGGTCAGGTGAAGACCTCGTGATACTTCCGAGAAGATATTCAGAAAATCACGAACTACCGATATGTAACTAAGCTCGAGAACAATCTTGCTTTTCAGGGCAAGATGATATGATCAAAAGAGCGAGGGATGGGCACAATCCTAACTCATTGATCGAAGAGTGCACTAGAAATAAGAACTAGGTAGCACAATTAGTCTTAGAATGATGATTCGAGATCCAACACGCTAAGAATGAAATTATTGTCCATTAACTACCAAGCAACGGGGTTGCTAGCAGTATTGATTTCACACATCAGGATTCACTTGTCAGCATTCCGGTTCCAATAACACAGAAACTGAGGAATTAACAATGATGGCAAGAAGTATTACTGCGTCAAGAATTCATAAGCGGTGGTGCAATTCTCATGACACTCTTGACACAAAGATGGTAACACTCCAAGGTAGAGCAGAGCAGAAGCTGGATTGGCATTTTGATCTGCGGAATACAACTTCTTTGACCCAATCCTAGATATGGATGAGGTACTGGAGTTTGTTTCTCCTAGTCATTCCAGAATAGAATGGCTTGACGGACCACAAGAGTAATATGCATCGATGAACGAATGCACGCATACTCTTAACTATCAATTGATAGACGAGGGTCAGAAGCAAATAAAAGGGAACAACTCAAAGGAACATATTTTTTTCTGAGTTGTGGATGCATAGATCAGTATGTCGAACCAAGTTTAACAGGTTTCTTCCGGATAACCCATGTAGAAAGGAAGGACTGGCAGATTCACAACTATGAATGGAGGACTCATCAAGAGCACTCTGGTTGCGATCTTTTGGTTCAGCGAGGAACTTGTGCCATAAGCAGTTCATGGGTTTTGGAAGAAGGAGATACCACGGATCTCAAGGACTAACACAAAGGTTACTAGTATCCTAAAGGGACTAGCAAACACTATCAACATGAAGTAGGTGGAGTGATTCTTGGGTTCAAGAGCCCAGGAATAGAATACCTACCAACTAAATGACATCATGCTTTCGAGAATGATGTCTAGAATCATCACAATAGGAACACAACACATGGCTAGATTACTAGGTGATCCTCTAAGACACCTAGGGTCATAATATTAGCTCCAACATAAATGCCGAGGCAATGAAGTACCTCAACAAACTAGTTAGTGTGGTTGATCTAGCTCAAAGGAACATCGAGAACGGAAGGAAGGAATTTGCAAATGCATCAAACTATTTAGAAACCTAGGATGACTCGGATAGCATAACGGCTGCAAATGCTTAAAATGATTTAAGACATCTTACAAAATGGTGGCATAACCACTCAACATCATAATATCAAGGTTCCGAGACCAACTATGAACAAACGGAAGTAGTAGGGACTAAACTGAGGCTTGAATCCAACAATCTTATGAGTCTACTATTTAGTAACATGTGATCCTGATGGAAAGAAGAGATGGCCTAGTTTCTTAACCCCGTAGGAAAGATAGGATGACTCAGATCAGAAGGGCATGAGATAAAGGAGTAAAAAGAGCCTTACGTTCCCATCCGCAATCAATTCCCTTATATAACTAAAGAATTTCTAGACTCTACTTCGACCAGTTTGGCTTGGTAATCCTACATGCAGTCAAGCTCTGATACCAAAGATGTCAGGACCCCGACTCAATGGCACACCGATCTAGCATGTAACACCTCATATCACTTTGCGGCCTCACGCACGGTATTCCCACGGGTGTCGCCTTACTAGTCCCAGGACCGTTTGCGCCTTTTGGCACACGTATATGATAGTGTCGCTAGCATCCATATGACAAGGAGCCCGGGCTGACATGGCTAGTCGTGAACCCAAAGTGGCACTAACTTACAGGGACAGGCATACCTGACCCAGCAATAAACGTGTCGGTCATCAGCGAGTGAATCCGGGCTGTAGCAACTGGGCTAGCAGGACTCCAGAGAATCTGGGCTGTAGCAGGCTAGCAGGACTCCGGTAGACACCGCGTGACATTTCCCCGAAGGGACAGACACAGGATCGAAGAAGGACACATGCCGGCCAGCCTAAGTGTTCCGGAGCAGTAGCAATCTATCAGGGCTCAGTGGAAGCACTAGGAGACATTTCCCGGTAAGAGAGGCTACCAAGGATAAACAACTAGATAGTCAGATCCCACACAAACCAAGCATTTCAATAACATACACACAATATGCTCTATATGTGAAAATACAACATGGCATCACAACATGACTCTACAACTCAAGTATTTATTCAATAGGCTTCGAGGAGCGAGATATTACAAACATGGGTCTCATGACCCAACATTTAGAGCACACAAGTCAAAGCACAAGCGGAAGTATAACATGTCTGAGTACAGACATCTACAAATGAAAAAGGCTGAGAAGCCTGACTATCTACAAGATCCTGCCGAGGGCACAAGATCGTAGCTGAGGTAACAAGCTAAATGTCGAAGTCCAGTCGGAACTACTAGTGAGACTGAAGTCTCTCTGCAAAAACATAAATTAAGCAACGTGAGTACAAATGTACCCAGCAAGACTTACATCAGAACTAACTACATATGCATCATTATCAACAAAGGGGTGGTGGGGTTTAACTGCAGCAAGCCAGCTTTGACTCAGTGGCTATCCTGAACTATGGCTGCAAGTAACTCTTTTGAGGTGGCGCACACGAGTCCACATATTCACCATATCAATACACCACTATGGATCCGCTCCCATCTACCTACGAGAACGCCATCCATAGCACTCACGCTTATCTTGCGTATTTTAGAGTATCCACTTTCACTTGTCTATGAATTGTACAGACAACCCAGAAGTCCTTTACCACGGACACGTCTATTCGAATAGATAATGTTAACCCTACAGGGGTATACTTCTTCACACACGCTCTCACCACTTATCGCCGTTTACATGACATGTACTCGGCAACCTTCAAGAAGAAGCCCAGCAAGGGTGTCGGCCACGACCTGACTAACCACACAAGTCTCTCGTCCAGGTTTATCGCCTATTCGGGTTCCATCTGCAAGGAGATCCGGCCGGGGTGTCGCTCACAGCCCCAAACAATGTGAGCAGGGTTCCCAAGCCCACCATCCGGGTGCCACTTGGTACACCGTGCCATTGCACCTAGTATGACCCAAGCCCACCTGTACCGGGTGCCACTTGGTAGACTACTAGCACTACCTCCAAACACCAGAAACTAGTTGCAACTCCTGGACAGAGATCGAGTTGATTAATAACTCGAGAGGGGTCGAGTTATCGGAACCCAATGTGTGGTAGTAGCTGTTCATGGATCACAAACACAGAACTCAGTTCCTGAGGATGGTTTCAATGAGACAACCCACCATGTACTCCTACATGGCCCCTCATCGCTACCTTTACCAAATCGTGTTCACACACTTAGCTCACACACAGTAGGACATGTTCATCACTGTTCCAATTCATCCCCGATGAATCAGACCTGACACAACTCTAAGCATAGCAGGCATGACAAACAAGCATGAATTAGTAGGCACATCAGGGCTCAAACAACTCCTACTCATGCTAGTGGGTTTCATCTATTTACTGTGGCAATGACAGGTCATGCAAAGGAAAGGGGTTCAGCTACCGCAGCATCTAACAGTTGAATCATTGTTGTCCTAATGCAGTAAAAGAGAGCAGGAGCGAGAGAGTGGGATTGTATCAGAATGAACAAGGGTTTTTTGCTTGCCTCGCACTTCTGAAGATAGTATAGCTCTTCGTCGGTGTCATCGAACTCATCGTTCGAACCATGTCTACTGAGAGGGGACAAACACCGGCAAACAAGGAAGATCACAATCAATGCAATGCACAATATGATGCATGATCATGACATGGCAACATGCTAGTGTTTTGAGCTAATGCAACTAGCAACAAAGTTAAATGAAGTTGGTTTGAACCCTAAGTTCAATCCAAACTCCATATGTGAAATTCAAATGCCATTTATATGATTTGTCCTAAACAGCAGCCATAAGTTGTTCTAACATGCATGAAAATGGTACAGTTGGATATATTGGATTTTTCTGATCATTTTTCATATATAAATTATTTCATTTGGAGTTACGGTTGAAGTTCTATGAATTTTTAGAAGAATATACAATTTTCTGAAATTTCTTAAATTAAATTAAATCCAGAAAATAATTAACCGCGTCAGTACTACGTCACTGTGACATCAGCGGTTAACAGGCGGCGACCAGGTCAAACCTGACCAGTGGGACCCACTGGTTAGTGACCCAGTCAACTAACTAAGTTATTTAGCCCTAACTATTTGGGCAGGGCCCACTAGTCAGTGACTGTAGTAACTAACCTAACTAGTTAATTAGTGCTAACTAGAGTAATTAGTCGGGCAGGGCCCGCAAGTTAGTAAGAGAGAGAGGGAAGTCAAACCGGGCAGTGGGGTCAACCCACGCCGGTCAACGGGTCAACGGTCGCCGGCGTTTAGCCGCCGGCGAGTCCAGACGCGGTGGAGCACTGCGGGGATTCGCCTACAGAGCGTCGTTTGGTGCGCTAAGCTCAGCTACGGCATGCGGATGCTCGTCCGCATCCAACCATGGTGGTGGCGGACGCTGGGGTGGCCAGAGTTGTTGCCGGCGACGACCTTGGCGGTCGCCGGAGTTCGGGCGAGGTCGAAACCGTCGCTATGAGGCACGACGAGGCGCGTGGGGAGGTGCTATGGGCTTCTGCGAGTACGGTGAAGATGATGGCGTGCTCGGAATCAAGCCAACGTGGCTGTGGCCATGACGGCGACGTGCAGTGGCGGCGGCGGGTGCGGCCGAGCTCGGTGTGGTCGCTGTGGTGCACAAGAAGGCAAATGGAGAGGGGGAGAAGGGGCAGGAGCTCACAGCGGTTCCAGGAAGACGAACAGCGAGCGCGAGGAGGCACGGATGACGACGGAGCATCTCCAGCGATCTAGGGTAGGGGGGCAGAAGGTTGAAGACGATGGCGTTGGCGGCGTTCAGGGGCGTCCAGTGTTGCCTGACTCGGCGGTGAGGATGAGGACGTCGGGGTGAAGCTCGCAGACACGACAGGGAGTCGAGGGGAGCACGGTGGCTGTGGCAAACGGCGTCGGCGACGACGGTTGCGCTCGGGCGTGAGAGGGAGAGAGAGCGGAGGAGGGGAGAGGCACGGGAGAGGGTGAGAGGGGGCCAGGGGGGTGCGTGGCGTCTCCGTGGCGCAGGTTAGGATGAGGGAGGGCAAGCAGGAGGTGGCGGGAAGAGATGGCCGCGGTCGCTCGCGTGCGGGCACGCAGCTGCTTCGGGGCGAGGGGAGGAAGACGACGGAGGGGCTGCGGTGGTGGGCTGGGCTCTCTACAGTGCTGGGCTGACTCTGGTGGGTTGCACAGGTAAAACCAGGTAACTCTTTCTCTCTCTTTTATTTGTTCCTATTTTCTATTTCTTTGCATTTTGTTTTGATTTGATTTAGAACATCAAATCATTTTTATAAACTTTCTGTAAATTGTTATGTGAGCTCAGGACTAGCCCAAGGTCACATGCAACTTACAAAAATGTTTGAAATTTATTTCTTATATAATAGAAATAAATCCAACTCAAATATGTCATTGATTCAATTCAAAAGGCCCAAAATAAATATTTCTGTGATTCCAAAAATATTGGTTTGAATTTTACCTCTTACCAATATTTTCATAGAATAATAGGAACATTTTCTTGGACTCATTTGATGAGTTTTAAATGTTGATTATTTTTAGAAGGTTTCTGAGGCTTTGGAAATTCCGCAATTCAAATTTCATTTGAATTTAAACAAGATGCTCACAAGGAAGCTAGCCTAGTGCAAGCCAGAAACTAGGCATGTGACAGACACTGTGCGCGCTGGTACCTGCCTGGCGCTCGCCTGGCCTTGGTCATCATGGCTTGCGTCATGAGAACCTCGCGAGGTACTCCTTGCCTTGATCTCTCCGCCTCTCTCGCGAGCCTGCCTGATGAGGCAGCTCCTGAGGAAGCCTTGTGTCGTCCGCCCCGCGAGGCTTGGCCCCTCGCGAGGGTCTTGAGTGTTGGCTGATGAAGGCGGGCTGCACTGGGCCGCTGGTGGAGCCACACTGCGGGCCGCGGGCAGGCAAGTCTAGCTACCCCCGTTCCCAGAACACAGACAGTAGCCCCCGGGCCCAAGGCGCGCCCGGACTTGGCTTAGTGGCGAAGCCAAAGGGCAAGTGCAAAGCGCCACGGGCCCCAACAGCCTGCGGCCTTGGTTGACACGTGGCGACTGATTGGACATGGGCGTCTTCGCTTCCCCACGCTGCCTCAGCAACTGCCCGACTGGACGAGTCCCTGCTTCATGCAAAAAAGGGTCATCATTGCCTGCGATCGTGGGGGTCGACGGTTGGCCTCCCTTGGGCTATAAATGAGGAGGGGTGAGAGCCCTCGTCGCCCATCTCTTCCTGCTCCGCCTTCTTCTTCTCCCCTGCTCCACCTCCGGTCTCGCCACCGATGGTGCTGATCCGTCAATTCTCGGCCGAAGAGAAGGGGAAGGCCTCCCGCAGCGGACCCGATCCGCTTCCACCGAAGAAGAGGCCGGTCCACCGCCGTGGCAAGGTCATGAGGCTGGAGATGATGAGGCCTTGGTGCGAGCGACCTCCTCCTTGGTACCTGCTACGCCAGCGCGCCCAAGCTGAGGGCTCCGGAGAAAAGGGCGGGGAGCAGCGCCGCTCCGGCCGCGACCATGGTCGGCGCGCGGTGGTGGTGCGCGACGTCACCCCTGGTGTCCATGCCGCGGACTCCTCTCGCGAGCTCGTGCTGCAGGCAGCGATGCCTCCGAGCACTTGGATCCGCTTCCCTTCATTCTTCTCCACCGAGATGCCGCTGAGGGGGCCTCTCGAGCTTTGGCTGCAGCATGCCGATTGTGGCGCCCCGGCAACCGGAGCGGAGGTTGAAGTCGTTACCCCGGGCTAGATCTTCATGACCCGAGGCTAGGGCGAGGTCGCCCGGGTCTACCGAATTGGGGGCGCCCTCGTGATCCACTTTGAATATGATGGCGCCTCCATGTTGTTCTTTAAGGTCTCCGACGCGAAAGGCCGCCACCTGGAGTGCTGTCCTAGAGGGGGCAGTCAGGATATCGATGCGACAAGGGCTGGGCCCGCCATCTGCTCCTCTAGTTGCTCTCCCGGCAGCAGTGGCATCGACTCTCCTGAACTCCTCGGTACTCCGGAGACGAGCGACGACAGCTATGCACCCCTGAGCTCCCGCCGTTCTTGGAGCAAGGCGGCGGCATCGGGTCGTCGTCGCCGCTGATCTGGATGGGGTTGGCGCCGGTCTCTCATGGCCCACTGTTGATGATGGTGTCGGCCATGAAGGCGCGTGTAGCTAGGGATCCTCAAAGTTCACGTCTTTGTTCCCCGCGAGGAATCAAGGAGCACCCCGCGGAGGTGTGTAAAGTGTCTGCGATGTCTTTTGTTGATGTTATCCTTATTATGAAATCGTGCAAGCGCTTGTCCTATCCCGGCTTGGTTCCCCCTTTCTAACCTCGTGATGACTTGGTGCTCTACGCTGATAGGTCCCGGTCCCCAGGCACGCTACAGCCGTCGTTGGTATGCCAGGTCGCAATGCTGTGGTCAAGGCCAGGAGGTGAGCAGCCCGAGGTCCAGTAAGAGCCCCTGAGGCAGGATGCTCAGGAGGTCCCCTTTAGCGCGCAAGCAGCCGTCGAGAGGCAAGAAAGGAAGGCAACATTGCCGTCACAGGACCGCATAAAGTAAGAATTTTGCATTGTGACGATTAGTTGTTCCAAGCGCGAGACTTATCTCGGTAATCTGGAGCCGTTCCCTTGCGTTGCACCAAACTTGAGCGTCGGCAGCCATGGCACAGCTAGGTTAGGCCCGTGCGAGCTTCCCCTTCTGTAACACCCACGATGCGGCTATAACTCCCACGTGTCGAAGCACAACTTAGAGGCATAACCGCATGGTGGTTTCGTCGCAAGAAGGGTCATCTTCACACAATCCCATGTAATGAACAAGAATGGGATAAAGAGAGTTGGCTTACAATCGCCACTTCACACAATACATAATTTAAAATCATACATCATTCAAATACACTCATAGACCGGCTACGGTCAAGTTCAAATGAAAAGAAGACAACCCCAAAAGCTAGATCCCCGATCGTCCCGACTGGGCACCTCTACTGATCATCTGGAAACGATACATAATAACGACCAAGGGCCTCATAAAATTCCCACTTCAGCTCAGTTGCGCCATCTGCACCAGTATCCTCGGCACCTGCATCTGTTTTGGTAGAATCTATGAGCCACGGGGACTCAGCAATCTCACACCCGCGAGATCAAGACTATTTAAGCTCATAGGTAGGTAAAGAGGGTAATATGGTGGAGCTGCAGCAAGCACTAAGCATATATGGTGGCTAACATACGCAAGTGAGAGCGAGAAGAGAAGCAACGCATCGATCGAGAAGCTAGAAGTGATCAAGAAGTGATCCTGAAACTACCTACGTCAAGCATAACTCAAACCGTGTTCACTTCCCGGACTCCGCCGAGAAGAGACCATCACGGCTACACACACGGTAGATGCATTTTAATGAAGTCAAGTGTCAAGTTATCTACAGCCGGACATTAACAAATTCCCATCTACCTCATAACCGCGGGCACGGCTTTCGAAAGATCATATACCCTGCAGGAACATAACACCGGTATCATGGAAACTAGGGCGGCAAGAGTGGAACAAGTCACCAGGCATAAGGCCGAGCCTTCCACCCTTTACCAAATATATATAAGGTGCATTAATTAAAACAGGAGATATTGTGATATCCCAAAATATCCGTGTTCCGACCAGGAACAAACTTCATCGTCACCTGCAACTAACAATGCTATAAGAGGGGCTGAGCAAAAGCGGTGACATAGCCAATCAATGGTTGCTAGGACAGGTTGGTTAGAGGTTTGACATGGCAATAGGTAGGCATGGTAAACAATGGTAGGAAGAGCTAACATAGCGATAGAGCGAGTACTAGCAAGCAAAAATAGAAGTGATATCGAAGGTATGATCATCTTGCCTGCAAGGTTCTCAGAGTTGTCGAAGGCTGGATCCTCGTAAGCGTACTCAACAGGTTCCTCGTGCACGTACTCGTCTCCCGGCTCTACCCAAAGCAAGAACACAAGCAAGGAACCACAATAAATCACGGTGCAATGCACATGCATCATGATGCAAAACATGTCATGATATGCGAGAGGTGATATGCAAAGCGTATGCGTGCTTCAGAAGGAAAGATGATGAACAAGGCATCAACTTGGCAAACCAAGTATGCCGCTGGAAAGATGAGATGAATTCGGTTGGAATCGATATAGAGATCACCGGATTCGGATGCACGGTTTTCAAAAGACAAGCAAGACAAGATATGATGCAAACAGCAACATGGCCACTTGGATGCAAAGTATGAATAAGCTATAGCACCCAAACATATGAACAAGATGCATAACAGTGATGTACAGGATATGCTCTATGAAACATGAACACTGAGCTCAATCTAAAAACCACTAGAGCATGACTACAATAGCATGGCAATGATGCAAAAGATAACAGTTCTGCAGACTTAGTGGAATTACTAGGCATAGCAGAAAACAGATTTAATATGGCATCTTTACAAGCTTGATTAACTCACTACCAGGCAAGTCATGGCATGGAACAAGTACTAGCATGAATTAGGCATGAAAAAGAAGCTACTCATGTGCAAAACAATCTCATAGCATGCTTGAAATATACCACATAACAATGACAAGACAACATCATGATGTAAAATGACATGTTCATGAACTTGCTCAAATGCAGAAACTAATGCCACCACTGGATTGGTGGGATTTTTCTACCCCAAAAACATATATAATATGTTAGGGTTGCTGTAGAAAAATCATCACAAGTGCACTAAGTTAAAACCTTCCCTAAATGGAAACCTCAGCATATGCCAAAACTGGCATGTTCCGAAATGGAATAAAACAGAAAACCTGCGGGGAAAGCTAGGTGCACCCTAGCTGTACCCAGATGTTAGGCTGACTGGTAGGGCCGTGGGCCACGTGGCTGGGTGTGTATGACCGGTGGGGACAAGGCGTCAGTGTCACAACGAAAAAGAAAGAAAAAATAAAATCCACACAAAACTGTGGAGAGCCTGGGATTCGAACCCAGGTCTCCTTGGTGGTGGGCGTGTGTGACGACCAGTTGAGCTAGAACACGGTGGTTGGTTTGGTAGGGGCTATGCTTCAGTTGAGGAAACCTGAAGCGGGTACGGGTCCCTTCTCATCTGCAGCAGAGAAGTCGCCGACGGTGCCTGCGAGCAATGACGACGACCACCGGAGCCAAGGGGTACCAGCGGGGGTGCGGGATAGGCCAGGGAGTGCGGGGCACAATGGCGCACTCGCAAATTCTAGAGCGCGAGCTCGTGCAGCGGCTACATGGAGGGGGTGCAGAGCGCGAGCGCGTGGCAGCCGAGGAAGCAGGACAGCGCGGGGCCAGCGGGCTGCGCTGGCGTGAGTGATGCGAGGGATGGTGTGGTGCAGGATAGAAAAGGTGCAGCGAGGCGAACCAGAGCGCGGCGAAGCGCGAGCAACGACGGCGTCCACTGAACCTTACACCAAAGAAAATGCAGAGATCGCCAGAGCATCCCGATCATGGCAAAGGCGCGATCCTAGCATCTCCTACGGGGATCATCCAGCATTGAGAAGGTGGAGGGAGGAAGCCGGGAATACCTCCTTACCCTAGGACAAGAAGACGATGACGGAGACGAGCCTGCGGCGACGCGGGCGAGCTCTGAACCTGGCGGGGCTGCTGTCCGCGAAGCAGGGGAGGAAGAGGACGACGGGGAAGTAGCCGGACTTGGTGTCTTCTACCTTGGTTCACAGCAAAAAGAAGACGATGACGATCACCCGGAGCGTTTGGAGGGAGGCGGGGCGCTACTGGCGGATCCTACGCTGGGGACGAGCTCCAGCTCGCCTCGTCCATGAAGCGGGCGGCGGCTATGGGGCACGAGCGAGGACTTACCGTGGCGGCGGAGAGAGAGGGGGAAAAGGGAAACCCTGGGAGGGCGCGGGGGCTTAAAAGGAGGGGATGAGACGGTGCTGCCTCGACGTCCGTGAAGCTCACGGCACGGGCGCGTGCGCTCTCTCTCAGGAGCAGAGACGGAGGCAGCACGGAGCAGGTAGGCGTGAGGCCATGGGTCGCTGACAAGCGGGCCCGGCAAGGGAGAAAGAGGGAAAAAGGGGCTGCTGGGCTGGATGGCCGCGGCTAGAGCTGCTGCGCTGGTTGGGCTGGCGGGGGAAAAAGGCCTCGGCTGGGCCGCGGGATGCCCAGGGGGGGCTGCTGCGCTGGCTGCTCTCCTTTTTTCTATTTGTGCAAACAGAAAAAGAAACAGAAAAGCACAAGGTAAAAGGAGAGGAGTTGGAGTATAAAGAAAATACTCTCAAGCTCCTGGAATTACCCACTATTTTAATAAATTGCATTGGGCATTTTTAGAGGTAGAAAAATAAGACAAGTTTGAATTATATTCAAACTTGTGTCATTTTTGAACCTGACCAAAACAACTTCAAATAAAGATATATTTGGCAGAAAGGCTTAGGGCATGGAGCAAGATTTACAGGGAGAAGATGAACATTAATAGAGAAAGGAAAAATAGCCCTTGATAAAAGAAGGAAGTCGAGGGAAGGAGGAGAAGTGATGGTGCAATGGTTTGAAAGGGGGACAAGGTCATGCCCATGATGCTCATGGCAACAACATGAATGACAACATGCAACATGAGATGGCATGAGATGAAAATGCACTATATGATGAGGATGAATGCAAAATGACAAGAGGCACAAATGCAATATAGTAAGGAGAGCATGACAAAGAAAAGAAAAACACACATAACCAAAACAAGATGAGGCCAAGCATGACAAAACCCACAAGAATTGGATGAAGGTCAAGTTGATATATTGCCAAAATGGGACATGTTACAACTGGGGTGTTACAACTCTCCTCCACTACAAGAGGATCTCGTCCCGAGATCTAGGACTGAAAGAACTCCAGATATTCAGAATAGAGGTGATCCTCGCGCTCCCAGGTGGCTTCTCGGTCGGAATGGTGTGACCACTTCACTTTCAGGAATTTGATCGACTTGTTGCGAGTCTTGCGCTCAGTCTCTTCTAGAATAGCAACGGGGTGCTCATGATAAGAGAGATCTTCTTGGAGATCTATTTCTTCGAAGTTGATACTACGCTCAGGAGCCTTGAAGTACTTGCGAAGCTGTGACATGTGAAACACATCGTGCACGTTTGCAAAGTTGGATGGAAGCTCAAGTTGATAGGCGAGGTCGCCTCTTTTGCCAATGATCTTGAAAGGACCCACGTATCTAGGGGCAAACTTCCCTTTGATACCGAAGCGACGAGTGCCTTTCATTGGAGAGACGCGTAGGTAGACATGGTCTTCGATTTCAAAAGCCAAGTCACGGTGCTTGCTATCATAGTAACTCTTTTGGCGCGATTGCGCGGCTTTGAGATTCTCACGAATGACTTTGCACATTTCTTCTGCTTCTGTGATCAAGTCGTTGCCAATAAGTTGGTGTTCACCTGTCTCAGACCAATTGAGAGGAGTACGGCACTTTCTGCCATAGAGAATTTTGAATGGGGACTTGCCCGAACTCGCTTGGAAGTTGTTGTTGTAGGAAAACTCGGCATATGGAAGACAATCTTCCCACTTCATACCGAAAGAGATGACACAAGCCATGAGCATATCTTCAAGGATTTGATTGACTCGCTCGACTTGGCCACTTGTTTGAGGATGGAAAGTTGTGCTGAAACGAATATTGGTGCCCATGGCCGTCTGAAAGGAGTCCCAGAACTTAGAAGTGAAGATGCTTCCACGATCTGAAGATATCAATTGTGGAATACCGTGCAAGGAGACAATTCTGGAGGTGTATAGCTCTGCCAGCTGAGCTGCTGTGATAGATTCTTTGATAGGAAGAAAATGAGCCACTTTAGTAAGCTTGTCAATGACAACGAAGATAGCATCATTTCCACGCTTGGACTTGGGAAAACCAGTCACGAAGTCCATCTCGATATGGTCAAACTTCCATTCTGGAATAGCAAGAGGTTGGAGGAGACCAGCTGGTCTTTGGTGTTCTGCTTTCACCCTTCTGCAGAGATCACATTCATTCATGAATTGAGCAATCTCTCGCTTCATTCGAGTCCACCAATATGACTGCTTAAGGTCATGGTACATCTTTGTACTTCCAGGATGAATGGATAGGAGGGAATTGTGTGCCTCATTCATGATGACTTTTCTCAGATCACATTTTGGAACCACAATTCGATCCTCGAAGAAAAGAGTATCTTTGTCATCCAAGCGATAGCACTTGTATTTGGGAATGCCCTTGTCAACACCACGTTTCACCTTCTTCACCATGGTATCCAGGAGTTGTGCCTCACGAATTTGATCTTCCAAAGTAGGAGAGACTATGAGGTTGGCAAGAAAGCCTTGAGGAACAACTTGAAGATTCAGCTTGCGGAAGGCTTCACAAAGGTCCGGTTGAAACGGCTTGAGAATTAGACTGTTGCAATAAGCCTTTCTGCTCAGAGCATCTGCAATCACATTCGCCTTGCCAGGAGTATATTTGATACTCGGATTGTACTCTTGAATCATTTCGACCCATCGAGTTTGCCTGAGGTTAAGGTTGGGTTGAGTGAAGATATACTTGAGACTCTTGTGATCGGTGAAAATGTCCACTTGCCTTCCCAATAAGAGGTGTCTCCATGTTATCAATGCATGGACAACTGCCGCCAACTCAAGATCGTGAGTGGGGTAGTTCTTTTCGTTGAGCTTCAACTGACGAGAGGTATAGGCCACAACTTTTTTCTCTTGCATCAACACAGCACCGAGACCTTGAAGGGAAGCATCAGAGAATACTTCGAATGGCTTGGATTCATCAGGAGGAGTCAAAACAGGAGTTGTGACTAGCTTCTCTTTGTGGGTGTTGAAAGCGACGTCACACTCAGGCGTCTAGACATACTTGACATGCTTCTGGAGGAGGTTGGAAAGAGGCTTTGCAATCTTAGAGAAGTTCTCAACGAATCTTCGGCAATAGCTTGCAAGACCGAGAAAACTGCGGAGCTGCTGGAAATTCTGAGGCGGTTCCCAATTTAGAACAGCAGAAACCTTTGCGGGATTAACAACAATGCCCTTGGCAGAGATGATATGACCAAGATAAAGAACTTCATCAAGCCAGAACTCACATTTGGAAAACTTCGCATAGAATTGATGCTCTCTCAGCTTGTCGAGCACCAATCGCAAATGTTTGGCATGATCCTGCTTATTCTTGGAGAAGACCAAAATATCATCGAGATACACCAGGACGAATTCATTGGTGTAGGGGTTGAAGATAAAGTTCATCATGCGAGAGAACGTTGGAGGAGCATTGACAATGCCGAAAGACATGACAGTATATTCATAAGAACCATAGCTTGTTCTGAATGCTGTCTTGGGAATATCTTGTTCACGAATGCGAATCTGGTGATACCCCATACGAAGGTCAAGCTTGGAGAAGACTTTAGCCCCTTTGAGTTGCTCGAAAAGCTCGTTGATGTTGGGAAGTGGATACTTGTTCTTGATTGTCTTCTTGTTCAATGGACGGTAATCGACGCAAAGTCGGTCCGTGCCATCCTTCTTCTGGACAAAAAGAACTCCACAACCCCATGGGGAAGAACTCGGTCTGATCAAACCCAGACGCTCTTGTTCATCGAGCTGCTTCTTCAATTCCTTCAGCTCCTTGGGTCCAAGCTTGTAAGGACGCTTGCAAACGGGTTCCGTTCCAGGCTCAAGATCAATAACGAACTCGACTGGCCCATGAGGAGGCATACCCGGAAGCTCTTCTGGAAAGACATCTTGGTACTCACAAACGACTAGAATTTGCGACATAGCATCCAATTCGCCCTTCTCATTGAGAGAAAACAACCGAATGGTTTCATCACGAGCGGCATAGATGATAACATCCTCAGAAGGGTGTGTCAATTGAATCTGCCTGGCAGCACAATCAAGCTGAGCATTGTGCTTAGAAAGCCAGTCCATCCCAAGAATTAGATCAATATTAGAGTCGCCAAGAACCATTGGAGAAGATAGAAATCTATAATCGCCCATCTTGATAGAAACATCTGGAGCCATCATTTTGGTGTTCATGAATAAACCCGGAGAGGAAACTGCTATCGGCTTAGGTAGATCAACATTATGCAAATCATGCATGGATGCAAAAGGCTTTGATATGAATGAAATAGAAGCACCTGTATCAAATAAAACTTTTGCAGGAATATCATTAACTGGAAGATTACCCATGATCACATCTGAAGAATCCTCTGCCTAAGCTGCATTCATCATGTTCACCTTTGCAGACTTTGGATTATGCTTGACCACAGCATTGCTTGAAGATCTCACAGGAGGAGGAGGAGGAAGGCGCCTTTGATTTAAGCATTTGTTCGCGTAGTGGCCTTTCTACTGGCACTTGTTGCAAGTCACTTCTGAGAGCAGACGGTGATAAGGAGCATTTGACCTTGGAGCTTGAGACTGAGACTTGTTCTGATAGCCTGGGTTGGGTGGGTGGGAAGATCCACGGCCACCTGAGTTCTTCTGTTGGTAAGGCTGACGAAACGGAGGAGGAGGAAGATAAAACTTCTGCTGCTTAGCTGCCACTTGTGAGGAAGAAGAAGATTGCACTGCATCCTTGATTCTCTTCTTAGAAGCCTCACACTTGAGCTGAGCACCTTCTTGCTTGAGTGCCATATTGTAGAATTGATCAAACTGAGTAGGCTCAATAAGAACGAGAGCTAACTGCAGATCCTCTCTAAGGCCACCTCTGAACTGATAGATCATACTCTTCTCATCTGGAACATCTTGCTTAGCAAAGCGAGCAAGTTTCTGAAACTGCTTGTTGTATTCGTACACTGACATGTTGCCTTGCTTGACATTGCGGAACTCCTCACACTTGCTCTCAACAACACTGGTAGGAATATGGTGAGCTTTAAAGTCCCGACAGAAATCAGTCCAAGTAATCACTCGACCACCTCTGGAATCCTTATATTGCTGGAACCAATGATCTGCCTGATCCTTGAGCTGAAAAGAAGTGAACTTGACATAGTCCTCAGGCCTGACATTGCTGCAATCAAAATGCTTGTTGATATCCACGATCCGATCATCGGCGTCTGTGGCCTCGACACAGTAGCTGAAAGACTTCGGCTGATTTGCCAGGAACTGGTTGAGGGTAGGAAACTAAGGCTGATGATTGAACTGCCCTTGACCTTGATTCCCTTGGTTGCCTTGGCCTTGGTTGCGCTCTTGCATGAGCTGGATCATCATCTGGGCATGGGAGTTAGAGGCTGCCATCAAAGCTTGCCATGCCTTCGAAGGCGGAGGTGGTGGTGGAGGGTTCGCTTGACTCCCATCATTGCGATCCGGATTCTGACGCGTTGGCGGAGCCATCCTGAAGAGGGTGACATCCGTTAGCATCTTGATAGACAGATAGACAAGTTGAATCAACGGATAGAAATTGCAACATATAGTCTTCACAATAAACATTCTAACAAAGATGAACGAATGAATTCCAAAGTAAACATCACACGTCCATTAAGGTGAGAAGCCACTTGAATAGATATTGATGAATGAAATAAACAAGGTACAACTGGAACAAATAAGTGGTAAGGATTACCCAATCACAAACCAAATATATGCGGGAAGAAATGCTAGAGCTACTTGAATCCCACCTATAAACTCCCAAAACTTTCCGGTTATGCAATCAGGTGTTGGGGATACAGGGGAAGCAATATATCTCACCCAAACTAACAATCCCTACATCTAGTTGTATCCATCCGTCAACACATAACCGAGAAACCTTCGGAAATCGTGTACCTCAACCTTCGAAAAGCATCCGTTATACGAGTTATGGCAATACTCCCGAGCTCGCCCCAGTACTGGGCTATCGGGGTTATCTCACCAACAACTGTACAAAAGAGATTTTCGATGTCGGCAAAAACTCAGGTATTCCAGAACTGCAACGATAAAATTGTGACGACAACACCTCAGAGCTCGACTCCCCGGGTCAAAGCCACATAAATA
Organism: Triticum aestivum; assembly: GCF_018294505.1. Lineage (NCBI taxonomy): Eukaryota > Viridiplantae > Streptophyta > Magnoliopsida > Poales > Poaceae > Triticum > Triticum aestivum. The sequence goes on from NC_057798.1 coordinate 502,681,871, forward strand.
GACAGGAGGCACCAAGAACAATGTTCTCGTCACAAAACCATCGGAATGATTCTAAGATACCCGCGTGATCCTAAAATTCTTTTTAGTGAAATTTGAGGAGAGGAAAGTTAAAACATCTACGTCAGAAGACCTCACCAGAGTGACAAAGGGACTGAGGAGTAAAAAGAATCCTACTCTCCGATATATATAATCCTAAGACTCAAAACATTTTTGTTCTAGACTCAACATCGCCAGCAAACAATCAAGTAGGGGGCTCCTAAGTCGGGGATGGCTCTGATTACCAACTTGTAACACCCACGATGCGGCTATATCTCCCACGTGTCGAAGCACGACTTAGAGGCATAACCGCATGGTGGTTTCATCGCAAGAAGGGTCATCTTCACACAATCCCATGTAATGAACAAGAATGGGATAAAGAGAGTTGGCTTACAATCGCCACTTCACACAATACATAATTTAAAATCATACATCATTCAAATACACTCATAGACCGGCTACGGTCAAGTTCAAATGAAAAGAAGACAACCCCAAAAGCTAGATCCCCGATCGTCCCGACTGGGCACCTCTACTGATCATCTGGAAATGATACATAGTAACGACCAAGGGCCTCATGAAATTCCCACTTCAGCTTAGTTGCGCCATCTGCGCCAGTATTCTCGGCACCTGCATCTGTTTTGGTAGAACCTGTGAGCCACGGGGACTCAACAATCTCACACCCGCGAGATCAAGACTATTTAAGCTCATAGGTAGGTAAAGGGGGTAATATGGTGGAGCTGCAGCAAGCACTAAGCATATATGGTGGCTAACATACGCAAGTGAGAGCGAGAAGAGAAGCAACGCATCGATCGAGAAGCTAGAAGCGATCAAGAAGTGATCCTGAAACTACCTACGTCAAGCATAACTCAAACCGTGTTCACTTCCCGGACTCCGCCGAGAAGAGACCATCACGACTACACACACGGTTGATGCATTTTAATGAAGTCAAGTGTCAAGTTATCTACAGCCAGACATTAACAAATTCCCATCTGCCTCATAACCGCGGGCACAGCTTTCGAAAGATCATATACCCTGCAGGGGTGTCCCAACTCAGCCCATCACATGCTCTCACGGTCAACGAAGGATAAACCTTCTCCCGGGAAGACCCGATCAGTCTTGGAATCCCGGTTCGCAAAACATTTCGACAATGGTAAAACAAGACCAGCAAAGCCGCCCGATGTGTCGACAAATCCCGATAGGAGTCGCACGTATCTCGTTCTCAGGGCACACATGATGGGCAAGACGTCGGGTTGGTATAGACCCTGGTTGCCCAGGGGACGCCGGACATGGCCTAGGTTGGACCAACACTCGAAGGAGCACTGGCCCGGGGGGGTAAATAAAGATGACCCTTGGGCTCGTGAAAACCCAAGGGAAAAGGGCTTAGGTGGCAAATGGTAAAACCAAGGTTGGGCCTTGCTGGAGGAGTTTTATTCAAAGCGAACTTTTAAGGGGTCCCATAAATCACCCAACCATGTAAGGAACGCAAACTCAAGGAACATAACACCAGTATCACGGAAACTAGGGCGGCAAGAGTGGAAGAAGTCACCAGGCATAAGGCCGAGCCTTCCACCCTTTACCAAATATATAAGGTGCATTAATTAAAACAGGAGATATTGTGATATCCCAAAATATCCGTGTTCCGACCAGGAACAAACTTCATCGTCACCTGCAACTAACAATGCTATAAGAGGGGCTGAGCAAAAGCGGTGACATAGCCAATCAATGGTTGCTAGGACAGGTTGGTTAGAGGTTTGACATGGCAATAGGTAGGCATGGTAAACAATGGTAGGAAGAGCTAACATAGTGATAGAGCGAGTACTAGCAAGCAAAAATAGAAGTGATATCGAAGGTATGATCATCTTGCCTGCAAGGTTCTCAGAGTTGTCGAAGGCTGGATCCTCGTAAGCGTACTCAACAGGTTCCTCGTGCACGTACTCGTCTCCCGGCTCTACCCAAAGCAAGAACACAAGCAAGGAACCACAATAAATCACGGTGCAATGCACATGCATCATGATGCAAAACATGTCATGATATGCGAGAGGTGATATGCAAAGCGTATGCGTGCTTCAGAAGGAAAGATGATGAACAAGGCATCAACTTGGCAAACCAAGTATGCCGCTGGAAAGATGAGATGAATTCGGTTGGAATCGATATAGAGATCACCGGATTCGGATGCACGGTTTGCAAAAGACAAGCAAGACAAGATATGATGCAAACAGCAACATGGCCACTTGGATGCAAAGTATGAATAAGCTATAGCACCCAAACATATGAACAAGATGCATAACAGTGATGTACAGGAGATGCTCTATGAAACATGAACACTGAGCTCAATCTAAAAACCACTAGAGCATGACTACAATAGCATGGCAATGATGCAAAAGATAACAGTTCTGCAGACTTAGTGGAATTACTAGGCATAGCAGAAAACAGATTTAATATGGCATCTTTACAAGCTTGATTAACTCACTACCAGGCAAGTCATGGCATGGAACAAGTACTAGCATGAATTAGGCATGAAAAAGAAGCTACTCATGTGCAAAACAATCTCATAGCATGCTTGAAATATACCACATAACAATGACAAGACAACATCATGATGTAAAATGACATGTTCATGAACTTGCTCAAATGCATAAACTAATGCCACCACTGGATTGGTGGGATTTTTCTACCCCAAAAACATATATAATATGTTAGGGTTGCTGTAGAAAAATCATCACAAGTGCACTAAGTTAAAACCTTCCCTAAATGGAAACCTCAGCATATGCCAAAACTGGCATGTTCCGAAATGGAATAAAACAGAAAACCTGCGGGGAAAGCTAGGTGCACCCTAGCTGTACCCAGATGTTAGGCTGACTGGTAGGGCCGTGGGCCACGTGGCTGGGTGTGTATGACCGGTGGGGACAAGGCGTTAGTGTCACAACGAAAAAGAAAGAAAAAATAAAATCCACACAAAACTGTGGAGAGCCTGGGATTCGAACCCAGGTCTCCTTGGTGGTGGGCGTGTGTGACGACCAGTTGAGCTAGAACGCAGTGGTTGGTTTGGTAGGGGCTATGCTTCAGTTGAGGAAACCTGAAGCGGGTACGGGTCCCTTCTCATCTGCAGCAGAGAAGTCGCCGACGGTGCCTGCGAGCAATGACGACGACCACCGGAGCCAAGGGGTACCGGCGGGGGTGCAGGATAGGCCAGGGAGTGCGGGGCACAATGGCGCGCTCGCAAATTCTGGAGCGCGAGCTCGTGCAGCGGCTACATGGAGGGGGTGCAGAGCACGAGCGCGTGGCAGCCGAGGAAGCAGGACAGCACGGGGCCAGCGGGCTGCGCTGGCGTGAGTGATGCGAGGGATGGTGTGGTGCGGGATAGAAAAGGTGCAGCGAGGTGAACCAGAGCGCGGCGAAGCGCGAGCAACGACGGCGTCCACTGAACCTTACACCAAAGAAAATGCAGAGATCGCCAGAGCATCCCGATCATGGCAAAGGCGCGATCCTAGCATCTCCTACGGGGATCATCCAGCATTGAGAAGGTGGAGGGAGGAAGCCGGGAATACCTCCTTACCCTAGGACAAGAAGACGATGACGGAGACGAGCCTGCGGCGACGCGGACGAGCTCTGAACCTGGCGGGGCTGCTGTCCGCGAAGCAGGGGAGGAAGAGGACGACGGGGAAGTAGCCGGACTTGGTGTCTTCTGCCTTGGTTCACAGCAAGAAGAAGACGATGACAATCACCCGGAGCATTTGGAGGGAGGCGGGGCGCTGCTGGCGGATCCTACACCGGGGACGAGCTCCAGCTCGCCTCGGCCATGAAGCGGGCGGCGGCTATGGGGAACGAGCGAGGACTTACCGTGGCGGCGGAGAGAGAGGGGGAAAAGGGAAACCCTGGGAGGGCGCGGGGGCTTAAAAGGAGGGGATGAGACGGCGCTGCCTCGACGTCCGTGAAGCTCACGGCGTGGGCGCGTGCGCTCTCTCTCAGGAGCAGAGACGGAGGCAGCACGGAGCAGGTAGGCGTGAGGCCGTGGGTCGCTGACAAGCGGGCCCGGCAAGGGAGAAAGAGGGAAAAAGGGGCTGCTGGGCTGGATGGCCGCGGCTAGAGCTGCTGCGCTGGTTGGGCTGGCGGGGGAAAAAGGCCTTGGCTGGGCTGCGGGATGCCCAGGGGGGCTGCTGCGCTGGCTGCTCTCCTTTTTTCTATTTGTGCAAACAGAAAAAGAAACAGAAAAGCACAAGGTAAAAGGAGAGGAGTTGGAGTATAAAGAAAATACTCTCAAGCTCCTGGAATTACCCACTATTTTAATAAATTGCATTGGGCATTTTTAGAGGTAGAAAAATAAGACAAGTTTGAATTATATTCAAACTTGTGTCATTTTTGAACCTGACCAAAACAGCTTCAAATAAAGATATATTTGGCAGAAAGGCTTAGGGCATGGAGCAAGATTTACAGGGAGAAGATGAACATTAATAGAGAAAGGAAAAATAGCCCTTGATAAAAGAAGGAAGTCGAGGGAAGGAGGAGAAGTGATGGTGCAATGGTTTGAAAGGGGGACAAGGTCATGCCCATGATGCTCATGGCAACAACATGAATGACAACATGCAACATGAGATGGCATGAGATGAAAATGCACTATATGATGAGGATGAATGCAAAATGACAAGAGGCACAAATGCAATATAGTAAGGAGAGCATGACAAAGAAAAGAAAAACACACATAACCAAAACAAGATGAGGCCAAGCATGACAAAACCCACAAGAATTGGATGAAGGTCAAGTTGATATATTGCCAAAATGGGACATGTTACAACTGGGGTGTTACAACTCTCCTCCACTACAAGAGGATCTCGTCCCGAGATCTAGGACTGAAAGAACTCCAGATATTCGGAACAGAGGTGATCCTCGCGCTCCCAGGTGGCTTCTCGGTCGGAATGGTGTGACCACTTCACTTTCAGGAATTTGATCGACTTGTTGCGAGTCTTGCGCTCGGTCTCTTCTAGAATAGCAACGGGGTGCTCATGATAAGAGAGATCTTCTTGGAGATCGATAGCTTCGAAGTTGATACTGCGCTCAGGAGCCTTGAAGTACTTGCGAAGCTGTGACATGTGAAACACATCGTGCACGTTTGCAAAGTTGGATGGAAGCTCAAGTTGGTAGGCGAGGTCGCCTCTTTTGCCAATGATCTTGAAAGGACCCACGTATCTAGGGGCAAGCTTCCCTTTGATACCGAAGCGACGAGTGCCTTTCATTGGAGAGACGCGGAGGTAGACATGGTCTTCGATTTCAAAAGCCAAGTCACGGTGCTTGCTATCATAGTAACTCTTTTGGCGCGATTGCGCGGCTTTGAGATTCTCACGAATGACTTTGCACATTTCTTCTGCTTCTGTGATCAAGTCGTTGCCAATAAGTTGGCGTTCACCTGTCTCAGACCAATTGAGAGGAGTACGGCACTTTCTGCCATAGAGAATTTTGAATGGGGCCT